>NC_140069.1:36421901-36745331 GCF_964194135.1 Talpa europaea
GGGGAAAAAAGGATACAGAGGCATTATATTAGTTGACTTTAACTGTACTATAAAACAATAGTAATTAAAACAAATCCGGTGTTGGCATAAAAATAGGCACATGGATCAATGGAACAGAATTGAAAGTGCAGATAACCCATATATATATATATATATATATATATATGTATGTACGTATATATATGTATGTATGTATGTATAAATTTATATATGTATAATTTCTTAAATATATATACATAAATTCTTAATTGATAATAAAGGAAACACGGTCATACAATGGAGAAAGGAGAGTCTCTAACTCCTGACATAGGAACTGAGTCTCCAAAAACATTTTTAATATTGATGTCATGGAATATATCACCAAAATTTTCTTTTATATATTTCATTTTTGTATTTATTATGTGTAAATTGCTAACCCATTCAGAATTTCTTTTTTACAAGAAGTTATAGAGGACCTTCCTGGTGGCACAAGGGGTTGAGACGCAACCTGTGAAGCTGTCTGCAGCCTCTGCAGAACGAGTTTGATCCCCTGGCTGGCCAGGGAGCAACCCACATGGTGTAGCAGACATCTCCTGACTCGCCCACTGCTCCCCTCAGCAGTGTACTTTGGTCAATGTGCCTGTTCTGTTCCCCACTCTGTCTCTGGTGAATCCTCTCACCCCACCCCCCACATCTCTGGCCTGTGCCCCAGCTCTTGTATGCATAAATAAATAAATCTTTAAAAAAAAAAAGAAGTTATAGAGTAATCCAGTTGCATTTTACACATGGCTTCCAGTTTTCCCAGCTCTATTATTCTGGGAAATCTATCTTAATGCAACAAGAGAGAATGTAATCAATTAGATTCCAAAACTGAAGATATAAACATCAACCATGGATCTAAGGCTACAATTTAATTATTGTATTCTTGGAACAGTCAATCAATGAGCAGATAGTATACTGCCACTCACAAAGCAGCTTCTTCGAAGAAGCATCTTCTTCAAAGATATCAAAATACAACTGGTGTGATTTTTATAACACAGTTGAAAATCATTTCTAAGGTATCATCTACTGACAAAATCAAATTATCTCAATCTGGTCACTAGCAGGCAAAAAGAAGCCCAAACATATTTTATCAAGTTGCCACCAGGCTGGGTTTTTGTTTGTTGTTCTTACTTTCATTAGTCCTTTAGGCCTTCTAGTTAAGGCATGAACTCTTCATGTCAGTATATTTACAACATTCTTTATTATTTTACATCTAACATATATATCTATTGTTCTTTCCTGGCCCTTGCAGGTCACTTAATTTACAACCATCTCTCTTTGTATTACATGCTACTATTTTGTACAAACAAGCAGCAGAGAAACTTATCCCTTACCTCCAGTTACCAAATATTATGAGGATCTTTAAGTGAAAATGCTTATATTGATTTACTTTGAATTCTGCCATTTTTCTTTTGTTGTATTAGTATGCAAAATTTCACTTTAGAAATTCTAATCAGGCTTTCTGCCTTCTTTGGATTCATAAAGAAACAGACAGAAATGCAACAGAACCTGATTATACTGGAATCCATGTGCCTGGGCTATTTTAACAGCTTGAATTAAAATGCTATGGTATTTATATCAAGATTTATAAATATGAAAATTCTGAAGAAGACCATTGGTTTAGTTTTCAAAATAGCTCTAAGCTAATTATTAGCCTGCATTTATGTATCTTACAAGTAAAGCAAAACATGAAATCTAGATATCAGTCAATCACTATTTACCAAGAACTTCCTCTATGCTTTTTTCTATGCATGTGGATTACAACCATATTTTATTGATTAATGTGGATCACATTAATCAATATGGCTGGGGCAATGTTTATCAGTCATAAAGTCTGACTAGGGCAAAAAGAGACATTTGTGTTTATCTTGCCATTCATATTATTAATTCCCTGGGTACATGACTTCTCTCTGAAATGTTTAAATAATTCAGAAACAGGAATTTTATTAAATAACAAGAGTCTGTTTAGATAAAGCTCCTCCAAATCCATTAATTTCTACACTATATATTTACTTATACATAACTTGGTCAAGATGCTCCTAAATATTTTTTACTAAATTTTCTTTTTAGTAAATTAATTTTTAAAGCTACTTTTTCCCTTATGTTTTTTGAAATCTTATATACTAGAACACAACATCACTAAGTTTCTGAAAATTTATCAACAAAGTAGAAGATAGCAGGAGACATGGGAAATATTTTAGAGGAACAAAACAAAATGGTCCTTCCATTTAATTCTTGATTAATGGCACAAAAAATGAGTTGTCAACAGACTTTTCAAAGAGCCTAGCAGAACTCTGAATTTCCACCAATTCCACAGCTTGATCTCAACTTAATATCCTTCAGTTCAGTAGAGGAGAGATAATGAGAAACTTGAGAATTCATAGAAATCACTGCTGCTTTAACAGCACGAAACTAATGTTCACTAAATCCTCTCCTGAAAACTTCCAAAGATCACATTTCAAATGTTTGATCATTTCTTTCTTCCTTCATATAGAGTAAGCAAGGTAGAGGAAAAAAAAAAAAAACTTTTAGAAATGCATAACTGACTGTTCACACTCATTCATTCCTACTCTATTTTTTGAGATAAGATAGTAAGGTTGATAGATAAGCAAAACCTCTCTTCAAATAAAGATTGTAGTATCAAATTGCCTTTTTGTGACACATTTGGTAGAAACACATTTTATCTTCAGATTAAATGTTTTAAATATGGAAGTGAAAGAATAAAGGTACCTTGTAATATGTCCAAAGTAATGTTTTATTTTTGAATATTTGTTTGAAAATAGACATTATGTCATTTCCAGTTTTAATATAGGAAATTTTGGAATATTTTAACAAAGGCTTAGAATATTATTTGATACATATGATTGCCTCTTCATATATATTATGGTAATGCTATATAGCAATTATTTACTTTATTTCAGTGATCTTTTTTCTGTTAGGATCCAAAATATGCCTTTAATGGGTGTTCCAACTGAGCATAAACTGGCATTCAGTGATTGATTTGGTCAGGATTTAGTAGTCCAGTTACAGACATAGGGGTTGGGCGGTGGGGGTGGGGGAGAAAACCTGTTAAAAAAAACATTGATGAAATGCCACAGGGAATAAAGATTAAGGAAAAAAATAAGCCAAACAAAAGGATAAGCAAAACGCAATTGTAGTGTGATATATTGTCTGCACTGACTTCCACTTTTAATATTCTCCATTTTTAATGCTTCCTACCACTTAACTTTTTACAAATACAAATATTTTATGAATAAGCATTCTGCACCCATACAAACAGTGGTTAATTATTCACTGGGATCATATTTCTCATTTTATAAGGCAATACAGGAACTGGTGGGGGAGGATATCAGTATTGACTAGTGCATAATAATTACATAAGATCTAAGTTTTGGAGGACCTCCCTGGTGGTGCAGGGATTAAAGTATCAGAACTATCAAGCAATCACCAGCCATTGCAGCATGAGTTGGATCCCTAGCCAGGGAGCTGACCCACATGGCATAGCAGACCTCTCCTGTCTTGCCTGCTGCTCCCCTCAGCAGTGTATTTCAGTAGATATTTCAGTGTATTCAGTAGATAGACTGGCTCTCCATTCTATCTCTGGTGAATTCCCTCACACCTCTGGCCTACACCCTAGTTCTTGTATACATAAATAAAAATAAATATATATTTTTTTAAATCTGTTTTGGAAACTCTGCAGGAAGCTAAATTCCCATTTAAGGAAAGGGTTCCATGTCAGTGAAATTTGAGAATTAAAGTTAACATGACTTCCTTTCTACTCACACTGCAAGGATTGCTGAGAAAATTTAGGTTATTTGCTATTAAAAGTAAAAAAAAAAAATTTTACTAGTATGACTTTATCTATCTTGAACAATTCCTGAATCAGGCACTGAGTGGAAATAAAAGTATCCTCAGCGGTCATTTTTCATGCAACACACAAGAAAAAGTCTAAAAACTGTTTCAGTATTCATTTCTTCCTTACTTGCAATACCTAATATACCCATTACCCAAATTTTAAGTTTACCTGGGGAAATTATTACTTTTCTTTATTTTAAAGCTTATGACCTTACTAATATCAAATAGTATCTTAACTATGCTGGATATCATCAATGCAAGAGAGTCTCTTTAATATTCATTATGGTAAAACATATAAAAGTTAATTGCCATTTTAACAATTTTCAAGTATGCAGCACAGAAGATTTAAGTATATCAAGTACATTGTCGTGCAACCATCACACTAATAGTCTGGGGAACTTTTTTGTCTTCCCAAACTAATACTCATTTACCATTAGATCATAACACCTCATTTACTCCTGTCCCCAGCCACATACTTAGGAACCATATGATTGTATATATTACATGCTTTAAAGGGTACTGCCTGAGTTTGATTTCTAATCAGCCTCAAACTAGGTGCCATATTGAGATTCTCCCCTTTGAGATTGTAACAAGTCTTGGCACAACCTCAACTAATGAGAGCCACTAAATTAAGAAAGTTTGCTTGGGCAATCAAACAAGTCTGAGAGACAACCAAGAGCCAAGACAGGGTTAAATAATAATAGTAAGGTTTGTAAAATAAGGTCATGTCCTATACAAGAATACTCTTTTAAGAGGAGGAGAAGTGGGCCTCCCTGGTGGCCCAGGGGTTAAGTCTCAGTGCTACCACCAGATGGCCCTCCGTGGTGGCCAGAGTTCCATCCCAGCCAGAGAGCTAACCCACAAGTCACAGCAGACTTCTGTTTCACTGTCTGCTCCCCTCAGGGGTGTAGTTTCAGTGGATCTACCTGTTCTGCTCCCCACTCTGTCTCCGGTGAATCCTCTCACCCCCACACCTCTGGCCTACACCCCAGTTCTTCTATGCAAAAATAATTTTTTTTTGAAAAAGAAAGGTTGGAAGAAATGACTATTTTAGCTGATGCATAGAAACTAACAGAGAGGCAAGGGAAATTAAAACACAAAACTAATATGTTCCAAAGAATAGACTAAGATAAAACCTCAGAAAAGTACTAAATGCATGAAGGTAAGTCACATAGCTGAACAGAAATTCAAATAGTTATAAAAATGTTCAGTGAATTCAAGAATGGATGAGCATAGTCAGAACTTCAATGAAAAAAGAAAATACCAAAGAGTTAATACTGAAGAATATGACAAATGAAATGAAATACATACCAAAGGGATTCAACAGCAGACTAGATGAAAGAGAAGAAAGGATTAGTGACCTCAACAACAAGGCAGTGGGGCTGACACAATCAGAATAGTTAAAAAAAAAAAAATGAAAATAAGTGAAGATAGTTTAAAGGATTTATAGGAAAACATCAAACAGACCAATATTATCCTGATGGGGTATGTAAGGAAAAGAGAAAAACTAATGTGAATAAATAATGGCAGAAAAGTTCCCTAAGCCAGGGAAGGGAACAGAGTTCTAAATAAGAGGAACACAAACTAATTCACACCAAGACATTTTATAATTTAAATGTTAAAAGTTAAAGATAAGGGGAGAATTCTAACAGAAGATAATAAGTTGCATACATGGAAAACCCCATTGGAATATCAGCAGATTATCCAGTAGGCCAGAAAGGAGTGGCAGGCATGTTATATACATAGTACTGAAAGGAAAAAAACAAAACAAACTTCCAAACAAGAATACCCTCACCAGCATAGTTGTCATTCAGAATTAAAGGAAAGATAAATTGTTTTCCAGATAAGCACGAGCTAAAGAACTCCATCTTTACTAGACCAACTTTACAATAAATGTAAGGAACTCTTTAAGCTGAAACAAAATGGTGTTAACAGGAAAACATATAAAAGTGAAATGTCAATGGTAAAAGATTTCATGTGATAAAATGTACATAATCTAAGGTTGTAAAGGTGGTGATTTAATCATGTAAAGATAGTATGAAAGTAAAAAGAAAATTAAATAACAATAATTAGTTAAAAGATGCACAAGAGAAAATGACTGAAAACATAAAACATGGGGAGAGTAAAAGTGTAGTAGAGGTTTAGAATATATTCAAACTTATGTTGTTATTCATTGAAAATAGGCTATTAGAATATATAAGTTGCTATAGGTAAACTTCAGGGTAAACTATGAAAACAGATGAAACAAACAAAACTATGAAAACAAACTATGAAAACAAATCTGTAGTATATACCAAAAATATGAGAAAGGAGTTCATGTATGCTAACAAGAAAATCATTAAATAAGAGAAAGAGAAAAAGAAACGTAAGGAGCATAGGAACTAGAAAACAATGAACAAAATGACAATAAGTACATATCTATCAGGGCCTCCCTGGTGGTGCAAGGGATTAAACATCAGACTATGAAGCAATCCACAGCGTCTGCAGCAATAGTTCGATCCCCAGCCAGCCAGACAGCAACCCACATGGCACAGCAGACCTCTTCTGACTCACCTGCTGCTCCCCTCAGCAGTGTATTTCAGTCAGTCTGCCTGTTCTGTTCCCCACTGTGTCTCTGGTGAATCCTCTCACCGTCCCTCCCCACATCTCTGGCCTGTACCCCAGCTCTGTTATGCATACATAAATAAATCTTTAAAAGAAAAGTACATACCTATCAATAATTACTATAAACGTAAATTAATTAAATACTACAACCAAAAGACACAGGTCAAATGGAAAAACAAAAAAGAGATCCAGCTTTTTCCTGCCTATTATAGACTCATTCAGAAGTAAAAATATCAAAATAATGGGCCAAAAAAAAAAAAAAACAACATTCCATGCAAATAGGAACCAAAATGAAGCTAGAGGAACATATTTATATAAAAATGAAGATAAAAACAAACTGTAAAGAATTATCCCTAGTAATCCTTTATAGTCCTTAGTTATTTTTGTGTAATTTTGTTATGAGTCCTATCTCTAAACTATTACGTATCATTGTATATTTTTTGCTGTTACTCAATATAATTAAAAATTTCCAGCTGTAAAATGATCAATTTATGATGTTACAAGATCCTTAAAGAAACATCAACATCAGTTATCACCAAGGAAAAGCAAATCAAAACCACAATAGTTATCACTTCTTAACTGTGAGGATTGCCCATATTAAAAAAAAAAAGATATCCTGTAATAATTGCAGACCTGTTACATTTTTAAAGAATATTATATGCTGATAGAAATAAATCATGTTCTTTAGATTGTTTCCATATTTTGGTTACTGCAAATAGTGCTGCAATAAACAGAGGTGCAGGCTTCCTTTCGAATTAGTGTTTTGGTATTATTTGGGTAGACTCCCAGGAGTTGAATTGCTGTGCGGAATATAGAGTAACAAAAGAAAGGGTCAGGAAAAAGATAAAACTTTCAAGCTGACCATAGATCTGAGGCATCCAGCAGGGGAGAGGAAGAGAGAGGAGTCAAAACATAGAAGGAAAAAGTGTAAGGGATGGTGGAGATGGATCACAGGTGCTGTGGAGGTGGGAGACCTAACTATAGGGAATACACCTGAGGGAGCAATCAAGTGTCCAAAAATTAACAACGATGTAAGAAAATAATTTTTAAAAATCATGTTTTTAACATACTGGGTTAATTGTGATTAAGTAACATCTATTCATTATTCCTCTCTACAGTTAAAACTTTTGACTGTATCATTTACAGGTGTAAATACTCTGTAAAATATGCCTGAATTTGAGCCTGATATCTATTTACCAGTTAAATTGAGCTTGATTTCAATATATAAAAATAGATAAAATGACATCTATCTCCTAAGATTTATATAAGTATTAAATCAGTTGATTCTAGTAAAAATGTCAAGCATATTACCTTATATATAGTAAATATTCAGGTCATTTAACTTCTGTTCCTCTATGAACTGTCAGTAGTAAAGTAGAGGCAGTCATATCAAAATCAGTTTCCCTTCTCAGCTGGAACTATTCCTATTTCAAAGAAAAATGACATCAATTCAATTTCCTACCACTTCTACACAGGCACCTCGGAGTTTTATTGTTAGTCTGCATACTATCTAACTTGAGCATACATACACATATTCTAAGTAGCCCCAGTACTTTGTAGAATACACCACAGGAATCACATCTTACTGTCACTGTCACTTTGTGAAAATGGCTCTGAGTGCCCTGATAGGACCAAGAAAGTATATCCACACGTTCACATCCCTCAGGGAAAGTCTCAGTTGGAGACTCCCAAGTGCTCAGATTTGTTTCATAATATACAGGTCTATTGCCCTCAGACATCTGGACACTGCAGGAAAGCTAAGAAGAACAATTTAATGTGAAATACAGCAAAAGTATTTTGACAAATATCCTTTCTTTCAAAGTGAACCTCATGGAGAAGAAAAAGAAATTTGAAGCCAATAATTCACTAGTAATCATACCTATTGTTCATTTCACCTAGAATGTATTTGAGAATAAACATGACAACTTGAAGGCATATGGAACATTGCATTGCTCTTTACTTGGGTTTTTAAAACTACTGGAACTACATTAAACTAAAGAACCTTTGCACAATGAAAGGGACTGTGCCTAAAATGAACACACTCCATTGAATGGGGAAAAATAATTACACACCATATATCTGACAAGTGACTAATATCAAAGATCTACAGAGCTCATAGAACACAAAGAAAAAGCAAGTAATCCAATCAAAAATGGGCAGCAGAGCTAAATAGTCACTTCTCCTTTTTATGGTCAGCAGGCACAGGAAAAGATGTTCAACCTCAGTTATCACCAAGGAAAAGCAAATCAAAACCACAATGAGTTATCACCTCACACCTGTGAGGATTGCCCATATTTAAAAAAACAAAAAAAGAAACAAGTGCTATCAAGGATGTGGCAAAAAGGAGACGTCTCATACTGCTGGTGGAATGTAGCCTAGTCCAGCCAATATGGAAGTCCAGCATATATGGAAACATGGATCTGCCATAGGATACAGAGATCCCACCCCCAGGGTATCTATCCAAACAATACAAAACTACCAACTTGAAAGGAAACTTGTACTTCTATGTATAGTGCAGCACTGTTTACAATAGACAGCTGTGAAAACAACCCAAGTGCCCTGAAAGTCATGAATGGATCAAAAAGATGTGGTATGGGGGCCCCCCAGTGGCGCAGCGGTTGAGCGCAGGGTTGCGAAACTGCCCGCAGCCTCTACAGCGCTGGTTCGATCCCCAGCTGCTCCCAGGCCACTGGAGGAGGGTCCCACATGGCGCGCAGACCTCTCCTGCCGCCCGCTGCTCCCCTCAGCAGTGTACTTCGGTCCTTCTGCCTGTTCTGCTCCCCACTCTGGCTCTTGTGAATTCTCTCACCCTCCTGCGCTTCTGACTGTACCCAGTGCTTGTATAAATAAATAAATAAATATTTAAAAAAAAGATGTGGTATGTGGTATATATACACAAAATGGAATACTACTCAGTGATTAAAAAATATAGACTCGGGCCTCCCCAGTGGCGCAGCGGTTGAGCGCTGGGTTGTGAAGCTGCCCTCGGCCTCTGTGGCGCCGGTTCGATCCCCGGCTGCTCCCCGGCCACTGGAGGAGGGTCCCACATGGCGCGCAGACCTCTCCTGCCGCCCGCTGCTCCCCTCAGCAGTGTACTTCGGTCCTTCTGCCTGTTCTGCTCCCCTCTCTGTTGAATTATCTCACCCTCCTGCGCTTCTGACTGTACCCAGTGCATGTATAAACAAACAAACAAATAAATAAATAAAAAAAACATGCCTCTATTTAAAAAAAAAAAAAAAAAAAAAAAAAAAAAAAAATATAGACTCATGTCATTTGCAGACCATGGATGGAGCCCGAAGGGACTTTGCTAAGTGAAATGAAATGGAAGGAGAAAGATAAATAGTATATCGTGTCACTTATATGTGGAATATAGAGAAACCAAAGGGTCAGATAAAGAAACTTTAAAACCGGCTGTTCAAAGTCGACCGCAGAACTAGACATTCAGAGGGGGAGTAGAAAGGGTGAGAATAGGGTGAGGACAGAGCATAAAGAAAGATGGAGGAGGACTCTGGGTGCAGTAGTAATGGGTGTGCCATGGTGACTACACCTGAAGAGGGAAATACTATGCTTCCAAAATACTAACAAGGATATAAACTAATGGTATGTTAATACAAATTTTAAAAGTAAATTAAAAATAAACTTATCCTTGATTATATTTCACCTACATTGTGACTATATTCCATTCAACTATATTGCTATTGAGGCCATCTTTGACTTTTTCATAACTATGTTTTTGAATGAGTCAATTTACGGAAGCATAAACTCATAAGATTTAATAGTAAATAAATTCAGATACTAGTGTCCTTTTGTCCTTAACAATCTACAGTCTTGAAACAATATTTTTTCAGTTCATCAATATTTATGTTGTATCCCTTCTTTGTCTTTACAATCTGACTTTTCCTGAAATAATAGTACTGTTACTGGTTTGCATATATTCCTTTGTACACAACAAATTCTATTGAAATTATATATATATATATATATATATATATATATATATTTACTCTAACAAATAGTCTTACATATTGAGGAACATTTTTTATGCAGACAATTATAATTTTCAATATCACAACCTGTAATACTTTTCTGAGTTTAACAAAGACAAATTATTTCCAAACATGCTAACACAGAACACCAGCTACTTCAAAGCTCTCCACTGAATGCTGTAGTAGATGAAAATATTAAGAAGGTATAAAAGTTACTCTCAAGCAGCAGAGCAGCAGTCTTATAGAATTTGCAATAAGTATATATTGCATACCAATATTCTTCAGATTGAGATATGGATTGGTACAAATCAGGGAGATGTTCTAAAGTGTGAAATGGGGCATTTACAAAGATTCACAATTGAGATATAATGGAGTAAGTCCAATAAACTGATCAGCATATAGTCTGCTCAAAAAATAAAATATCCCTATTTTAGTAGCTTGAGATTTTGACATGCCAAGAGAGTCCAAAATATTAGAACCAGATAAATTATACTTTACTCTCTTATTTGATGACTCAACTAACATGAACAATCAGATATCATTAAGGTTAAGATCAAGACTTGCAAGAAGAAATGTTGTGGCATTAATTTCATACCTACTACTCATTTGTAGATATTATGATCTCTTTATTTAATGTTCTGTTGTTCAATAGAACAAGGGAATTATGCAATGAATGGGAGATTAAAAAATAAAATCACATATTTGTATTTTTTCAAAAAATATTTCAAACTGACTACAACTGGTGAAAATTTCAATGATTTACTTTATACTTATGGAATGATATTGCCATCTAAATTTCAGTGACTAAGGACACTATCATAATTGATTCCAATTATTGAGAGCAGCAAGCCAAAGGGATATATTATTATCAGATTATAGTTGAGGAAAGAGGCAATTTTTGAAGTATGAGAGAAATGTTACTCAACTTTAGTGTAATTTGCAGAAAATTGCTATAGGCTTACAGTATTTGCATAAGAATTTAGCTCTTTAGAACAAGCAGTATGTTGGAAGAGGTGAGCAAATTAGACAAATGCGGTCACTGGGATGTGACTGAGACAATAGAAACAAATGCATTGTGTGATATATTTTCTCTCTCATAGTTGAGCTCTCCAAAGGGCTCAATGATTTAAAAGAGCAAAACCATGTAAAAACTGAGAACTATAACGGCAAGCTACCTGTGGCAGAACACCCTTCTATTAGGGTGAATCTTACAGTTAATCCTTCACTTCCTGATGTGAGCTATCTTATGTCTCTCGCCTGCTAATTTGTAGTTACTGTGTGTAGCTGCATTACAAGAAGCCCCCAAGTTAAGCAATAAGCTCGTTTCCTAGATTCAGCTTAGCAAAAGTGCACATGAACAACTTATGTTCTGTAATTCAGAACAGGCAATGTACCAGTTGTTTGATTTCATTCTGAAAAGAAAAAAAAATGTATATCCTGTGTCACTGGAATAGGCTGGACAAAAGAGGCGGGATAAAATAATGTTAGCAGTGAATGGAAAATAAAAGGAATAAACTGGTATTTAACATTTTAGAATTATACTATTTCATTACAGACATAAATTATAAGCTCTGGTATTATTTCCAGCATTATTTATTGTCTAAACTTTTAAAGGAGTCTTCTACGTGCCAGAGATGTGCTAGATGTTAGGAGGCAAAAATAAATGACATAATTTCTGCTTGAGAGTGGCCACAGGGGGGAGGAGGAAAGTAGGTAAAAAGGGTGAGGGAGGCAGGAAAGGAGTGGGGAAGAGGGAGGGTAAGAAGGAGGGGGGGGGAGAGAAAGGGAGGGAGGGAGGGAGGAAGGGAGAGAGAGAGAGAGACAGAGACAGAGAGAGAGAGAGAGAGACAGGACCCCTGAACAACCCCAGAATACAATTACAAGGAGTGCTAAGGAAGGATCAATGTTTCTGATTCAAAGGTCATATTCAAAATAAAGATAGGAAGAAATGCTTGATCTCCAATTTCACTTATGTTCTTTATGTTCCACTGACATATCTTTGATAAGAAATGAATGTAGAGTTGTGGTGTGATAACAGAATGAACACTAGACTAGGAATTAAAGGAATAACTACTAACTGTTTCTCTTGAAACAATCATTATAACTTTCCTGTCCTTAATTTCTATGCTTGTAACCTGATAAGACTGATACCCATCATCTAATTAGGTTTATCAGAATTAGTCAGGTCAAATATGCCATAGTCTTTAAGTGACAAAGACCTAATGATTTTAAGATATTAATGATATCCAAGTTATAACCATTTAAAAAAATACTACACAGGGCCTCCCCAGTGGCACAGCGGTTGAGCGCTGGGTTGCGAAGCTGCCCACAGCCTCTGCTGCACCGGTTCAATCCCTGGCTGCTCCCCGGCCACCAGAGGAGGGTCCCACATGGCACGCAGACCTCTCCTGCCGCCCGCTGCTCCCCTCAGCAGTGTACTTTGGTCCTTCTGCCTGCTCTGCTCCCTGCTCTGGCTCTGGTGAATTCTCTCACCCTCCCACGCTTCTGACTGTACCCAGTGCTTGTATAAACAAACAAACAAACAAACAAATAAATAAACGAAACATGCCTCTATTAAAAAAAATTAAAAAAAAAAATACTACACATTCCAAGATATTTTTAATGACGTGTACCCTCAATTCCTAATTGGAAATGAACATCATCACTGTTTCATTTCAGATTATTTTGCTAACTCTAGTTTTCCATTGGCCCTGGGACAGGCACTCCCCCTGGGCATGCTCTTTGCACCATACCACTATAACATGTTGTGAGGAATTGATAAACCAATTGCTTTGAATAGGAGATCTAACAGTCATTTTTAAACTCCTAAAAAAGAGGTTATTAAATTTAAATCCAGATCATAAGGATTAGGGCCAAATAGTGGGGGGGAATTTATTTATTCTCACACAGAACACAGAATCACTCTTGAGTCACCAGAACATACCATTAGTAATTTTTGAATAAATTTAAATCATACATAAACAGGAGAACTGACAGTCAATATTTACTCTTTCATTTCAACAATATCAAATGTCATATGCTATCTCCATCTTCTCTTTATTCCATTGTGCTTAAAAGTTTCTTTTCAAGAGTTATTTTTCTCATGAAAGAAAACTTGTTTCCATTAGATTTCCAAGTGGACTATTGTTAGAATATATAAAACTATTGATTTTCTGATTCATATGGTTAAAAAACATCTCTATGAACTCTTCTTTTTATCTCAAATGGATTTTCATTTTTATCCCGTTGGGTTTTTATTTACACTATCATAACATCCTCAAATACGACTTATCTTGTTACTTAAGATAAATTCTTATGAAAACGAATAATAAATATTTCCTGTCTTACTCCACTAGATAAAACTTTCAGGCTAATATGGAAAAAAAGTTATTATCATCACCTTGTAATTTTCTTAAGTTTAAATATAATAGAATCAAAATATGTTACCTTCTGAATTTGAATCCGTTAAGGATCTATAACAAATTAGTTAACAGCCCTCTAGCAATTGTATGGGGAATATAACAATAAAATTTATAAAAAAAAATAAATAAATTCAATCTAAATGATAACCTGGGGCCTCCCTGGTGGTGCAAGGGTTTAAGATGCAACCTATGAAGCTATCTGCAGCCACTGCAACACGAGTTCGATCCCCGGCCAGGGAGCTAAACCACATGGCCCAGCAGACCTCTCTTGACTCGCCCACTGCTCCCCTCAGCAGTGTATTTCAGTCAGTCTGCCTGTTCTGTTCCTCACTCTGTCTCTAGTGAATCCTCTCACCCCTCACATCCCTGGCCAGTACCCCAGTTCTTGTATGCATAAATAAATAAATGTTTAAAAAATAAATAAATGATAATCTGAGAGTAGAATTAAGATGGCAATTTTTTAATCAGAATTTTTAGAAGTAGCTTCCAAATCACCATATTTTTAGTGGTTGTTAACTAACGTGCCCAAAATATGTTAACCTTAAATCATATATAAATGAACAACTCTCTCTATGAAGCAGTCAACATAAGCACTACAGATTTGACCCCACAGCACCTTCTGTAAGGCAAAGTACAAATCCTCATCCACAAGACCCAATACAGTTTGCCACTGTGTCCCTTATCCAGACCACAAAATAGAAAAAGGGACAGAAGGCACATACCCTTCCCTGTAAGCACTGGAGCTAGCCAGAGAAATCATGAATATGTACCTCCAATTGACAGGATAGTTAATTCAATAGTTAGCTTTACTGAAAAAGGGCTGGGAAATGTATTTATTTAGTCAAATGTATTTAGTTCCCAGCTTAAAATTCTGGTAAAATATATAAGCAGGAGAGAACAGATTATGTGATTCAAGGAAGACTAGCTGACAGTCTCTGCCACTATTTGACAGTATTTTGAGTTATTAACCAATGCTGATTTTTCTCTCACATTTTCTTGTGCCTTTTGCTCTTCATGAATTTCACCCCATTTGGTCTGTGGCATTGTCTCAGCAAAAAGATGAAACTGCTCAAAGTAGAAAATTCATGAGCATGAATTTTGAATTTCAAAACTTAAACTTTGAAAGATTCAGCACATAGAGCATTTTCCATGAAGAATATGTATTATGCTCATAAATATTTATGAGTAAGAGGTGGAAGTCAAAGAGGAAGAAGGAAGAAAATAACACTGTACCCTAACTGACCACTCATTATGCGAGGGAGAGAGAGGGAGGCAGGTTGATAGAACTTGATGCAACACCTATTTCCTTCTTAGCTTTTAAGAAGATGACACAGACTTCACAGCTATTCCAATCAAACTCTGGCATGGCACAAATATTTACAGGTTCTAAAAAATCCAATATCAAATCTTTAACTTCACATTATGAAACAAGCCTAGCCCAGCTTCTAACAAATTTAGCTTTGGAATCTACAGTTGGAGAAGCTGAGTGTGTTTGGTTTCTCTCCTCCTACTTTTATTTTGACTCCTCCTGCATAGCCTCTGGTTACTGCAAAATGGGAGCCAGAGAAAGAGTAAAGAATTGAACAGGTTCTACTTGATGGTACTGTTAGGGGGAAAGGATGTCCTGAGCTAATTCCATGCAGGCTTTGTGGACCCCACCCCCACTCCAGACTAAAGCCATCAAGACATTGGGAAAGACAAATCCCCCCCCACCCCCCGTCACCACCAAAGGGAAGGTGGCTGGGACCTGAGGGTGGGGTTAAGCAGCCAGGTTTGGTATAAAAACCAAACACGTGGGCCTTTGGGTCTCTCGCTCTCACTGCCTCCAGGCTTCACGGCTCCTGGCTCGCGGCCAGCTCTGAGTGCCATTTGGGATTCCAGATCGGCGGATTGGGTAGGACGCACTTAAAACTTTGTCTCCCACTTTTCTCCCTAAGTTGTACATTTCCTCATTTGCCCTTCCCTTGTAAATAAACCTTTTATTAACCTTTCTTTCGTGTGTGCCTGCAGTAGAGTATTGACAAGTCCTTTTAAGCGCGAGGGTGAGGACCCACAGTCAGGCAACCCGTTTTGTATCGGGGCTGCCCTCTAACAGTACAGCTGTACCTGGCACCAGTAACATGGATCTCAAATGGATCTCATGGATCTCAAATCTTTTTGATGATGTGTTAGGGATCTTTTTAGAGTTTACATATCAATCATTTGTCAGTTTTAAATAATAAAAATATCTGTCATAATCTGTCAAATTTGTCTATGGAATCTCTTTGTTTAATAGATATCATTAATTTCTAAGTAGATCTATCCATGCACTTTAGTTTATAAGCTGGTACTTTTTAAATCTTAGTTTAGAAGTTTCTTCCCCAGTAACATGTACCCAATACTGATCATGAACAATGAGAGGCCCGCAAAACCAGTGCTGCAAATTCTTTATTTGCCCTGCTTAGGTGATCTGGAATTTCTGCTTGAATTCTGGGGACACTATAGAAACTCTGAGACCACAGAGAAAATTCAGTTTAATGTGTCACACCAATAGATTCAGTATTGACAAGTCCTTTTAAGCGCGAGGGTGAGGACCCACAGTCAGGCAACCCGTTTTGTATCGGGGCTGCCCTCTAACAGTACAGCTGTACCTGGCACCAGTAACATGGATCTCAAATGGATCTCATGGATCTCAAATCTTTTTGATGATGTGTTAGGGATCTTTTTAGAGTTTACATATCAATCATTTGTCAGTTTTAAATAATAAAAATATCTGTCATAATCTGTCAAATTTGTCTATGGAATCTCTTTGTTTAATAGATATCATTAATTTCTAAGTAGATCTATCCATGCACTTTAGTTTATAAGCTGGTACTTTTTAAATCTTAGTTTAGAAGTTTCTTCCCCAGTAACATGTACCCAATACTGACTATTTCTTAAGTGTTTATTTTGTGTTTTCCTCCAAGTTCCTCCCTTACCCCAGAGCACACCTTAGCTCCAGGATGCCAGTGGCATCTTCTCCACAAAAGCTGTCTCCATTGTACCTGATGACTTCCTTTGAAAATAATTTAAACCCATCACCCATCTAGGAGGGTTCAGTTGTGGAACATGAGAAATACTTTGCCACCAATTGGTGGCAGTGAAGCTTACACCCACAGTGGCTCGCTCTCCCTAATCTACCCTTAATCTATGAGATACCTTCCTGATAGGACCATTCTTCAAATCTGTGGACACATATTAAGCTATTCACTTGTGTTCTCTTGAGTGATTCTTATGCTACTTAGGGTGGGAGGAGCACCCAGGGGATAAAAAGGTAAATGCATTGAGAATTAAGCTCTGTTGTTTTCCTCACACCAGTCTCCCATCTTAGAAACTCCTCCCATATATACTGATCATGAACAATGAGAGGCCCGCAAAACCAGTGCTGCAAATTCTTTATTTGCCCTGCTTAGGTGATCTGGAATTTCTGCTTGAATTCTGGGGACACTATAGAAACTCTGAGACCACAGAGAAAATTCAGTTTAATGTGTCACACCAATAGATTCAGATTGTATATGGCCACGAGTACCAAAAGGATTTGGCCCATGTGCCTTGGCCAATAATAAATTCTGAAAGCTTCAAATAGGGCAGAGAACTCTTGAAAACATTGTCTAGTAGCAGGAAATAAGAAAAGCCAGCAACAGGATGTAAAATATGGACTTAGGTGCTGTAACAATAAATGACCCTGATACATTGTTCACTTTTCGCTTTACTTGAATGAAGAAGAAAAATCAATTAAGAACGAAACAAAAATCTCAGGTTTATTTTTACCATCTTGAAATCCTATTTAGGTAAAAATTTTCAAAGCTATTAATAGTTCTGGTACTTGCACTGGAGAATAGTTATTTTGGATTTTAGCTACTTGTTAGAATAACTCAAAGGGTAAAATAGTTAACTTGAAAATATTAACACTCTCATTTGCCAGAGGAAGAAAACAAAATCACAACAAAAACTTTACTGGTTGTCTGCAAAATGTGTGATAATGGAAGAGACTAACGCCCTGTTCGGGTTAAGAAGAAAAACTAGAACAGTTACTCAATACATGTTAATATGTTGTTCTTTTAGCCATAGCTAATTTCTTATTTATGACAAAATCTGTACTGCCTAAGGCAGTTACTTAAAATCTCATTACAGTGAATACTTGGAAGTTTTAGAAATAAAATAGGAACATTAACAATAAATATTGATTGCAGCCCTAAGTGAATGTGTATGAGCTTCATTGCCTTACATAAAGAGAGGGAGGGAGAAAGACGATCATGATGTACGCAAATAAGTCAGCAAGTAATGACACAGGTGCTACTATTTTTCATTTGATTTTTGATTAGAGCAGAATTAAATTATTTGTTGGGAGTTATTTTTGCTAATATATACATTCCTTTAAATGGACCATGACTTAAAACTTAAAAATCCTTTTTTTCTACTTGAATTGTTGAATGCTAAAGAGAACGATCAATCACACTATCCCACACTCTTTGTAGCATTTGTTCTATCCCACACTATTTGTAGCAATTTATATGTCATAGGGTCACTAAAGGTATCTCTTTTGTTTCATTTTATTTTTTCACATTATTCCATTTTTTGGCTTCCTTCTGTCCTGAATCCCACTCTCATCCTACTTCCCTAAGCACCTATACTAATATGTTTAGTATATATTTTATGTATGAGTATATCCTATAATATATTTAATGTTCAGGAGAAAACAGAAATGCTAAAATTTTACAATTTTTTTTTTGCTTTTGTTACCTGCTTTTATCACTCAACATATTTGATATTTATGTTGCTACATGAATAATTAGATTTTTGCTTCCTACTGCTGCTAAGTATTCAATATTACAGATTTTCAACCCCTGACCAATTCATTACCACAGTGATTGTTGCTGCTGCCAGCAACCAGAAGTAATACCATAGTGGACATCCTTAGGCCACTTTCCAGATCTGTGTAAGAACATTCCTGAGCTAAAAACCCATGAGTGGAATTTGGGCCTTAGGAGATACAAGTATAGGATTTCATTAAGTATCCATACAAGTATAGGATTTCATTAAATTTAGTTAGATTGACACAGTAGATTCTCATCAATTTACATTTCCTACTTAAGTATCCCCATTTATCCAAAACCTCAAGTGGGCTTAGCATTATCCATCTTTCCAATATTTTCATTATGTGAAGTGATTTTCATAATTGTTTACTTTGTATTTTTCTTTTTTTTTTTAAAGATTTATTTATTTATTTATACAAGCACTGGGTACAGTCAGAAGTGCGGGAGGGTGAGAGAATTCACCAGAGCCAGAGTGGGGAGCAGAGCAGGCAGAAGGACCAAAGTACACTGCTGAGGGGAGCAGCGGGCAGCAGGAGAGGTCAGCGGGCGGCAGGAGAGGTCTGCGCGCCATGCGGGACCCTCCTATTGTGGCGGGGAGCAGCCCCGGAGGATCAAATCGGCACCGCAGAGGCTGCAGGCAGCTTCGCAACCCTGCGCTCAACCTCTGAGCCACCAGGGAGGCCCTACTTTGCATTTTTCTAATTCTACTTCTCTAATAAGAAAAAGTCACTCTTAATATACTTGTTAGCCCTCCAGACTTCCCTTTCTCTGAACCCTTCTATTGACCTACTTTGCCCATTGCTCTCATGGATCTCAAATCTTTTTGATGGTGTGTTAGGGATCTTTTTAGAGTTTATATATCAATCATTTGTCAGTTTTAAATAATAAAAATATCTGTCATAATCTGTCAAATTTGTCTATGGAACCTTTGTTCAATAGATATCATTAATTTCTAAGTAGATCTATCCATGCACTTTAGTTTATAAGCTGGTATTTTTTAAATCTTAGTTTAGAAGTTTCTTCCCATATTGACACCTTAAGATTATTTTCCTACACTCAAGAAAAGGCATTTTGCAAAGAACCTAAGGTAATCATATGGCAGATTAAATCTGTGTTTAGTTTCCATTTTTTACATTGTAAGTAAATTCCCAATATTTATAAATATAACTTTAATTATATTTATAAAATTATTCAGTTAACCAGGCAATACAAAGTAACTCAATGAGAATAGCCAATGATATATATGAAACAAAGAAAAAATATTTTCTTTAAGTATCAGTGTTAATTATGGGAGAAAATAAGAATTGGATGCGACAAATGCCTTGCAGTCATTATGGAGCAGTAATTTATATCCTGTGAGTACAAAATTAACATAAATCTTATAATACTGATAGACAATCAGAATACAGATATTTCAAGGAATATTTCAAAGCCCTGTAAAAAGTTGAAGAAGGTCAAAGACACTTTGATTCTATACCAGTTATCAAAATGCCTTCTATATATTAAATTTCCTGTGCTTTAAACAAGTGCATACAATTGCTATCAATATGCCTTGCTCATCAACTTCCACTTATCAGAAAACATGTTTTTCTACAGTCTCTTATTACTTAGAGCTTCTTGTTTTGAGAAATGGGCATGACAATCATTCCTGTATTTTTCCAAATCTCATCAATACACTCTCCTCGAATGAGTTTATATGTACCCATCAACAATACCCCATCCACAGTCTTCCAGTGTTCTAAATTCTCCAGAAATGTATGTCCAACATAGATGCTGTTTTAATTGAAAAATCCTTTTACTGACCTCTTTTGCTCTTACTCTTGCTCTCTCTCTGATATACAAACTCACATTCACATTCCTGCTCCCCACGTTTTCTCCAACGACAATCAAATCCCAGTTTGATTGCAGAGTCTGTTATACCACATCATTTGCTTTAAGCAAAATATTTATGTAAGATAATTTGTAAGAGATTTCCCCTTCCATCTTAAACAACTATGGAAAATATTACACAGATGCTAGATATAGTTAAGTATGGTTAAGGATACCTTTCTTTTCGTTGGCAGTCTGTAGATATAACAATATAAAGGGATATGAAGAGAAAAGGGGGAATAAGAAAACTTCATTATTTTCAAGACTTTGTATGGATCTATTATGCCTGAAGTGAAACAACCCTACCTTATTAATAATACATTTAAAGTATCTATTATTTTGAAAGGTTCATTTCAAAAATAATCTTTCATCATAAACCTTATTTAGTAATTCTAGATTTTCAATCTTAGTTCTGTTAATGTGTGTGATACAAACTTGAAAGAAGGAAGAAATGAGAGAAAAGAAAGACCCTAAATGACAATGCTGTATTTCTTGATACTTTTCTCAATTTTTCTTACATGAAAGTGATTAATGATGCCTGACTTTGGCTGTCTCTTATCAAGTTCCTTCAGGTCCTGATTTAGAAAGTGAAGCTTAACCTTTCTACTGTTGATCAAGGGTATGAGAGCCTTCGAGATAATGACAGACTATAAATGAGGATTCCTTAAATTGGGAAGATAAAGACTGAGCAGATAAAAACTTTTAAAATCATGAAGTTTATGGATAAGGTAGACATGAACTTATTCTCAAAATTTTAGGCTGCCTAAATCAGGCTTCCTAAATCAAATTAAAATTCATCTATGCATATGGAACAATAAATACAGTTAATGCCCATAAATACATTGAAGCCATTTAGCTATATCCACACATAATTATCAAGGTAAAAAAAATTAGAGAAATATGTTTAAGCATGCAGATTAATAAATTATGTAATAAATTAGGAAAAAAGTATCCTTTACCTGTGCATTAACTATCTGGCTCTCTAGAACATTTTAGTATCCTGAAGAATATTTTACTAAAGATACCTTTATGAAAAAGTTATTTCTGTGCTCTGGATGTTAGGTGTGATAATAAAAAAACTGAAATGCTCTAGAATTTCCTGTCTGGTCTCCACAAATCCTCAGCATCATTTTGCATAATCCCTTCCCACTCCCACTCTCATCATCACTTCCCCACCCCCACAGGCAACACTCACCAAGTCACCATCAGCACTTGCTCTGTGACTACCAGAATTAATCTTATTAGAGTCTAATTTAAAAAAAATATTAAGAAACTCAAAAGACAAAGCTGAGTCTACTTATTTAGCAGTCAAGGGAAAAACTAATAGAAAAAACTCACTATCCTTGGTCAGACATCTCCATTGCCCTGTACCTCCATCCACTTGCTAGGTAAGTGAAGTTTATTTTAGAATACAGACTTTTAAGTCAAACCACTACACAAAGAGTCACCTAGTCAACTCACACTACCTATAAGAAATAATAAGTTTATTGTTTAAGACTAATTGTGGAGTGTTTTGTTATATAGTAAAATCTAACTGACAGAACCTATCACCTAGTGACAATGATAGACTAAAAGATCTATGTGGACAGATTTTTCTAATGTTGTTGGTCAGT
Source organism: Talpa europaea (assembly GCF_964194135.1). Classification (NCBI taxonomy): domain Eukaryota; kingdom Metazoa; phylum Chordata; class Mammalia; order Eulipotyphla; family Talpidae; genus Talpa; species Talpa europaea. The sequence continues at coordinate 36,444,107 of NC_140069.1, forward strand.
GCCTTAGAAATGTTATGTTTTCAATCATTTCTTCTTGAATACATAAAAGGGTTAAACATGGTTTTAGAAAATTTTGCCTTGAATTAAATTTAATGAAGAAAAATGTGTTTCCTTTATGGCTCATTGTTCCTGAGACTTTGAATACATATATTATTTAGACAATCATTTTACTAATGTTACAGTACACTTAATTATTTTTCAAGCTTCTCTATAGTAAAGTTAAGGTACTGAAATAATGATAATGATGATATTGTTAATAATGATTATAAGAATAATTCTATAATAATTGTTACTCATTGAAAAACTCTTGATTCCTGGTATTCTGCCAATTAATCTTCAAATGAAACATATCAGAATGATATTATCATCTGTTTTATTAAGAACCAAACCCTTAGTGAAATTAGCCACAGATCCAAACTCTGTGATTCAAACTCTCACAATTAGTAATAGATTTTATATTCAAATCCAAAACTCCCGTATCCTAGGACATTTGTTATATTCATTCACTAATATGCTTCCTCTTTATATCCATTTTAAAGGGCTTTTTAAGATAAAAGAAGTTTTAAATATATCTGATTCAATTTTTATTTACTACATGAGAAAGCAGAGGGCAAAGAATTCAACTAGACTATCTAAGAGGATATAAAGAGTAATTCATCAAATAAATGTTCCAGAAACTTAGCAGCTAGAAATCAGTAGACTCACAAGTGAAGAGAGAAAAGATTTTCATTTATTGGGATTCTACCACATGTGGGCACTGAGTAAGTGCAATTACGTGTATAATCTGATTTACTCCTCACAGGAAGTCAGTAGGTATCATTTCTATTGGCGAGGATACTGGTATTCGGAATTGGTTTGTAGATAACTCATATGTCTGAAATCTAAACTCCTATCTGAATTCAAAGCACATGGCTTAGTCAATAAATAAACAATGTGGGGTTATATTTGCCTATAGTACTTTAGAACATAGGCTAGAAAAAAAAGCTATTTATCTCAGAATAAATATAGTCTTTACTTAAATAGAAATCACTACGAAAGAAAAGTATTCTTTAATATTTTGAATTAAACTGGTAGAAGTGAGACTTAAGGTAAATGGCAAATCAGAGGGTGAAACATGTTACTTTTAAAAAATAAACTTTGTTTTTGAAATTAAGTGTATGAATTACTTGCATGAAGTGAGCATCATACAAGTGATAAATATATTGATGCTATGATATAGATCAGTTTATACTTTTGGCAATAAAAATCATCACAATTAATTACCTGCAAATTCAATCAATATTCTATTTATGTAGTCCTAACAAGCTGCTTAATGATGTCTTGGAACATCAGAAGCCACTTGTCCTCAGAAATATACAGTAGTATTTCTGAGTAAATATTTTTGTTGATAACAAAATCTGACTCCATAGTTCAGGCCTCCACTATATGCAAGTGGTAGCTAGTCTAATTGGAAGTCAAGGGATGTGCAAGTTCTGCAGAAGGTAACTGCAGTATTTGTGCAATTTTCTACCTCTTATATCAGACTATGAATTCTTTAAGTTAATGACAATTGATTGACAAATGAATGAATGAGCCAAGAGATGGAATAATATCACCAAGTAGAAAGTTCAGTCTACTGGAAAAATATGGACATAACTTGGTCAAGACAAGGCAAGATGTTACAATATAGTATAGATGAAACGTATAACCATATATCAATACGGTAATTAAAGCACATTTTCTATCTAGTATAAAATCTTTTATCTAGGTACTATGAATGACAGAGATCTGTTATTTTTAAATTTTTATGGATTAAAATATTTTTAAAAACATTATCAAATTAAAGTTCAGAATTCCTCTTATTTATATGGATTTAGAGCAGTGAAATGCTAAAATGCATTTTAATATTCTGATTAAAATAACCCCAAACTAGATGAGCGTTTCCATTTTACATTAACATAATGTCAACATAATTTCAATTTAAATATATTTCCATATTTTTTGATCAGATTCTTGTTATTAGTCAACTTCATTACCTTTTACTAAAGATTTACTTTATTTAGAGGTCATATGAATATGCTACCTGTTAAGCATGCTTTAAACGTTGAAATTTCTTAATTAAAATTTTAATTGTAATCTAAAATGTGCAATGTACCACTGGGCAAGCAAGATAGACATGATTCATTGTATCTTTGGACACTGTTGTTTCTCTTACCATTACAATGGAGAAACTAGGAAGATAAGTTAATATTCTCTTCAGTTCAATTTCATGTATTCCTACAACTATAAATGATATTCATAAATACAGCTATTTGGGCTTAGTCCTAGAAACCTCTGCATCCAAGAAGTCTATCTTCCATGCTTTCTGTAAAATAATATTTTAATATGGTACCTGTCCTAACTGTTCAAAGTGATCTCCTACACAGTTTGTCTATTACATATCACTAGGAATATCACAGAGATATCCATTGACCTTTTTTTGGGGGGGTGCTATCTTTATGGAAATTTGTGACTTAGGTTGCTAATTGTAAGCAATTTAAAGCATATAACCAGCATACAGGAATTTAAACCTTTACTTTTGGGACACACTGACTTTCAGTCAAGAGAGAAGATTTTCAGTTAGAATGTGACCACCAAATACTGTCTTATTGACTGACAGTTCCATTATGAATTTAAGTCCAGTATATAAAAAGAGTCAATTGAATCACACATTTATCACTGCCTGTAGCTGTGGATGAGAGGGAAAGAACTTGTTAACATGAGTAGGTGGAGGTTATAATTTCAGGAGCTATTGATCTAGTTCTGCCTGCAACTCAATTACAATTGAGGTATGTGCAGTAGAGGGAGATTGGGAAACCAGGGGAAACAAAATATAGATGATTCTTAAAAACATGGAAAGTTATGGACAAAATACATGGCATCTGGGATCCAAGATTTAGTCCAAAGTGGAACTATAAAGACCTGAACCTGGTGTGATTAGTGGTAAATATTTAAATTTTCTAAGCTTTAATTTCTTCATCTGATAATAAAAAACAGGGAATTTTAATTTTAATGGTTTTAGTAATACCATGTCAACACTTCTGGTACAAGCCACAGAGTGTTGTTCACATGACACAAACCCAAACCTCTTGGGCCACCGCTTCTGGCAATTAGCTGTAAAAGAGCAGTGCTCCAAAATTGCACTAGATGAGGTATTGGTTTTCACGAGCACAGAAGCATTTTCAGAAAGTATGATATCAGAAGTGTCTCTCTGGGTGTACTAATAGGGATAAGGGACATAACTAAAGAGCCAAAGAAGTAGAAGAAGAAATATTGCCATTACCAGAATCATTGACATCAACTCCACTTTTTCCTATTAGCTTTAAAAACTAACCTCACCTTATCTGAACTAATGGAGAGACTACTATGGTTCTCAGATCATGAGGAAAATGTACTGACCCTTATCATTGGAATAGACAATATCTCAAACCTAATGCACAAAGGTCAACTGTGAGAGTGTTTATGCAGATCATATCTTTCACCCACTTGCCCTGTGCCTTTACCATTCAACTTTCTTTCTAATCCCCTTATCAATTCATATTTTATAAGTACTATCTTATTAGATGAGGTAGGAAAAAAAAGCCTAAAAGAGTTATTGGTTTCTTGTAGGATCAGAATTGGTAGTCTTATTGCCTTGTATGCTTTTATGATCTAATGATACAGCCTTCTCTGTTAGAACTGAACACAAATGACATCATGGGATAAAATGTAAATATAAGGAACAGTATGGAGAAAAAAAAGTTATATGTACAATTACTGCATATCAAATAATGAAAATTTGAGTGTTGAAAATCACGGGTCAATATTCAATGACAAAATGGAATGAGGATGGAAAAACACTGGATGAGGATCTAATCCATTAATGATTCAGCAGTTTGTTTTTTTAAGTGTAAGTTATCAGATCTTCCAAATATATATAGGGAAGAGGACAGTGTTTTCCCTAGACCTTTAGTCTTAGCAAATACACTTCAACATAATTCCATTTGGGTATGTTTCTTAAACCATAAAATGAAACAGAAACTTCCAAGATATAATCATTAAAATTACTTGAGAGGATAATAACATCACCATGATGGCAACAAAGGTTGTTCTTGACTTTGTCCCTTCTCAAGAAGAACTGACAACTATTCATGAATAAGATATCACTGAAATAATCCTAAAACATGGGGAAGAAGCTGAATGCTCCTCGCCACACCACAAAGACTATTTTAGAAGAGTAAAAGCAGCAGCTACATGCTAACAGCATTGCCTCTTTCCCAAACCAGAGCCATATCAAGAGGTCTCTCCTGAGCCTACAGTTACTCCAGTGGGAAAAGAGTCCAGAATGATCTAGATCCCCCCTCCATTGTATTTTGCTTCTTAGGAGCTTGCACTCCAATCTCATCCCACAAAAATTACAGGGGATTCTGTGGGACTTGAACACTGGAGTCTTATTATGATGAAGAAGGGGGAAGTATTTGCAACAACTGGTATGTGGATCTTGGCTTACAAAATTCCTGCTTGCAGCACTCAAGTAGTAGTGCCAACAACAACTTCACTGATCTATACAGGCATGATGGTGGCATGGTCTGAGCAGAGAATTCAGTGGGATATAGTTCTTCCTGAATCAGGTCCTTCAACAAAGAACCTCATTGGTCCTCCAAACTGGCCTGCCTCACATAGGCAACAAAGTTGAGTCATAACCTGGCACACTGTTGACTATAGCTCCTGGCCACTCCTTACCAGAAAACCTGATCTGGCTCACCTGTGAGATTGCTTGAAACTGGTTCTCCCTTTCATAGGTAGGCGGGGAAACTGATCACAGCCTGGCTCACTGCTGAACAAACAGCAATAAATGAGATGATCACATTTATTAGAGTGGGCAATTCTTAAACCACAAAATAATTTCCAAGAAAATATTTCATATTTTCAAAGGGGAAATCATTTTACTAGTATGTATATGATATGACATACATTTGAAGGACTTCTACCTTCTTGACCTAAATAGGTCCAAATAAGTTATATTTGCACCAAGAAGCCTTTAGTACTAGCTTTTACTGTACAGCAAAATTGTATTCCTCAGAAAAAAAGAAATAACTTTTCTATAGAAATTGTGGGCACTTTAATAGCAACTGGTAATGTGATATCTGTATATCCTCCCTAGGTGAGTACTAAAATTTTCCAGGAAACATAAAAAAAGTAATTATATTAATATATATTTATATGAAAAACATTTTTTCAAAATATTGTACTTAATGTTTATTTAGGCTTATGTTTAGTGTTGTACCTAATTATTTTCAGTACCAGTCTTTCTAAATCCTAGAAAACATTAGTATAAGATAGATACCAGGACATCAGAAAAAGTACTTATGGATTCTGGTCCCCAAACTTTTTTACTTTGTGTCCTTAGGTAAATTATCTAAGTTTCACTTCTTTGTCTTCAAGTTTAGGATAATAATAGTACCTCATTTATAGGTTGGCATAAAATGACATCTGCAAGCTCCTTATATATCACTGTTCTTTATGAGCTAAGGATGCTAATGATACTACCTGTTAGCCTGCAGCAAAGCTAGTTCAAATCATTTGGTTATCACAATAGTGGAACTAGTAGAGAATAGCATACTGAGATATTGATGATTTTATGAATTTAACAAAATTGGTGATTTACCAACCACTGATATAATATCAAAACAATATATTTGTATCTTGGAAGTATTTACTTGTCTATACTATTTTTAAAAACATTTCAAATAAACATTATTAGCTCTGAGTGATACTGCAAAAGTACGAAAGATCTTAATCCATTTTCTTTTGCTTAGAAATGAAATTTAAAGTTCTTTCACATATTTTTATCTTTTTATATCCAAAATTCTTATAAGCAATTTACACAATTATTTTAAAGTCTTTTAAATCTGTATCAGTGTGATAGCAGCAAGACAGCCCTCTTTCCATTTCTACCTAAGTATGGCTCCTAAAATTACTATTACTCTCTTTATCCTTATGTTTAATATTTTCTGCATATACTGTACACTTCTTTTCATAGATTTTATGCAACCTTTTCACACATACTTTAATAAAGGTGACCTTTAAAATACATAAGTTTCCATAATAGGAAATGCAATCTTAATAGAGGATATCTACATGAACTAAGATTTCATAAGGACATGAAGGTCACTGTACTTCATTTGTGTAGGGCATTTTGACATACAGGGAAATAGAAATGTGAGTTAATTAAATACCATTTCTTCTTCTGTGCTCACATAAATAATTAAACTAACCAATACAACTGTTGTCAAACTATAGTAACCTGATTAACTATCACTCTAATGGCTGCACATTCTTTTCACAATGCCATGAATTTACATCATTCATTATTTAAAAATTTCTACTTCACCCTTATTTAAATTCAAACCATTAAAATGAACAGTGAAAGTTATTGATGAAAAATAATGAAAAAACAACAACCATACATTGTCCTGTAGGAATTTAAGGGGTCTAGATTGTTAATTTGTTAATGTGGGATTCAATAATTAATGAAATTTTTAGTATCAACCATGGTGTTTTGGGCCTCCCCAGTGGCGCAGCGGTTGAGCGCTGGGTTGTGAAGCTGCCCGCAGCCTCTGCAGCACAGGTTCAATTCCCAGCTGCTCCCTGGCTACCAGAGGAGGGTCCCACATGGCGCACAGACCTCTCCTGCCACCCGCTGCTCCCCTCAGCAGTGTACTTCGGTCCTTCTGCCTGCTCTGCTCCCCTCTCTGGCTCTGGTGAATTCTCTCACCCTCCCGCGCTTCTGACTGTACCCAGTGCTTATATAAATAAATAAATAAATCTTAAAAAAAAAAAACAACATGGTGTTTTTAGTAAAGCAAAAATGTGTCAGTCACTTCCTTCACAATTGCTATATGATGACTTATATTTCAAAGTCAAATTTGTTATCAAATTCCATAAAGTCCAGTAATGTGATTATTTTTTCAAATTATAAGTGTATATCATGATAGATCATACTTGAGTACATCTTATATAAAGTTCTAAGCTAGCTGGTGGAAACTTTCCACTTACTGAACATTTTGAATTCCTTCCATCCTGTTATAAAATCATCTGAACACGTCTTCTAAGAGACATATGAGGTGATGAGGGGATTGCAGGAGGCATATTTTATAACTTAACTGGCTGGAAGTGACTCACATCATGTCTTCACATCTGAGCATAGTTTTTTTGATAAAAACTAGGCACACTGTCCATCCAACCCACAAGAGTCTGAGAAATATTAGAATATAAATGTTAAATGTTAGTCACTATTATTAAGGACTGACTATATTACTATGATACATGTTAAATATTCAAAAGCAATAGAAAAATTTTGTCTTCTGAGCTCATATTCCATAAAAATAAAAATCCATACTAAAGGTTGTTTCATACAAAATAAGCAAGGAGAAATTGACTAGTTCTACATGTAGATTGCAGAACATTTTCATAGAGGAGATAACATTTAATGTGGACTTTAAAGCATGTGGAGGATTATGCCAGATGAAGGGAAGGGAGAACATTTTAAGTAAAAGGACTGTTGTGTACTTTTACTCCCAAGAATAAGTTCCAAGCAAATTCTTTTATGGAGTTTAATCCAGTTGGATTGAACTTTATCAAACTTCTATAAAATGATACAGCATCAAATGCAGTAAGTATTGAAGTCACTTCAATATGCTTTTATCAAGATCAATTAATATGTATCCAACAATGAGGATATAGTAATTTATAATGTGGGCTAGACAGATGTAAATCAATAATTGCAACAAGACATGTTAAATACACTAATATAAAATACATATTTAGCGCAGTATATATAAAAGCTCAAAGACTGGAGGGGGGAAAGTAAAAATAACTTGTGAATAAGAAGAAAAATAGGATTTTTTCAACAAATTATAGCAAATATGATCTCAACTTGGTGAATGGATAAGGTGATTTAGAAAGACAAGGAGTAGTTGAAAAATACATGGAACTTCAGGTTACATTGGGAGAATGCACACAGCTTGCCATTAATAGGGCTTAAATGAAATTCCAAGGAAGGTCAGGTTTTAAGAACAATTCCTCTGGCAACAGATTGAGAGTGGATTTGAGAGTAAAGTGAACTAGACAAGAAGCTCTCCTTCACGGAATTGGTAAAATCCAATTCTGATACTGAAGGGCAAGTGGAATGGAATGAAGGTGAATTTTTAGGACTTTAAGTAAGTGGGTCTTTATAATTCATACCTTGAGGTGAAGCAGTCCGATTGTAGAGTCTAGGATTACCTCTAGTTTTCTGAATTGAACATTCAAGTCAAAGGAGCTTCTAAGCAAATGCTGACAAATGATAATTTCACTCATCAACTCATTTCTCTTTCCCAATCAAGCTTATAGAGCTCAGTCTTGTCCTTGATTAAGTTGTTTCCTCATGTGAGGTTGAAGTAGACTAATTTGTCCATTTCCAAAACTGTTTACTTCACCTTAACCATTATGATGTGACTTTATGAATAGGAAGTTAAGGAAAAAGTTTTAAGAAAAGAAGTATTGAAGGAGGTACATTTTAAGTACCAATTGAAAACTATATGAAGACATTTTTATAAAAGTTTTACTGGAAGGGTTTATGCTAAATGAAACAACTCAGACAGAGAAAGGCAAATACCAGATGATTTCACTAAGTGGAGTATAGAGAAACAAGACAAAAGAACCGACAAAACAAATCTTAGAATTATGACTGCAAAATTGAGGCTAATGGGGGAACCCAATGGCCTATTGTGAGGACTGTGGGTACTCTAGTGGTGGGTGTAGTGTGATAACATAGATCAGAAGAGCTGTGAACCTATTGTTAAATTATATAAAGTGTCAGAAACCACTGATACCTCAACAAAATAGTTCTAACAGAATAGTTAGAAAATGAAAAAGTATAGGGCCTCCCTGTTGGTGCAAGGAGTTAAGACGCAGCCTATGAAGCTATCCCCAGCCAGGGAGCTACCCATATGATGCAGCAGACCTCTCCTGATTCGCTTGCTGCTCACCTTAGCAGTGTATTTCAGTAGATCTCTCTGTTCCCCATTCTGTCTCTGGTGAATCCTCTCACCCCCCACACCTCTAGCCTGTACCCCAGTTCTTATATGAATAAATAAATCTTCTTAAAAAAAACAGAAAATGATAAAGTATAGAAAAAGTGAAAACTAGAAAATGAAAAATATAAAAAATCATTTAGAAGTTGGAGCACTAGTCTTGTGATATGACATTCAAATATTCCTCAAGGCCATGATTTCCATATCCCTAACTAGTCTCTTCTCAACACTTGGTGTTCCAGAAATACTGATCTGCTTATAGTTCTCTGCACTCAACATACTGTGATATTAACTTCGTTTTTATTAATGCTTTCCCCTTCATTCAAATGTCTCCAGGCTTATCCTTAACTAGATAATTCTACTTTATTTTTACCACCCAGTTCATTGACCACCACTTCTAGGAATTCTTCCTTGATCCCACCAAGCTGAGTGCCCCACAGTGCTTCCATTCCTATTATCCACTGCTCTGTATTTCACTAAACACGCCATTTTTGTAAGCATATTTTCTTGAAGCCTATTCCTCCACCTGTCCTAGATTAGGAGCAGCAAGAGGAAATGTATAATCTCTCATCTATCTTCATATCCTGATGTGGTTAGCACAGTGACTTATAATGTTGAGTGAATAAATGAGTAAACAATGAACATATGAATGATCCTAGAGTTCAAGTATAATATATATATATTTCATATATATCACCTATACATATCCACTATGTATCTCATTCACATATACATATATATATATACACACATATCCAAATCCTATTTATAGATCCTATTCATATATACTATCATTGGTGTAAGGCTGTATTGGGGAAAATGAGTATTATTGTAGAAAGGTTTGTGAAAATTTGGGGAAAAAATAGAGAAATCACAGAACTGTTTCTATGAGTCATTTTTGGAATGTAGGCATGTGAAATTACAATGATTATAAGATATTAATTTGGCCATGAGAGTCAGGAAATTGTCAATGGATTTGATGTCATCAAAGAACAAGGAAGTTATGATATTGAGAAGATCATTCTTGATGTTCAAATCAGTTAAGCTATGACAGGAGTGGGGAGAAAAAGAGTAAGAATTTTGGTTATTTCTCTATAACTACAGGATAGTTTAAAGATAACAAAATTTGTTTAGGGATTATGTTCGTCCACATGATTATGGATTAACATAAGTTATTCCACATGATTATGGACTATATAATCCATAGTGATATGGTTCTAAACTGAAGTAAAACAAAAGAGATCTGAACATTTCCTAGCCACTTGGACCTTCTAAATAACAGCAATTCTTTCCCTATTTTTAACAGAATAAAGGAAAATGGGTGGCTTACACACTAGATTCTTAGATACTGACTGATTAACCAGGCAATATAAAAGGAAATTCTATGTTTCTCATCACCTCTCTTAGCCCTCCTATTTCCCGTATTCCTCCTCAATCAAGCACTATTGGGTATCCAAGCTTTCCTGCCTCAAGGCTTCTTCCAAATGGTTAGAAGTCAAGTTGGCCAATGTGTAAGAACTACCTAGAACTGAAGAGTAGTGAGCTTCCCCTTCTCAGGGGAAATCCTCCACCAGTAAGAGCAAAGTTGGTGGATAAACACCCCAGCTGCTTTTACTTCAGTGACAAATCAAGATTCACCATGTATGTGGTTCCTCCAAGTGTACCCAGAGAAAAGGAGGTCACTGCTCCAGACTGACCTTGTGTAGTGGAAATTCTCTCCATTCTGCCTAAAAGAACATTCCATAAGTGAGAACCTTGAGAGGAAAAAGGATTTTAGCTGCTATTTGGAATTTATCTATCCTACATCCCTAATGTATAGGGATGAGAAATGGATCACAGAGAAACTAAATAATTTAGTAAAGATCAGTGGCAGATTTCAGCACTAAGCCAGAGTTCTTTTCCTTATAAGAAAATAAATGCTTAGAAAATAATTACAAAATAGATGCAAGTAGCAGGCAATCATTGCCTTTATAAAAGGATTCGCTCAGGAAAAAAAAAAAGGAAATTTTCATCTACCCAAATTTACATAATGAAAGAGTGCACATGTATTTTGTTAACTGATCCAATATTGGTGTCTGCCTTTGCTTTCCTGGCAAGAAATTGTAATCAAATAAAGAACTTTGGCATATATGTGATTATTTCAGTAACTACATTTAGTACTATGGAAACATTGTGATTTGTAGAAATTCACAGAGAACGAAGATCTTATATAGATAACACTTGTGTATTAGAGTAGAAAGGAGAAGACAATGAAGGGGGTTAAGCAGGTTGTCCATTGACTGGTATCATTTGGTTGAGGATGAAAATATGTGGAAAATTATTAAAATAGTAAATGTGTGAGGCTTTGAATATTTGAGGGAGATTATTTTAAACCTATACATGAAGAGTTTACTAAAAGACAGAAAGTTTATAACTGTAATTATGTTGATTTATATAAAATATAGTTAGACTTCATTAAGCTTCATTAAGAACTTGGTGACAATAAAAAACATTTCTAAGCATGCCAGGTGGTTTATGTTTCACTAAAATTTCTTTTCTAGTTATATTGTTCTGAATTGTTTTAAAACAAACAAAGCAAGTCATTCCTTACCATCCATTATATCTTCTCCACTCTTATTCTCACCTCCCACACACGTCAACTCTGGTAATTCATTTCACTTTTCATTGTCTTCTAGTTTATTTTTATTTTGCTTTGTCTGTTTATTTGTTCAGTTTCCTTATATTACATATACAGGTAAATTCATTCAATATTTGTCTGTACGTTTCTGACTAATCTTGCTTCACACAATCCCCTACATTCCATCAGTTTTGCTGTAAATGGAAAAATTTCACATTTCCTTAATAGTTTGAATAGCATATATAAAAATATATATATATACTGCATCTTAATATTCTATCACTGAACACTTATATTACTACCATATATAGCTACTGTAAATAATGCTACAATAAGCATGGTGGTGTATATAACTCTTTGAATTGATGAGCTCATATTCTTTGGAATAGATACCCAGAGGTGGGATTGCTAGATCATATGGTGGTTCAATTTTTAGTGTTTTCTTTAAGGTAGGTCCATGTTTTTTTGTTTAAATGGACACAACAAATTACAGTCCCACAGTATATGAGTCCTCTTTCTCCAACTCTCAATACTTCTTTACTCATTTTTTTTATTGAGGTAGCATTAGTTTACCACACTGCATGATTCAGAGTTACAGGTTCACAGCTCTTCAGATGGATGTCATACCACACCATGCCCCACTGAGGCACCAATTATCCTCCACCATAGTCCAGTGGGTTTTCTCTCCCCTTTGACTTATTTAATTTGGTAAATATTCCATAGCTTCATTCATGGCCAAATATTTTTTCTTAATAGTCTTTTTGATGTAAGCCATTCTCACAGGTGTGAGATATGTCATCATGATTTACAGTTGCATTTCCCTTTTAAGAGTTGATGAATATGTTTCATATTTCTGTCCACCATCCATATATACTCTTTAGAAAAGTGTCTTCATATATCTTTCCATTTTTACTTTATTTTTATTGCTAAAACAGGTTAGTTCTTTATATACCTTGGATATCAAATCTTAACTAAAATTTTTAAGGAGAATATCGACTATTTCTCTATAAGTGTAATTATATTGCACTGTGTAAATGTTAGGTAAGGAACTATTGGCAGTAGTAGCAATACTTATTCTCCAAATGAGTGAATAAAACAATTATATATTCACTTTAATTGATTTGTAATATATTTACTGTTTAATTGCCCATTTAAAAACTTTAGATTGTCTTTTTGGATGCAAACATTAAAAGAAAACTGACTTTTCAAATACAAATAAAGGAAGTGGACTTCAATCCATGCATTGTAGTGACTAGCATTGCACACTTAAAATTGGAGTTTGTGCATTTTTCCATAGTCCTACTAACATTATAAAAACAACAGAAGGATATATTTTATTATCAAGTCCTATATTAGAGTTAAACTCATTGCTCTCTCCAGATCAACTTCTGGAAGACCCTTCTGACCAACTCCCATAAACTTGAAAGCTATAGCATCCTTATAAAGAAAATAAGCATTGCAGAAGATGTGGTCTTCCCTTCCAAAGCAGTGATGGCAATCTCATACAAGTGAAAACTTCCCTATTTGCCAAGATAAAAGGTGGGAAATCACTTTCATTAAGTCTAAGTATTTAAGAGAAAGTCCTGAGCTTACAATGTAAGCTTAGAGCTTTAAGAATGAAAGTTCTTAGATGAACAGTAACTCTAGCAGAGCAATTTCTTGTCCCAAATCACACAACTCTCTCTTGATGACACTGTTTCTAAAATAGAACAGAATCTTCTATCTCATTGCCTGACCTGGCTTAAATCTTGTCACCTTCTGAGGAAAGCCTTTACCTTGAACATGTTTAGTCCAGTCTCCCTTAAAATTATTCAGTTAAATCTGCTTAACTCAGATACTTTTTTCAGTGTAATTTTATAGGCTCTGGGTAGGCAGAGATGAATAATCACTGTTTCCTATGAGGCCTTTGAGCACATTGAAGGGACAGATATGATTTTAAGTAAGTATAATACAAAGGAAAGTATGCAGGGCACCAGATCCTAAAGGATTGGTGGAAGGGAACTCAAAGATGTATCACAGCAAGTTCGCCCTTACCAATCTCTGATAACATTTTCTTTAACATATACATAGCTTCAATGCCACAATCCTTTATTCCTGCCCAACATTAGAAGAGTGCCCAGCATAAAATTAGATAAATAGATTTAAAATAGCAAGTCAGAGGAGCTTGAAAACACTGTATTTTATGGTTCCAACCAGATCAACTCTTTATTGAGCCTGAACCTTCATATAAATACTTAATGAAAATGAAAGAATTGAAGGATCATAGGCCAAGAATGGGAAGTGATAAAAGACACAGAATACTTGCTATTGATTTGATTTTCTGCTGCAGGTCACAACTATATCATCATATAGTCATCTTGTTTCCTGGAATAAAGAATAATCTTTCTACTTAATCATTTTATTCAATAGCTGCTGCTCCTAGATCTAGAACTTTTGTGGCTCATTATTTCTTTTAAACCTCTACTCACTTTCTCTTTGAAATATCAATTTTCTACAAGGAACATGAACACTATTAATTAACATCCTTCTGTCACATCTATATTTGAACAAAAATGTTCCACTGGTTCAATGCTGGTATACATGAACATAATTCACATTTCACAAAGATTTTTCCAATTTTTTGCCATCTCTTTATAGTCTATATGTAGGTGCTTACACTTTCCTTTATTCTGACTTGAATTTGTCCATTAGCTTCCTGGGAAAGTTATATATCAGTTGTATTTCTATTGTTAATTTTTGTAAAAAGCATTTTTCCTACTTTCTATATAATTTGTGAATATATTCTCCATTCGGGACTATGCATTTTGGTTTTGATAAAAGTTTCTGCATAGCAGAAGAATCTGTTAAGTTAAATATAGTTCCTTTTTTTTTGTTTCTCTTGCTGTGAAAGTCCAAAAAGACATCGTTTTGACCACTGTTGAGAGTCACTGCTTATATTTTCTTGTATGTATTTGATGATTTGTCTTTCATCCATTTTGAATTAATTTTTAGGTATAGTATAAAGTAGAAGTCTAATTTTACTATTTTGCATTTGATTATACATTTTTCTAGCACATTAATTGATGAGAAATTCCTTTACCATTGTATTCTTGTGGGTCCTTTATTAAATATTATTTGTCCATACTAACATGTTTATTTCTAGTTTCTAAATTCTATTTCATTCATCTGTGTGTGTACATAGGCATATATACATAGAGTGTGTGTGTATGTGTATATATAAATACACATACACACACACACACATATATATATAAAGAGAGAGAGAGTGAGAGATTGACTTCATCATCTAAACTTTGAGGGAACAGGGCCTCCCTGGTGGCGCAAGGGGTTAAGCACTGCACTATGAAGCAATCTGTAGCCTCTGCAGCATGAGTTGGATCCCCGGCTAGCCAGGGAGCAACCCATATGGCTAGGCAGACCTCTCCTGACTCGCCCACTTCTCCCCTCAGCAGTGTATTTCACTGTCTGCTGTTCCGTTTCCCGCTCTGTCTCTGGTGAATCCTCTCACCCCCCACATTTCTGGCCCATACCCCAGTTCTTGTATGCATAAATAAATAAATCTTTAAAAAAAAAAGTTTGAGAGAACACAAACATTCAATCTATAGCATACACATTCATACTAGCCAGTGTGTGTATAACTGTTGACATGGGTAAATTCTTTGGCTTGTACCAATGTCAGTTTCTTAGTTCTTTATTGTGCTATAGTTATGCATGATACTAAAATTGGGAAAGCTGGTGAAATATTATGGGACTCCTGTACATTTCTGAGCAATGTCCTATGAACTTATTATTTCCAAATAAAAAGTTTTTTAAAGTCACTCAAGAGAAAAACATCCTACCCTTTTCGGATAATAAGACTTATTATCGGATAATAAGGCTTATTATCGGATAATAAGACTTATTTAAGTACTAGAACAGTACCTGTTTAGTGCGCTGTCTAAAGCATTGTCTAATGTTTTCAATGCTAGAACAGTACCCAGTATATACTGGGTACTCAATAGCTCTTGAATTATAAAAATAGCCTACCCATATTAAAAGTAGGTGATATATCTTTAACTATAACATATATCTAACATGATCAGGATGGTGTTCATATTTATTGCTTATTTCTAGCTTAAACTGAATATACAGTCAGTGCATCTTAAAACCTAATTTTACAAATAGGTTTCAAGGCCAGTAAATTTGACTCATTAAACTCTCAATTCTTAGAGTCACTGAAGTAAAATACATGGTAAAAACATAAAAGATTTCATTTATATAAAATAAGTGCAGTAGCAAAAGAAAATCTTGATTACATTAATACTGAGGAAAAGATTTAAGTCCCTGGTATTTCCTCAATTTTCAAACTTAGATGTGATATTGATTTTTGCACCTTGTTAAACTGAAACTTACTGTCAGATACCATTTTTTATTTTGGGAGACCTTTTAAGATTAAAAAAAAAAGTGGACTTCATTTTATCTTAATTCACCTGATGAAAGTTTTCTCATTCTCTCTCATTCTTCCACTTTTCCCAGCCCCTTTTTACTCTTTAATAGACAAGGTTTCACTTCAGGCACCAAAGAATCAATACAGAACTAAATGCAATGTGCTCCTGCCCATCCAGGACTAAATGAAGAAGTCCATGAAAAAGTTTTTCACTTTTGTCTAAAAATCAGTGAAACCTGTCCAACTTAACCTTTTAGCTAGTCAATATTTTATTATAAATAAAAGAGGACCAGATGCTAAGTTACAGAAGTAATGAGGGCTCCTCAAAACAGAAGATAAACATGACAGGACTACTTTATTTCCAAATGAAAGAATTGTCTAAGTAAGCATAAAGACTGATTTGGTAGTTCTATGAAGACATTAGGGACCAATTTTCCTTGTAATTCATATTTTGGTAAGCCCTAAGATGTGACTTTGATTCACAAAGCATAAGAAGACTGCTATCATCTCAATTTTATTGCAGGCAGCAGTATGGTAGAGTGTATACTATGTAAGAGTGTCTCAGAAGTCCTATAATTCATATCTTAATGACAATAACTTAGTCAATTAATTATTGAAAGGGAAGCTAGAAATATTCCTCTTTGAAAGGGAGACAACATGCTCGTTAAAAATTGTAGTTTTCTTGTTTTCATAGAAGAATACGAAACTCTAGGGAGGTAAACAAAAGTTCCTGCCATAAGTCCATGAACTTAGCCCTAGCAAAGTTCCTTATCAAATAGTGAATGTATTAAATATCAAATTCAAAAAAATTCTGCAGGTCTGCTCTGTGTTTATTGCCAAGTGTTCAGGTACATCTTCAAGTGTGTAGAAAATATTTTTAGATCATATATTGGGCAAGATACTTGTGTCAAAATTATATAAAGAACTCTTACAACACAAAATGACAAAAAGCTTGATTGAAAAATAGGCAAATTATATGACTAGATTTCTTCAGTAAGATGTACAAATGGTATATAAGCACATGGGCAGATGATTAACAATATTATCCCTTAGTGAAAATAGAAATAAAAAACAATGTAATTTCACTTCAAACACACTGGGAGGTATTAATGAAGATGTAGAGAAATTGGTACTCTCATACATTGTCAGTGGAACTATAAAATGATGCATCCACTTTGGAAACCATCTTGGCAGTTCCTCAAAATGTTAAACAGAGTTATATGACTTAGAAATTCCACTTCTCAACATATACCAAAGGGAAATGAAAACATATCCCACAAAAAATGTACATAAATATTCATAGTAGCAGTATTCATATAGTCAAAAGCTGAAACACCCCAAATGTCCATCAAGTGGCAAATGGATAAACAAAATATGCCATATTCTTACACTGAATATGTTGTTAAAGGAATGGAGTATTAATATGTGCTAAATCATGGGCACACCTGATATACAAATGCTAAGTGAAGGAAGCATATGACAAAAAAATACAGATTATATTAATTCAATTATATGATATAACTAGAACCGATATATAGATACAGAAAACAGATTAGTAGTTGCCTGAAGCTGAGCTGAGGGGAAGAAATAGGGGCAAATAGGGAGTTTCTGTTGAGAAAAGAAAATATTCTGAATTGATGCATGGTGACAGTTGCAAATCACTCAATTGTATAATTTAAATTATTGGATTTTTATGGTATATAGTATATTTATTATTAATATGGTATAAAATAAACATTCATCTAGGCACACAAAGAAAAATGAAGCTCAAATAAAATAGAAATTGAAAAGGGAGACTCACAACAGATACCACAGAAATGCAAAAATTTCCTATGAACATCTATATGCCAACAAATTGGACAATCTAGAAGAAATGGACAAATTCTTAGACTCATACTACCTTCCAAGACTGAAGCAGGAAGTGACAATCTGAACATGCCAACTGATCATTCGTAAGGAAACTGAAAGTTTCCAAACCTCCAAGGAAACCAGATCATTCCCTATCCTCAAAATATTGTAATTCAATGTTACCTAGACAGGCAGGTAAACTGGTAATTGTTTGATGTTTCTTGTACATGTTATGTACAAGAATTAGGGAACCATAAAATCATATGCAAACATTTTGAAGAACGTATGAGAATGTCATTGATACATTTGGCTGTCAGTGATCAATCCTTCACGGATATTAGAACACACTACACAATCCCTCCTTTCCAAGTACATATAGTCAAATAAAATGAGTAGGATTTTGGTGCTTTCCTGTCATTCTAATGATCAGGTCCACTTCAATACAAAGTAAACACAGTAAATATCCTTATCTCAAATATTTCCTTTCATTCTCCAATAAGCTGTTCATCTGGTACTTTAACCTACCTTTTATAATTTTTGAGGCTATGGAGACCATTTATCACCCTTCATAAAAGAAGTTTTCATATACAAAGTGATGATTGAATCCATATTTTATTCATATTTTTATAGAGAGTAGGTCCTCCCTTGTTGCTAAGGGTAGATTCATAAAGAAAATAAAAAGAAGGAATAAATATAAAGACTAAAGATTTCAGATCTTGTGTTCTTTCAGAACAAAACCTTTAAGGAAATCTAGACCCAAAGCTAATATGTCAAGACATTATAAACATTTTTCATTTATTAAAATAAGGAATATTATTTTTAAAGATTATTAAGATCAGATACTTTGCTAAATTCTTTGGTTGGATTATGTGATTAAACCAGGAAAACACTAAAGTTACTGTGCCCATATTTCAGTTGAGGACAGTAAGATTGACATATCAAGTAATTTGTTCAAAGTTACATCCAGGATTCAAATCCTAGTTAGTCAAAATCTTGGGCTTTATTTCCCATTCCATTTTCTACTAAAGAATATATACAGTGTTATATGATTTTTATTTTGTTTTTCAAAAGAGACAAAAAAACCAAAAGCACTTAATATTTATGTTAAATCTATATATTAGACAACATGGTAGTTACAGAATCACTTGAATTGTATCAGGAGAGTATATTTAATAGGACTAAAATTAATGAGTTATAAAATTAAATTAAATCACTAATGAAGGTATGGTAATGGTGGTAATAAAACTGGTAGAAAAGGGTCATATTACATCATTAGAGGAGAAGGACTCTAGATCTGATTCCTAAAATTCAATTCCTAATTTAAGAACTTAGCAGGAAGCTTACTATGAAGTGTGTTTGAATGGAAGTGCAGCATGAGTTCCTTCTCCAACTGGTTGAGAAATATGAGGTGCAGGCTGTATAGTCTTTTTTAAAAAGCTACTTTCACTACTTTATATCCTGTGGAAAATTATCCAACTCTTGTCTGAAAGCCAAGCTTTATTCAAAAAGGAATCAATTTCCATTTCCTCCAGGTTATCGAAGAGGTGTAAGAGTAGATTAAGTTAAAGTAGTGTAAGGTAAGTTTCATTGTGGGCTCTATGTTTCCCTGTTCTCCTTGTCATTGTCAATGTTATTACTGGATATTGAAGATTTATATCTCATTAGGCAGAAACATCCAATGACTTTACACTGGTCAATGGCATTGGGTTCTACTTTCAAATAGTTTACAGATGTTAGTTTTATTTGCATTTTCTTTTGTTGATTTGTTGTACTTCTTTGTCTGCATAAAGAAAACTGCCTTTGGTTTGATCCTGTAGTTAGTTCCATATTGTATGAAAACAATTGCTTTAATAATCCATCTCTTATAGTTCAAGGTCTTTCTATACTTCATTTACTATACACTAAAGAATGATTTGATAATTTTGCAACATATGATAATATCTGGCATAATTTCTATTGAAAGCTTTGATTACATTTTGAATCATGTTGGTAACTAAATAAAGTAAATAAAACTTGTCATGGCAGAAGGGGACAAAGACTAACATTAAAATTAGCATGAATTAATTGCACCAAGTGATGTTTTAAAACCAACACTTTGAATTTTTTTTACTTAAATTCAACTTCATAAATATTATAAGGGAGTATACAGTCACCCTAAATATTCTTTTATATAGTCAGAAACCCAAAATAGTGTAATGTGAGCAAAGAGGTGAGTGGGATGAACCCATTCCCCTTTAAGAGTATATTTTAAAACTTTGTATTTGTGTGTGTATGATTTAAAATGTAAAATTAATGTATAGGATTTCATTTAAGAAAGATAATCAACTCAAATTGATTTAAGTAAATAATACCTGTCTTAACATTTTCTTTAGGCACAGATCAGTTCATAACTTGAGTCTCATTGGTTCTGAATCATGTGATGGATTACATGTTTGATCCAATCACTATAACTAAAATAATGAAATGCTCTACTTAGCCACGCATTGTTCCTACAGTCTTCCCTGGAAACAATGTCCCCTTGATTTTCCTGGACAGTTAATAATGCCTGGATCCTCAAGGACAATCTAGAGAGCCTTTACCAATAGGAAGATGAATGAATGCTGGACACTAATTGTTCTATTAGACCATATGAAAATTAAAAGTGTTATAGGACAGGGAGAGGGGCAGCCCAAACCCCGCAAACCTGCCTATTCTAAATGGGTTCTGCCATCCGCCACATCAACACAAAACATAGGAGACTTTAATGGGAAGGAACTTTAATAAAACTAGGAAACAATACAGGTAAGGCAAAGAATCTAGTTTCTAAATGAAGCACCCAAAGTTACCCATCCCCTTGTGGGTAAAAGTCCATCCATATGGGATCGGCCCAGAGCAAGGCCCCAAAGCCTGCCACAAGTCTAAAGCATCTTCCAGTGGGGACCCACAGAAAAGGGCCAGAAACAACCAGACAAGCCCGGAAGGAAAAGAGCAAAATCAACATCAAGATAAAAGCTGCCATTGTCACCTCCCCACGGGTCTCACCCACATCTGTGTCACCCAGTCCACGACCAAAAGACAAGCACAGTTTCTTCACGTGTCTCTAGGCTCCATGCACCTCCTCCAGGTCTCCTGGCTCCATCCTGCTTCCTTCCTCAGTCTCTTCTGCAGCTTCTCCTCTTCCTGCTCAGCTCCACCCTCCCTTGGGTGGGGCAGGGAACCTCCCCCTTTCCTGGGGACCACCCTGTTACAAAAGCACCAATTTATTCCAAGTTTTCTTTAACATTACACCTGTTTGGTCATTGGTAGAGTACAAGATATACTGTTATAAATTTAGTTAGTGACACTTCAGTTGAAAACAACAAAAAAAACCCGTTAGCAGCTAAGATACTCTCTAACAGTAACATGGCTGAGTCCTCTTCATGACACGTGTCACATGGCACAATGCTCTGAGCTATATCGATTGATCAAACTATATTTTTGTTTTATTGCTTCAAAATTATTTTTAGCTTTTATATGTTAAAATAAACTGGCCAATTTTTGCTTTTCTGTCAGTTTTATTTCTTAACAGGAAGTAATAAACTTAGAAAGCAGAAAAGGAACAAAATGATTGTGCTTCATCATGTGGTTCTAACACAGTGTTTCCTAACTCTTTTGTAGTCACTTATTTTCATTTCAAATGGAATACAATTTAAAAGATGCTTTGAGAAGACTTATTAAAAGGAATTACTAAATAGCAGTACAGGCCTTAGTAACAGAGCATTAACAAAAGGAAAAATGATTAAGCATTAAAAAAAAAAAAACTATTCATGAAGCTTTGTTCCAAACTACACAACCTTACATGTTTACCTGCTCTGCTACCATTTAACAGTTGAAAAATCACTTCCTAATCCCCTTCTATTCAAAGTCTCATCAGTGCCCTGCTGGCAGGAACCCTATGCTAACATTCAGTGTATAATCTCCTCTCAGCCTATCATTTGCTAAATTTGTTCCATTTACAAAGTAAATCTGCAAACTGACCTTTTAAATGAATAACTACTCTGAAATGGCCTCAAATAATAGGCTGTTAAATTGCCTTCCTTTTTCCCCCCTTCTCTTTCTCTTTGTAAACTGATAATTTTTCTTCTGACATCCTCCAATGTTCCCTGTTACTAAAATGTCCAAGCTGTTAATCCAATATTTTTTCTGACCTGTTTAAATTTACTTTACTCATATGGATAAATGGAAGTTCACAGAGATAATATTTATTTTGTGAAATGCATGTGTAGGGAACAAATCAAGTTGAAATCTGTTCTATTTGAGTCCAGCCTACCCTCTAGCCTCTTCTGCCAGATAGTACCAAAGGAATTATATTCCAGTCACACATGGTTCTGTCTGCCATATCTTTACAAAATATTGTGCAGGAACCAATATTTCCTGAGGTATTCTCTTCTTGAATTCTGGTGTGATCCATTTTATAAGGCTTTTAGCTTTGGAAAATGAAGTAATTTTCACTCTTAAAAAGATCAAAGATTTTCATACTTTCATCACAGGACATGGTGAGAGTGACATAGGATAGCTGAGTAGAGAAATGGAGGCTCTGAGAAGGTTTGAATAAATACCCTGGAGAGTCAGAGAGGGAGCCATTCAAAAATCTTAAAATATGTTTCCTGAGCAGAGAGAGGGATAGTGAAAGTTTACCAGGGAGAAGAGGATAGGTTAGACACCATGAAGTTGTGCTGACACAGTTTATAAGACATTACAATTTCTGGAGAGTATTCATCAGCAGTATCATTTGAGAATTGTCTATTTTTGTTTTATATATTAAGAGAAAAAGGTGGAAGATTTCCTGGTGCCACTAAGTTCCATGGTATGTCCTTGAATTGGTTATTGAAATAGACTCTGGGTTATAGCTTTAAGCCTTTACAGCTATTACAGACACATTTCCCACATGGATGATGAATTATTTCCCTGATGATAGTAGGAAGTGACATCAAGACTTTTGTAAGTAGAAACTTCCCTCTGCCATGGGAAAAAAAATGTAATTGGAAGATTAGAGAAGAAAGTAAGAGAGGTCTCAGAATTCACTAATGCTGTATGTCATGAATCTCAATAAAGGGGAACTCCATAAATGGAAAAAAAAAGTGTAGAATTGATTGCGGTCATACAAGTAATTCTCCTTGACCCTATGGCATATTAGGGAGACTAAACCATTTCCATTCTAGAAGGTAACAGAATTAATGGCACTCGTGAAACAGATCTGGGGCTTCATTGAGGAAAAAGATAAAAGAACCAATTTACTTAAATCCTGGAGATATAGAAGAGTTTGTTCAGCTAGCAGGGTTTGAGAGTACATTTGGTGCTGGGAATGGAAGGGCAGAGAGAAACCAATCAAAGGGAAGGTGCACTGGTAGTGAAATGGCATGTGCACATGAAAGGATACTTGATTAGAGCATGTTCAAAATTGAAGAATCAGGACTTGGACCAAAACCAACTTGTTTTTAAGTCATTAATAGACATTATGTGAGAAACTGAGTATATGGCAGTGGGATGGGTAGACACATTCTATGTATACTGGAGTGTCAAAAGATATTGGTAATAATTATGAGTTCAGATCTGAATTCCCAGTAATTTGCATAGTACTTAATACATTGTTGAATCTTGAGCAGCAAGTATCATTCTCTTCAATAAGCATATTAGGTAAACCCCAGACATAGGGTTAAAGGGATGCCTTATATGAACTTAGGAATTCATAACACATACAATGATTATCCCTTTCTTAGATTCTGTTCAATAAAATGAGGGTATCACCAAGAATACAAGCCAGACTTCACACTCCTAGTAAAGGTATTATTCTTATACCTCCATGACTTCTATTGTGTTTTTTCATTTACCTGCATTTCTTCTACATCCATTTAATGTTAGTCTAAATTTTATGTTGTCTGACATCTATTCAAGTAAAACTGCTCATTTCTACAATTCAGGGTTTCTTAAAAATTATATTTGCATTGGACACAGAGCTTGTGCCCCTTCCAATATCCCCTCAACTTCATTCCTTATCTTAGCTGAAACTCCACTTGTTCGGGTTGCCTCTTCATTTCAAGACTTGGAGAAATGAAATGGAGACTGGCAAATGGCATGGGAACTGCCTTTCTGAGTAACTACCACGGTATCAAATGATGCAACCTGGAGGTGCAATAAGCTCCCCATGAGATAAAAGTTAATGAAATATATGTGAAAGAGAGGATGAGCAGGTAGACTTTCCCACCTTTTGCTCTTCAAGGAATCTTTGGGGCATCCCAGTAACAAATGTTCACCCCTCCCGAGTCACTACCCTAGTTTCTGTGACTCATTATAAGGAGTCATCCTTCTCATTATTTTGCATTTTTCCTAGTTTTACCTCTCTTTCAATGGTGCTAAATATCCCTAGTAAACCTTCAGAAAGTCAATCTTTACTTCAGCTTTGCTTTCTAGAGAGCTGCAGTGACACAATATTACTTAAGAATTTGTTAAATGTGCCCTTATGCTCTTTAGGTCAGTGACTTTCAAAATTGTATTTCTCACTCAGGGAACCATCTCTTCAAATATATTTTAAGAAGGAGCTCAACATAGCTATAAGTAGAACTGCCAAATTTGAAGGGAGTGTGTGTGTGTGTGTGTGTGTGTGTGTTTCAGAGAAAGACATCTGGAATTTTACCCTTTCATCTCCCTTTCCTTTGGGAAATGATGAATTATATCTTGGTGAATCCTTAGTTTGCTTCCTAAAGGATGGTTTAGAAATTAGTGCTCTCTTTCTGTTGTTTTTTACTTCACAGTAAATGTGAAGTAAAATGTTAGAACTACTGAAGTATGATTCTCCACTACCGTAAACTTAGATGGAATGCTTGCTGTGGTTGATAGAAATAATATTGTCTCCACTTTGCTGCTATTGTAGATCTCCTCTCTTTCTGTCCTCTCCTCCCCAACTTCCCACTCTCCCTTTGGATTTACCAAATATTCTTCAGGAAGTAAACAACTTATATTCTGAATTCTCCCTGAAAAACACTATTTGCCCATTTCTTAGAGATGTCTACTTTTTCTTTCCTTCCCAGATAACATTGCATATCACCCACCCTAACTTCAGTAGTGGGACTTCTTATTGTACTCATATTTGCATATATATATTTACTAAAAAAGTATTTGTAAACCATAAAGAGGTAAGAAATATAAAGTGTCAAAAGTATTTTAAGATCTCTACAGTAGTTTTTAAACCTAATAATAAAATGATATAAAAGATTTACCTGCACATGCATTTGATGAATGCCTAAATTCATCCCAATCAATAGTTATTGAGAATTGACATGAAGTTCCTTATTAATAGTCACATACACACAAAAGAAATATAAACACATGTAACAATGGAACAATTCAACTGTGATGCATAACACATGAAAGCAAAGCACTATGGGAAAACATTGACATTAAGTGATTAATATGACTGAGAATATCAAGGAAGGCTTCATAGAGTAGATGACATTCAGCTGAATCTTAAACTACTTAAATAACTTAAGATAAAAGGTACGGAGAAAAAGATGTAAAAGTGTGATATGCTTGGATTACAAGAAGTATTCTGAAAACTGAGGAGGCTAGTTTTCACTTGTAAAGCAATTACCATAATAGTCAAAACATTTTAGGAAGCAAAATGCACTATAAGTCATGCTGGAGGTTTGCTCCACTGCTGCAGTTTTAAATGCTTGACACGTTCAGTACAGTTTTCACTTGTAAACAGTCTCTGATGTCCAACATAGCTTATAGATTAAGACCTAGAGAAGTGTGAATGATGTCCAGCGACTGATTTATGCCTCAGATATTTAAATTTTCTAACCAAAAAATACCATTCCAACTGTATAAATAATTCTAGGATCCAAAAATATCAAATGAAAGCATCTAAAGTATTATAGGAATTTTAGAAGAGTGTCTATCACACTATGAGAACAAAGTAGGCCCTAATTACTTTGTAACTTTAGAACATTTTGGATCATTTAGAGCCCATGTTAAACCAATCATCTTCCTCCCAGGTTTCTACCTCCCATCAATGCTGAAGAGAAAACTTACAAAAGAGGACAGCTGTTCACCCCTTCTAGAGCCATTTCTGCTTTCCGACAGCCCCTGTTTCCTTACCACAACTCCAGGCTTCTTCAAGCAGCATCAGTTCTTTTCAAAATGTAGGCATGTTTAGACTCAGTCTCTGCTTCTGTGCTATTCTGAAAGTCAAAGGAGAGATTTCCCAATTAAACCAGAACATGTGCAGCTATGCTTGCAAATGTGTCACATTAGCTTGGATTCAAGTATAAGTCAGAAAAACCTGTAGTCAACCTCCTACTTACATCTGTGAATAAGCACATAAGCAACTGCAGGGTTGTTCAGGCTTAAACAGATGGATGGTCCTGTCAGGAACAGATTGCAGTAGAGCTAGGATGTAGGATGTAATGCCACCCCCTCTGAACTAAGAAACATATTCAGTAGTAAGAAAGACGTCCTTTTCAATGTAGATATTCTTTTTAAATTTTCCACATTTAACTGTTTCTAAAGAAAGGTCAAAACCTTTTGTCTTCCATTAATTTTTTCTTTGTTAGTTCCATTTATTTCATTCTCCCAGATTTATATCATATTGAATCCACTCAAATTAATAATCACCATTATTCATGCCTTAGTACTGCATAATCAAACATCAACAGAGATTATTAACTGAAAGATTCTAATATAAAAAACATACATGTTTTACATTGGACAGCCCGGTTAACGAAGCTATATCCTGATACTTTCCTAAATAATCTAAAAATTTCATTTAAAATATATTTTATATGTCTAAAATATCTAAATCTAAAATACCTAAAATGCTACTCTTTTACATGAATTTTCAAGTAAATATACTCTTAATAGTAAATATAAAGTTATAATCCTGAAACATGAATGAAATTAATGTTAATATATTTTGAAGATGTTTCTGAAAATGAAATATCTATGGTAGTTTATTTTAAAATTTTCTCAGTTCTATTTTGATGTAAGAAAATTTGTTTAAATGAAACTGTATTCCTTAACTCTAACAGCTGTACTGACCAATGTATAAATATGAACAAAATATTTTAAACTGAACAAAAGTCTGATGTATTTTTGCTGAACAAAAATCTGATGTATTCTTTGGCAGGTATATATTAAACTATCCTACATACCTCACAAGCTACTTTGTTGATTAATACAGCTCTTCTGTGCAGATATTTAGCATTTCAGTGACTTAAAGAAGTCTGGAAGAGGTTTATGTTATTATGGTTTTGTTCCTTAGCACTCAATAAATGTTGGTCCATTTCTAAATTATTTTGAATTTTGCACAGAAAAATCTTACATATATTACATAGAGTTACTCAATGCTAATTTTTAAGAAGTTGTTATGAAAAATGACACAATTACTTTTAACTAGATGACTTTATTCTACATTTAATATAGAAATAATCATTTGAGAAATGAAAAAGGTTCAAGGAATTTAGTATAGTTTATTTTATAGGGAATAAAAGGATAATAACTCAACTGATAAACACTGCTCAGTTGTGTACTTTTCATATTCTTCTTTGAATATTGAAATCCTTTTTAAATTGGTGTTAACAGAAAAAGAATACAACTGCATAAAATCCAACATTTATTGTGACAGCAACACAATACACTGGTATTGATCTAAAGGTTTCTTTAAAATGATCATGTAGCATTTTCAAAGAAGGGAATATAATTTTAACACACACTTATATTAGTTGAATAAAACACTCATATACAGTTTAGATTGTAATGTCAAATTTTGCATACTTATCAAGGTAGAGAGATTATCCTTAAAACTATCCTCAACTGAAATATTTGGATATAACCAGTGGGAGAATGGAAATGGAAAAGGGGTTGTTTAAATGTTACATTTAAAGTATTAAATAATGATGTGCTGGAAATACAAATATGGGTCTGGGACCCATTATTCACAGGACACTCAGTCTAGGGAGATATGATGATATGATCTACAAATAAAAATAACAATGGAATATAAAAATTACTAGAAGTGAAGAATTTTTTTAACAAAATATTGATGATACAAGCTGCTTTCTTCTGGCTTATATAAAATGTAAAGGGGGAAAATAATTTGACGGATTATCAAACAAAACAGGAGTTGTGATTTTTAACCTATCTTGAAGGAAAAAGATTCCTGAAATAAGAGATTCACCATCCAGAACCTGTGCTTTAGAGAAAATGTTGGGTGTGGGGCTATTCAAACTTTGCTTCAGAAGATCACAAGCATTAAGTAACACAAAAAGTTTTTTTGAAGAGATGGATGGCGTAACTTAGATCACTTCAATTAAACAAGAGTGTATCTAGAAAGCTTAAAGTCATTATCTCAGCATCTCAGAAAATGCTAAAAATATTATCTAGAAAAGATTTAATGGCTTGAATACATTATACACAGAAAAATCCACTAAGTTCTTGTAAAATCATAGAAGCACTGCAATATTCAAATGACAGAGAGAAAGAGACAGAACCTCAGAATTCTACAAACAGAAGATAGACTGATAAATTAGCTGAAAATATATGGTAGCTTTCATGGTCAAGAAAGGATGACACAGAGGGGCCCCTGAGCCCACAGAGCTAAGTTATTGTTCTCAGGTTTGACTACACAGTAGTTTCCTTGAAACTATTTTGGAATTGCTTGTGACCATAAGCCCTTTTATCTTTCCATTTTCTCTGATCTGGGATGCCTGTAATTGTTACCCTATGCCTGTACATAATTTGGAAGCAGAATCTTTAGTTTCACAGGTTCACAGGTAATGATTAATTATGCTGCATGTATAACCAGCCTCTTATCTACACCTAATTTATATGACATACACGGGGAGATTTGGAACTTCTCCAATGAGATTTAGATGAGTTTTGGATCTTGAGTTGATGATACGATGGGGTTGAGACTTTAAGTGACTTTGGGATATAACAGACATATTTGTGGTGGGTGCAAAACTTTGGGCACCAGAGGGAAAACTATGGTAGATAGAATAAACACCCCCCAAATATGTCCCTTACTTAACCCTTGGCATTTGTGAATATGTTAACCCCATGGGAAAAGATATCTCACAAATATAGTTAAAATAGGATCTTGAGATGAAGACATTTTATTATCAAGGTGGGTCTAATCTAATCACTTGAGTACCTAAAAGTGAGGAACACTTCTTGGCTGGATTAGAGAGATTATAATATGAGAAGGATTTGATGTCCAATTGCTGTTTCTGAGATGTAGGGATTATATTCACACAATTATGAATGGAGTCTGGGGGTCCTACTGGTCCTCCTATGTCAGCCAACAAGGTAATTGAGAGCTCACTCCCACAAATGCATAGAAATAAAGCCTAGCAACAACTTAAATGAGCAAGAAATCAGGTCTTTCTAACAGTCTCCAGAAAGAAATGTGCCCAATAGCACCTTCATGTTGGCACAGTAAACCAGAGTCTGATGAGTGCCCTACAAAACTGTTAAATGATGCATTCATTTCTTAAGCTACTAAGCTTGTGGTGATTTGTTATGACACTTATGAAAAACTAATATAGGTACCCTGAAACAAGAGAAAACTCAGCAGTTAGGGACTACATCAAACTAAGAAACAGCAACCCAAACCAAGAGACCCCTATTGAATGGGAGAAAATATTTGCACACCATACATCTGACAAAAAATTATATCAAAGAGCTTACACAACTCAACAACAACAACAAAAAAGCAAACAAACCAATCAAAAACTGGGCAGAGGAGCTTAAAGATACTCTCTAAAGAAGAAATGCTAACAACCAAAAGGCATATCAAAAAACTGTTCATTATCAGGGAAATGCAAATCAAAACCACAATGAGATATCATTTTACACCTGTGAGAATCCCATGTTACCAATATTAATAATAGTAATAAAAAATGCTATCAAGGATGTGGTGGGAAAAGGAAGCTTCTTACACTGCTGGTGGGGATGCAAACTGATCCAGCCAATATGGAAAGTTGTGTGGAAGTTTCTCAACACTAAAAACGAATCTACCATATGACCCAAAAATTCTACACTTAGGAATCTACCCAAAAGTCACAAAAACATTAATTCAAAGGGAAATCTGCACTTCTATGTTTATAGCAGCACTATTTGCAATAGCCAAGATATGGAAACAACCTAAATACCCCAAAACAGATGAATGGTTCAAGAATATGTATATATACACAATGGAATATTTCAGTTATAAAAAGGTACACTCATGCCATTTATAGGAAACATGATGGAGCACGAAGGGATAATACTAAATAAAATAAGAAAAAATATAAATATTATTAATCCACTTTGAGTTGTTTTTTGCGCATGGTGTGAGGAAGTAGTCAACTTTCATTCTTTTGCATGTACCAACCCAGTTTTCCCAGCACCATTTATTGAACAAACTTTCTTTGCTCCAGTGCATATTCTTTGCTCCTTTGTCAAAGATTAGTTGACCATAAATCTGTGGGTTTATTTCTGGATTTTCTATTTTGTTCCACTGGTCTGTGCATCTGTTCTTGTTCCAATACCATGCAGTTTTAATTATTATGGCTTTGTAATATAGTTTGAAGTCTGGGAGTGTGATGCCCCCACCCCCCCCTTTTTTTTCAGGAGGGTTTTGGTTATTTGGGGTTTTTGGAGACTCAGCAAAAACAAAGAAAATAATCTAATCAAAAAATGGGCAGAAGAGCTGAAAATAAACTTCTCTGAAGAGGAAATGCAAATGGCCAACAGGCATATGAAAAAAATGTTCAACATCACTTGTAATCAGGGAAATGCAAATCAAAACTACAATGAGATACCATCTCACACCAGTGAGAAGGGCACATATTAAAAATACTAGCAACAACAAATGTTGGTGAGGATGTGGAGAAAAAGGAACTCTCCTGCACTGCTGGTGGGAGTGCAAACTGGTCCAACCACTATGGAAAGCTGTATGGAGATTCCTCAACCCACTAAAGATAGAGCTTCCATATGATCCAGCAATTCCACTCCTAGGTATTTACCCAAAGGACACAGAAACGTTAATTCAAAAGGGCACCTGCACCCCTATGTTTATAGCAGCACTATTACAATAGCTAAGCTTTGGAAACAACCCAAATGCCCAAAAATAGATGACTGGATCAAGAAGATGTGGTATATATACACAATGGAATATTACTCAGCAATCAAAAAAGATAAACTCATGCAATTTGCAGCAACATGGATGGAGCTGGAAGGGATCATGTTCAGCAAAATAAGTTTGAAAGAAAAAGAAAAATACCGGATGGTCTCACTCGTAGCAGGAATCTAGAAAACCTAAATAAGGGACCAGGAAAAAAGAATAACTATAATAAAGAAAAAATCCAAATCAACAAGCAACTATAAACCAGAGACACACTATGGGGGGAATGGGGAGAGGCAGGATTGGGGTCAAAATAAAGGGGGTACAATTGTATGGGGAATATAAAAAAAATCTTAAAAAATCAATATTGATTGTTTCACTTATATGCAGAATATAAAGAAACCAAACAAAGGGTCAGGAAAAAGACAAAACTTGCAAGTTGACTACAGATCTGAGGCATCATTGAGGAGAGAGGGAGGGAATGGGGTCAAAACAGGATAAAGATGAAGAGCCTACCTGGAGGCAGAGGGGTTAAAGTCTGTGCTATCAAGCTATCACTAGCCACTGTGGCATGAGTTTGATTCCCCAGCCAGGGAGCTAACCCACAGCAGATCTCTCCTGTCTCTCCTGCTGCTCCCCTCAGCACAGTATTTCAGATCTGCCTGTTATGCTCCCCATTTGTCCCTAGTGAATCCTCTCCCTCACCCCCACACCCCTGGCATACACCCCAGTTCTTGTGTGCATAAATAAATCCTTAGAAAAAAACAGGGTAGGTAAGAACAGAAGGGATTGTGGAGATGGATCATGGGCACATGGTAGTAGGTGGTCTACAGGGACAACACCTGAGGGGAGAAATCAAATACTGTCCAAAAATTACCAATATAAAAAAAATAAAGATAAAGCTCTGTAGTTGTAAAAGAAATGAGCAAGAATATAACAGGGAAGAGCAGACTAAAGAAGCTTAAGTGATATGGTTTCCCATGTGGAAATGTAGGTGTTGCAGTCAGACAAACACAGGAGACTGATGTGGCTATAGGTATAATAAGTTAAACTTTCAGGTAATATTTTCTTATAGTGCATCAAGTACAGAGCTAGGTATTTATTTTTTAAATGTGGAAGGTGGACGAATAGTAAAATATTAAAGAAACTAGTACATAAAGGTTACAATAATTTGCAGTGCATTGGTAAATTGCAATACTGTGACTTATAAGAAATATATATTTCTCCCTCTACAGTTCCTGCCTCACAATTTAAAAAAAAAAAAAAAAACCTGGAATTTCCACTGTTGAGAGTGATAGAGTTTCTGCTTGTTATGTGAATGAGGTGACTTCTGGAAGCATTCAAGGGTCTGGTTGCCAGAAGAACCACCCATGTGGTCAGAGGTTTGCAACTTTCAGCCTCCCATTCTTGGGTAGAGAGAATATGGAGGTCGAGTGAGTGTTAATGGACCATGATTTAATCAGGCTTGCCTATGTGATAAGTGTCCACAAAAATCCAAGGTAGGGGTTTATAATGCTTCCAGGTTGGTGAACATGTGGCGATTTGGGGAAAGTGGCACACCCAAAGATGGCAAGCTTTTTATCCATTCCTTGCCCTATGCATTTCTTCTGTTGGGTTGTTCTGAGTTATATCTTTTTACAATAAACCAGTGATCTAGTAAGTAAAATATTTCCCTGGGTTCTATGAGCTACTCTAGCAAAATAATTGCACCCAAGGAGAGCACTGTGGGGACTTCTGATATAAAGCATGTTGACAGGTAATAACCTGGACAGGGGATTGGCTTAAGTGGAGTCTAGTCCTGGGAGACTGTGCACTTTTCCTTTAGAAACAGATACTCTCTCTGCTTAGATGTCAGATTTGAGCTGAGTTAGGTTCAATTCTTAGACATCCTGCCAGTGTCCAAGAATTTCTTGTTGGTATGGGGAAGCCTCCACATACATCCACACTGCAGTTGGATACAGGAACCATTTTAGCATATATCCAGGTTCATATAACAAAAATAGGTTGGATGAGTGAATTTTTATCACAAAGTATATTTGGGAGTAATCAGCATATGTATTTTGATGATATCATGGCTAAAAATGACTTTATTCAAACACGCTGAATGAGAAGAGGGTTTAAGGATAGAACCAAGGAAATATTGTCTTACGAGTAAGTTCCAGAAGAGGAGCCAGCGACATAACAAGATGTTTCCAAAATACGAATATTATACTTTGTTATCCAAGAGAATAAAAGTGAAGAATTTCAAGAACAGATTTCTCAATAACTAAATACAGCAGAGATATCAAGTAAAAACTAAAAAGCAACCGGTGGCCTTAACAATTAGAAGATACTCTCAATCTTAGTAAAAGCAGTTCCCATAAGGTGGTGAAGTCAGAGTTAATTCTCTATGTATTGAAAAGCTTATAGGACGCAAGGAAGTGTAAAGAGTAATGTAATATACAATTTCAAGATGCTTGGCTAAGGAGAGACTATTGGTGATATGGGATGTAATGGGAGTTGTTTCTGTATATGTATATTGGCAGAAAAGAAAGATGGGAAGGAGGGAGATTGTGAATGTGAAGCAAGTGTATGAAATTGGAAAAAAAAATGAGATCACAAGGAAAAGAATAGGTTCAAGGAGACAAGCTGAAAGCTTATCCTTGCTGGAGGATGATTGCTACCTCCTATGAGATAGAAGATAAAAATGAGTGATGAAGTTAAATTTATTGGGTAGAAAAAGAGAGGAGTGGTGAAGACCATTTATATTTAAGAGTTTCTGTATTACTGTAAAATGACACATGTTATTTACTAGGAGAACATGAACATCGGTTAACAGCTATAGAAAAAAACAAAACAAAACAGTGTACTTTGTAATACTGTGAGAAGAATAAGAGGCATTGATGGGAACAATTTAATGACCGAATAACCAAGTAGTGATTTGATCATATTAAGGGGAGTCAAAGTGAAGTTAAGGACATGAGTTTTATTTTTTTTTTTTTTATAAATTTTATTGTTATATTCCCCATACAATTGCAGCCCCCCCATTCTGACCCCAATCCCTCCCCTCCCGCCCCCGCCCCCCTAAAAGTGTCTCTGGTTCATAGTTTTTTGTTGATTTTGATTTTCACTTTCTTATAGTTATTCATTTTCCTGGTCCCTTATTTAAGTTTTCTAGATTCCTGCTATGAGTGAGACCATCCGGTATTTTTCTTTTTCTTTTTGGCTTATTTCGCTGAGCATGATCCCTTCCAGCGCCATCCATGTTGCAGCAAATTGCATGTGTTTATCTTTTTTGAATGCTGAGTAATATTCCATGGTATATATGTACCACATCTTCTTGATCCAGTCATCTATTTTTGGGCATTTGGGTTGTTTCCAAAGCTTAGCTATTGTAAACAGTGCTGCTATAAACATAGGGGTGCAGGTGTTCTTTGGAATTGATGTTTCTGTGAAGGACATGAGTTTTAGACTTAATAAAGCTATGGAAGTCAACAGAAAGCTAATGAAATTATGTCATTCATATCACATTTCTTTTTCCAAGTGATATATTTTAAAAAGAAATCTGATATGGGATATATAACTTAAAGGAAAGTGACTAAGATGACATTGATTATGTCAACTGAATCTGATCTTGATCATAAAGAAACATTTCCAACATTGTAGCTACCCAATGGCTGAGTAACTTTTTAGTGAAAGCTTATTCAATGACCACTATTTTCACTTATATATATCCCATATCACCATTTTTTTACCTTTCTTTGCCTCCCATAAAATTTTTAATGCATAAAGAGTTTTTCTTCTGACTTTATGACCTATGAGAACTGCCTTTACTAAGATTGTATCTTAAAATTGTTAATGATTGGTCATTTTGACATGCACTAGATAAAAGGCCAAATAACTTCCACCAAAAGTTTGCAAACCCACTTTGGTCTTATTATCAGAAGGTTCCCCACAGGTTGGAGTAAGTTATCCTGTTAGTGACAACTTAACCAGGAAAATATTTAACAGTTCAACTTACAAATATATTTCCTAATTTTGGAGACAATGAAGACAGACAACTGGCTTGTAATCTCATGTACCTTAAAGTTTAAGACAGAAGAGAGGTATTACAAAACTATGAACTTCTTGGGGAAAGAACATGTCCATCTCTCTAGCTAGTTAAAAAGAGGGAGTTATAAAACAATGTTAACACAAATAAAAAATAGTTTTTAAAAGAGTGGGATGAGAAAAAAAATCAGAGGAAGATATAAAGAGTAATCTGGTGAGAGGAAAATAAAGCATAGGAAAAGTATGAGGTCAATTGCTGATATAAGCTCTAAAATAAATCCATTGCTTTGGTCTATTGTGTCACCTTGATAGCTAACAAGGAAATTTAAATACATCAAGCTTTGTAAATATCTACTATTTTCCAGAATATCTAATTTCCAGAAATGAGCACCAACTAAGTTTTTTAATAGTAAGCAATTATTGCTTTACATTCTAATTCTTTTTACTTCTAGATATGAATGTAGGGGGGAAATGCTGATTTATGAAAATGCTGCTTATATGCTATTCTAGCAAAATTATCAGTATTTTCTTGCCATTCTATCTCTCAGATAAACATTATGTGGAAAAAAAAAAACAACTTTTGCCTCTATTTTTATAGCACTCTAGAAAAAAGTAAGCATTAGACAACCATATGTTTCAAATAATTTATGTAGAGGTTAACAATGCTATCATTTTGTCAATAAAATAAAATCAACAAATTGTATATCTATCTAACACCATTATTAGAAATGTTTCTTTTCAAATTTCTTAATATTTTCCAAACTTCATGGATGAGGCCATAGAAATCAAGATGAAGCAGGGAAATTTACAAGGTCACACCTATTTCAGTACTCTGAGGAAAAATCAAGCACTGAAGATCAACTACTTAGCCATCACTGAGACTGAAAAAGTTGACCACAGGAGATATGAACAAATTATGAAGAAAGAGATGGTGAATTATGATTTTGAATTAGGGAGACTGTCATGTCATATCTGTTTCCTGGATTTAAAAGTGATTCTTAAAACTTCTGAAATCAACAATACCTATTTTTCTGTACTTCATGTTAGATAATAGGACTATGGTATTACTTTTGCATACAAGAGTCTGTTCATTTCCTTTAAACTTTTCACACATCTGTCCCCTGGGAATGTGGTATACCTATTCTTATTAAGAAAATGACACTTATCTTGCTATATTATTTGCATTTTTGTAGAATTCTATTTTATATAGAATTGTAGTAAGTTGACAAACTAATCATAGTAAAATGTCAGCTTTTGGAGGAAAACTTGCATATATTCCAATAATATGCATCTTGCATAAAACCTGAGTGTCTTGCACTAATAGTGTGCCAGATGGTACCTTCTTGTTGGGAAACCATGGATCTAGTGTTGTGTTTCAAATTAGAATGGGTTGATCTTATTATAGTCTGTGAAATAGCACTTAAGTTCAGAGATGCTACTGCAATTTACTTCACTTATGTTATCAAAAAATGAAAATTTATAAGATCTCAGAAAACTTCTAAGACTAATATAAGATATTTTAATATCTTTGTTGAGTTAGAACATAATTCAAATTTCAGTTAAGGTAATAAAGGGTTGGGATAGAAGTCTAAAGCCATAGATATGACAATCTATATATAAAAGTTTCAACAACAAACTAAGAAAAAAGGAGAATAAATGTGAGGATGGAACTCTCCTTAACAGGATTTTGTGGATTCGTGGAGACTGGAAATGGCTAATGAATAATCAGCAAGAATGTATAGCAGGTTTTACTCTAAAGAGTAACTGGGCCAGTCTCCTTGAAGCATCATGAAATAAGAGAATTCTAAAATTCAAACTGACTATATAATCCTGAAAGTTTTCCTTAAAGAAGAAAGAGGTGAATCTTATATCCAATGACATGGCATTTCAGAGCGCCACATGGGGAAAAAGGAAGGAGGGCTCACAGAAGCCAGCACAGCTATTGTAGAATATGAAGACAGCACAAAACACAGAATCTCCTTTAAGACAAAAGGAGCAAATGAAACTTGCACCCAATGTTGCACATATCACTGAGCATTGATCTATAGAAAAGGGGCAGGAGGTTTAAGGCAGTTTAAATGACCCTAAAATTGGAAAAACTCACTCAACCTTAAAACTTCTCTCTCAGCAAGGACAGAAAGGAATGGATTACAGACATTCACAGAAAGTTTTCAGAGGTTCCCAGAGTCTCTAGTTGAAATGACTGGTAAAGGTCTTTCCCTATGGAAACCAGACAATAAAGTTGTAACGAGGTAGCTGCTTCTTCAAATTTGTAGACCAATGCAAAACTACAAGGAACATGAGTAATCAGCAAAATATGATACTACCAAAGGGACAATAAATATTCAGTAACCAACCTAAGAAATGAAGGCCTATGAATTGCTTGACAAAGAATTC
The DNA here is from genome assembly GCF_964194135.1 of Talpa europaea. NCBI lineage: Eukaryota > Metazoa > Chordata > Mammalia > Eulipotyphla > Talpidae > Talpa > Talpa europaea. Next base: position 36,481,618 of record NC_140069.1, read on the forward strand.
AAAATAATCATCTAAGAAAAACCTGAATGAACTACAGAAGAACACAGACAATTCAACAAAATCATAAAATGATACATGAGAATATCAAGAAATAGAATAAAATGAACCATTCAGAAATTCCAGACTGGAGAGTATAACTCAATTCAAAATTTCAAAAACAGAGCTTCAACAATAAACATGATCAAGAAGACATAATCAGTAAACATGAGCAAAATGAAAAAGGAAAAGAGGAAATCCAATGAGTATTAAAGGATAAAAATAAGTGAATAAATATATTCATCGTGGGAGTTCCAGAAGTAAGAGTCAGTGAAATTATTTAAAGAAAGAAATAAAGGCCAAAACTTTCCAAATCTGGATAGGAAAATTGACATCCAGATTCATAAAGCAGGAAAAAAAATAATCTTTAAAATGATTAATCTAAATTTCACATTGAGACTCAGTACACATTGACAAAAGTTAAACAGAATTCGAAAGTATGTAGAGAAAAGTCACTGATAACAACAAAAAAATCTTCTTAACTATTAGTGGATTTTTAAAGCAGAAGCAGGCAGGTTAAAAGGAAATGAGATATTATATTTAAAGTGCTGAAATAAACTACCAGCCAAGAATACTGCACCTAGCACAACTGTCTACAAAAAAAAAAAAAAAAAAAGAAAAGAAAGAAAGACTCATTTAAAGAACAAAAGTTTGTTTTTACTGCAGGATTAGTGTTATAAGAGGTTTTCAAGTTAAAACAAAAGGAACTAAACAACAACATGAAAGCACATGAAAGCATAGAATGCAGTGATAAAGGTAAATATACTTTTAAATGCCATAATATTGCTACAAAAGCAAACTTATTAATGTATTTGTAATGTAAAATAATGCAAGTTGTGACATAAATCAGTCTAGATTCAAGGATGCACATATGCTGAAAGGGAAGTGATGGAAAAAAATTATTTCATGCAAATAGTGTATAAAAAATAGTTTGACTATGAAATAAAACAATAGACTAAGTCAAAGATTATCAAATAGATAAAAAGAAATTTAGATGATAAGTATAAAAGCATAAGTATAAAAATGCAGAGTTTTTCTATGTGATTGAAGCTCAGTTGTTAACAACTTAAACTAGACAATAAATTTTAAGTATCAGTTTAAAATAGATAGTTTTATATAAGCCTCATGGTAACTACACATACATATAAATATATACAGAAGATACTGAAAAGAGAAAGAATTAAAAAATATCACTACAAAAATCTTCAACAAAGTAAGGAGAATTAGAACAAAAAAACTATAAAACATTCCATAAACAAGGAACAAAATGTCAGTAGCAAGTGCTTCACTATCAAAAATTGTGTTAAATGTAAGTAGAATAGGTATGCCAATCAAAAGACATAGTGTAAGGCCTCCCTGGTGGCGCAGCGGTTGAGCGCTGGGCTGCGAAGCTTCCCACAGCCTCTGCAGCACCAGTTCGATCCCCAGCCACTGGGCAAGGGTCCCACATTGCACACAGACCTCTCCTGCCACCCACTGCTCCCCTCAGCAGTGTACTTCAGTCCTTCTGCCTGTTCTGCTCCCCGCTCTGGCTCTGGTGAATTCTCTCACACTCCCGCGCTTCTGACTGTATCCAGTGCAGTATAAATAAATAAATAAATCTTAAAAAAAAAAGACATAGTGTAACTGAATGAATAATAAAAGAAACCAAAGTCATACCATACCCATAAGAGACTCAGTCTAGATTCAAGGATGCACATATGCTGAAAGGGAAGTGATGGAAAAAAATTATTTCATGCAAATAGTGTATAAAAAATAGTTTGACTATGAAATAAAACAATAGACTAAGTCAAAGATTATCAAATAGATAAAAAGAAATTTAGATGATAAAGATCAATTCATAAGGAATAAACATTTATCAATAAATGTGCACCTAACATCAGAACACTAAAATACATAAAACTACTAGCAAACCTGAAAGCAGAAATAGCAGTACAATGGAAGTGTTATAGAAACCACTTTCTAATAGATGGAAACCCTTAGTTGAAGATCAGTAAGAAAACAGTACATGAATATGATAGAACAAATGCATCTAATATACAAAATATTCACCCAACATTAAGAAAATGAGCATTTTTCTTAAGAACACCTAGGACATTATCCAGGATAGATCATATTAGGTCACAAAACAAGACTTAATAAATTTAAGAAAACTGAAATTATACCAAGTATCTTTTATACCCACAATGCATGGAATAAGAAATAAATAGCAATGAAAAATTCATAAATGTGGAAATTTAAAAACACTCTCCTAATCAGCTAATGGGTCAATGAATAAGTCAAAGTGGAAATCAAAAAATACCTGTAGGCAACCTAACTACAGACTAGTGAAAAAGCAGAACAAAGTAAGTCCCAAGTTAGCAAAAGAAATCATAAAGATCCAAGCAGGAATAAAATAAGAATTAGAAAACAATTAGAAAAATTAATGAAACCAACATTTGGATATTTTGAAAAAATATCCTTGGTTTGTGTGTGACTAACACTGATCTTTGCCTCCATGACCACATGCATGTCTCTTTCTCTCTCTATCAAATCATCACCTGTACTTATCACTGTCATTGGATTTAGGTCTCACTGGATGGTTCATAATTATCTCAGAATCAAAGAGCTCTCAAAATGAAACTTCAACTAACTTTTGTTAGTTCATTTTGCAGAAGTCGTTGATCTCATCTAACTTGTCCTGGGAGAATATCCTAGAACAACTATTTAGAATTTCAATATCCTGGCCCCCCAGTACCCTTGCCTGCTGTGTACCTGGTAAATCCCAATAAAAACCTGCAAAAGCAAAAAAAAAAAAAAAAAAAAGAATTGCAATATCCACCTCAATTAATCCATTTTTAACATAACATTAATCACTAGTTTTTACCTAGAAAAGGAGGGAATGTTCTAAATATAGTTTTTGTCAATATTACCCTGATTACAAAACTAGAAATCACATCCCCCAAATAGAAAACTACAAATATGTTAGATGATCATAGATGCAAAAATTCTCAACAAATTACTAGTAAACTGAACTCAAAAACACATCAAAACATATATTGGGAACTGTAGAAGAATCATACACCATGATCAAGTGGGATTTATTCAAGGGATGCAAGAATGCTTCAATACACAAATTAATAAGCATGATAGAAACACACATCAACAAAAGACAAAAAATTATATGATCACCTCAATAGATACAAAAAGCATTTAATGAGATTTCACATTCTTTTATGATAAAATCTCTCAAAAATGGGCAAATAATATACTTCAAAATAATAAAGGTCATATGACAAATCTGCAGTCGAGATCATATTCAGTGGTGAAAAGCTTAAAGTTTTTCCTTTAAGAATAGGAACAAGACAAGGTTATCTATCCTCATACCTATTATTCATAAAGTATTGAATGTTTTAGCAAGCATACTTAGACAAGAAAAGGATAGAAGAGATAACTAGAATTTAATAGAAGTATAAGTATCACTAATTGCAAAAGACCTACTAATATACACAGAAAATCCCAAAGACCATAGATAAAAAGCCTGGCAGGCTAAAATATACAAAATCTGTTTCTTTATATATACAAATAGCAAAGTAACAGGGGGGAAAAAAAAATCACAAAAACCAGTCCCATTTATAATTGCACCTTAAAGAATTAAATAAATTGGGATAAATTTTACCAAAGAAATGAAAGATTGGATAATATACATGTCCAGGAATTCCAATCCTATATTCCTTTACCTAACAGAAATGTATATATATTCTCACTAAAAGGCATGTGCAATAATGTTCATATAGAACAGTTTGTAATACTAGCCCAAAATTGGGAGCTCAAATGCCCATCAATGTAATACTACAAAGTTAAGAGCAAGCAGCTATCCAGAAGGGAAATTATAGTATGAAAATGTGATTAAAATACATAGTAATATTCAATTTTGTATTTGACATTTTTTTTCAAGGAAATAGTAGGATATAATATTACCTAAGATTTTTGTGAAAATTGTGATATAACATTAAATAATTCATTTTATTTTTCTTAATATCATGACTTGAAATTTATTACTGGTAATTATCCACATGAATCTAAAAGACAAGAAAAGAAAAATTATTCTTTTTTTTCTATATTGGAGAACACATAAGATTTAATAACAAAAACCTAACTACATTTTGTAAGAAATTTAAAGATCTGTCTAAATAATCTTATGTCAAAAATTTTACATTAAATGTGACCTAGGTAATGACTCAGGAGCTACTGATAAGGGTGTTGGAAAATGAAGATGCATCAGTAACTGGCACTGACCAATACAGATATAAGGTTGGAATTATGTCAGCAGTTTGCATAATGCATTAGTCACAAGTCAGAAAAGAAGATTTTGGAGTTCTGTGTCACAACAAGAAAAATCGTTAAGTATTTTAATGTGCAAAGGGAAAATATTTTGTAGATTCATAGCTGAGCAAAGCATTTGAACAAATTAGAAAATCTATGTGTGTATTCTGTTATGTAAGCAAAAGGTAAAATGATTATAATACTTCACAATAGTTCCAAGGTTGTTGACAATACCTGACGTGTTCCCTTTATAAATACACCAATAAAACTCTCTACACTTCATAAGGTTTTGCATCATATATATTTTATGCCATCAAAAAAATTTTAAGTGTCACTATTCTGGTTTTTCTTTTTAAAGTAAGGACATTTAGTAATACTTGACCAGCTCATACAGGAACAACTGTTGAAGTTGCTCCGTTACTGTCATATCTCAACATTTACCAGGTATACTTATTCCTTTTAGTTTTCCATGCTTTTACTTGACAATGAAACCACTTATCCACTAGAACAATGATTGTGCCAAGTGACTCAGAAGTGCCTAAAGAGTGACAGGAACACAGACATGACTTTCCTGATGATGCACCTTTTCAAGTTCAATTAAATGCTTAATATACGTTCATTAGGAAGTTTCTCCTTGTGAGACTTCTACAAGGAACTACTAAAACATCTCATTTGATCCCTGAGAGTTTTGCCTAATTTTATTCTCAGTGACATTTTTGCAGTTTATTCTCAGTAAGTACAAGTTACCCAAAGACAAATAACCTAAAAATATTGTTCCTACCACACCATTCACATATATAAAATGTCTTCTCAACACATATATAGACAAACACACACACATACCATTTAAATATCATCAGTCCTACAATATCATGGTGAATACTTTCTAGGATACTAAGTTATGAAAGATGACATTTTTTTCAACAAAATTTTAAGAGAGTCTGGCAAGATGGTGGCACAGTGAAGACTCTAGGCCTCCCTTTTCCATATGTTGACAACCAAATTACAATGAAAACAACATTCCCTGAAAGAAAAATAGATGACTATCTCATAGATCAGGAGCAATGGTTTGGTGGAAAGGGATAGTAAAAGGTATAAATAAATTGTGATACTAGGCCTGAGGCTAATTTGTAAATTTCTCTCAGACCCTAAGACTGCAAAAAAAAAAAAAACAAAAAAAACTTTCTCTTTGAGACTTGCTTTTACAGTCACAGCAAAGTTGAGGCCTAAATACAACTTTGAGTTGAGCTCCAAGGCTGGCTGAGAACTGAGAATGCAGAGAGAAAAAGGGATTACCAAGAGGAGGAGAGACACAGCAACAGGCATCCAAATTTACACTGTTGATGAGAATGCAAACTGGTAGAACCCTCATGGAAAGCAGTATGGCGGTATCTCAAAACATTAAAAATTGATCTGATACTCAAATCAGTAATTCCACTCCTAAGCATTTATCCACAAAATTCAAAACATTAATTTAAAAGGAAAGTTGCACATCCATGTTTATTGCAGCACTATTTAGCTAAATTATGGAAAAAACCTAAGTACCCCAAAACAGGTGAGTGGATCAAGAAGATGTGGTATATATACACAATGGAATATTACTCAGTGATCAAGAAAGATAAACTCATGCAATTTGTTGCAACATGAATAGATCTGGAAGGGATAATGCTAAGTGAAATAGAAGGAAAAGGATAAATGCCAGTTGGTGTCACTAATGTGTAGAATGTAAAGTAACTAAACTAAGAGGTAAAAACAAGCTTTAAAACTAACACTTGAAAGCTGACTAAATTGCTGAAGCATGGAGGGAGGTGGAGAAGGGTCGAGAACAAAAAAAGAAGGCAGCACAATGGTCTATGGTGCTAGAATATAGGTGATTTGGTGGTGGGTCACTATAGTGGTAATACTTGGTGGGGGTATCCAACTATCACCTTATAAATTTTAAGAAAAGTCTCTTCATACTTCACATATGAAGTGTCCTGTAACTATTCAATACACATCAGTCAAGTCCATGTTCTTTGTCCCTAGCCCATTGTTCAGCTTCTTTTGGTCCTTGTCTCCAAAAGGTGAGAAACAATAAAAATCCAAATAATTGTGATTCAAATGTATAAACAATTGGAATTACACCCATGTGACATACAGCCATATCTCAATTTAGCTAGGGAAAGTTTCTGCTCCTCTATGGGCTGCCAAATTCCCACCTTTAAAAGAAGAAAAAATGGAAGTACTGTATGACGAAGCAATCCCACTCAAGTACCTATCCAAAGAACATGAAGCCATCAACTAAAACATTTTATGCTTTACAATGTCTGTGGCAGCTTTATTTACAATAGCGAGGACATGGAAACAACTTAAGTGCCCACAGGTAGTGAATTGCACTATGATATGGTATATTCACAGAACAGCAAATTATTTGGCCTCAAGGAAAGATGAAATGTTGCAATTTACAGAAAAAATGGAAAGAATTCAAGGAAATTATGTGTAGTAAAGCAAATCAGAATGACAAAGACAAATATTGGACTGTTACACAGTGGAGAATTCAAAGAAAAAATCTACATATAAAGTTAGCTAACAAAGTGAAGTGCCTGAGGTTTAAAGAGAGAGGAAAGGGATAAAAGATCAAAAGGGCATAAGAAATGGTGGTAAGAAAAAAATTTAAAAATCTGTCAGTGCCTCCTATAATTTAGGTACGATATCAAACTCCAGTCGGTGTAACTCTACAGTAAATATGGAAATGTCTTTCCTACCTGCATTTTTAGGACTTCATTATGCACCCAAATATTCACTTCATCAACATATACCGCACCACCCAACCTCTCATTGCTTCCTTTTCAACAAGACTCCAACTCGTGTGATTTATTTATGGGGTACAGGCCAGAGGACGGCAAGGCGTGAGAGGATTCCCCAGACACAGAGTGGGGAGCAGCACGGGTGGACTGACTGAAATACACTGCTGAGGGGAGCAGTGGGCAAGACAGGAGAGGTCTGCTGTGCCAAGTGGGCCAGCTCCCTGGCCAGGGATTCAAAGTGCTGTAGTAGCTGCAGATTGCTTCATAGTGCTGATACTTAACCACTTGTGCCATCAAGGAGGCACAAGGAGTTTTCTTAGCTAGAAAACTAATCTCATTAAGTAAATCCATCTACAAGTAATTCACTGTCATTGTCAATTTCTCTCAGGGACATTTATTCACAAAGCAATTTGAAATTAATACAATTTAAAGCATGCAAAGGTTGCATTTTGGGCACAACAGAGTCTTCTTTCATATACAAAAATAGGTTGGCAAGTATAAAGAGTTCAAGCAGAATAATGAGGATGTTTTTAATATTTAACAATTAATCCAGCCTAACAAGTCAACTTAGAAGGAAAATATGAAGGAAAGGTAATCAAACAAAAAGGTAAATTTAATGTTATGACTCAATCATGACTCAATTTTTTCATGGAATACTGGAAAATATGGTCATTATGATGACATGGTCTAGGATGACTTTTATAATATTCTTATTGAGAATTTCTGTAATATCCAGTATAAGGATGATATCAGCATTGATATATCTTTGCTATATAAGATGAACAAATTCTTGATTATAAATTACAAACTAGTTTTTCCTAGCCTGTTAAAGACAGTGAAGTATAACTGAGTTTACAAATTAAGAAAACATGATAACAAGACATTGTCAGCTGAGATTTTGATAAATACCATAGGCCACTGACTGCATGTCTTTCAACTGTGGGTTTTTTCCAAATGTTTAGAAATGAGCTCAAAAGCAACACTTTTGAAAAGTATTAAATGCTATCAATTGTAATCCAGATAATTAAAAACTATAAATGGCAAAACATCATTTCAATATATATCATATTGTCTATTTTAATACAAGATTATTTTCTCAACTGAAAGTCTATATTGCATCAAAGTTAGCATTTAGAGTCATATCTTAGACACTAAGAGAATCTCATTTAACAGGAAATATAGGGCCTCCCTGGTGGGTTAAGTGGTTAAGCACAGCACTGTGAAACTATCCACAGCCTCTGCAGCATGAGTTCGATCTCTGGCCAGGGAGCTATACACATGGTGCAGCAGACCTCTCCTGTCTCCCCCGCTGCTCCCCTCAGCAGTGTATTTCAGTAGATTTGCCTGTTCTGCTCCCCCCTGTGTCTCTGGTGAATCCTCTAACACCCTGCACCACTGGCCTGTACCCCAGTTCTTGTATGCATAAATAAATCTTAAAAAAAAGACCAGGAAATATAGCAGTAATGATATTGTTTTCATCATGTCACTTTATTCATGGGTATGAGGTTCAGTTGCTCATTGTGAACCCCAGGGGGTTAGAATAGGTGCATAGCCCTCCATCCCGTAAACTGTAGATTAACTTGTGTTTGCCTCTTAGGCTGTCATTTGTCCTTCCTTGGCTTATTTATACCCTTTTTAACTGAATTTTTTGCTGCTTTTTCTAGGGTGATTAGATGGACCTGAGAGTTAATACTTTCTTGAAAGCTTAGATGCATTAAAATAAAATTATGATTTAATCCACATTTTTCTGGATGACTCAGATTTTTAACCTCAACTTTTTTCTATAAATCTATTACTATACCTAGCATTTGAAGAAAGTTATGAAAAAGGTTTTACCAGCATAGTCAATAGATCAGAATCCACTAGGTTAGTGGTTCCTGTGGTCTAAATTGTGTCAGTTGAAGAAACACTTGTGTTTTCACAGGAATAGTTTTACAGCATGACTCTGAACATTTTTTATAGCCATAATTCAGGATCTCCTGGAGATTATGATCTGTGCAATATTATTTATTATATTCCCAGACTGTTCAAATCAGTCAGAAATGGTTTCTGATCTTTTCAAACAAAGAATCCAGTTAAATAAAACACCAATATGCATATTTCTTAGTCTTCTATCACTTCTGCTCAACAATTCAAGACTGGGGTGTACATTGATCTAGGGTTAAAGTAGGGTTAAGTACACTAAAAAAACAATGAGCTTAGAACAGAAGTCAGACATGGAAGGAAATAGAGATAAAGATGAGAGGAAGTAGGAAGGAGAGGTAGAATAACCAAAGAGAAAGAAGGCTGTTTCCCTAAGAAATTATCTGATTTTTGAGATGAAGTAACACTGATGATATGAAAACTCAGAGAATGTTATCAGGGGAGACACTGCAGTAAAGTGGAGATCATTGAAAATGTGAACACTAAAAAACTGAGTCCTTTAAGTTAAAAAAGAAAAAAAAAGTGGTGCACATAAGTCACAAAAATGAAGAGGTGCAGAGCTTGGTGCCAGATTTCTAATGAGGATAAACATTATTTTCTAAATATTTCATGGCAAATTGTATTTTTCTTTCAAAAATTAATTGCCCATTTGTGTCCTTTGAACATGTCTTCCTTATGCTTGATCTTAAGGATAGTTTTAAGGATAGTTACCTTTTCTCATTGGTAACCGCTTTAAACCTATACCCTTAAATCATAAATGTTGTAAAAACCAACATTACCTCAAATAATCTTTCAAAAGAAATGAATTTGTTTAACACTGAAACATATGTGGAAATTGACTATGTGGCAAGGACACTGATAAAAGAGACCTGTCAGATTTGCTGACAGATCCTAAATGCCAGCTCTAAATGCCAATCTCATTTTCCAAGTAATACTCATTTGATAACCTTTATTTAACAGTTGTTATTGATCCATCACCTACTAATTATATTCTTCATCTTTTCTTTATAATCAACGTAATAACCTTTGCAAACACAGCTACAAGCATCACATGTGCTATTATCAAAAAAGCCATTATCTCACCTATAGGGTTTTTCCAACTCTTAATAATCCAAGAACCCTACTCTGTGGGAGGCTGGTTCTCATGTAAGAACACCCAAACTACATAAGTCAAATATAGACAGACACTGATTCTCATTGCTACATGGAGTTCCTCCTTAAGGCTCATTCTCAGAAGTCTGACAGATGTCTCACACTTGTCTTCTGTTTATCGTTTTCAACTCTTGCTCTATAAATTCAATCAATTCTCCCCAAAGAAGATACCCTTTACCAAAGTGCCTCAGTCACTTGCCATGAACAAAAAGCTACTAGAGCCACACTGTCCGTATCATCCACTTGAGGTTCTTAGGCCCATTTTTGGAGATCTGGGTCTTATTTAATTGCCAAGTAATTAATATCATTCTCTTGTATTCTTGATCTTCCTCAATAGAAGAATCTGATAAAAGACAATTGGTCTCTTCATACACATTCTTTATGAATTTTTTTATCATATCAAGGAAAGAGGAAGTTTGTACCCAGCAAATAGACAGACACACAGACAGACAGACACACACACACACACACACACACTGTTATTGTGTACTTATCCGGAATCAGTGGCTGTTTATCTAACTTAATATCTGCATAATTAAAAGAGACCACTCAAATAACGTGAAACAAACAGGTCCATTCCAGTTTGCCAGTAATTTTATGCTTAGTGGTTTCTACTCTTCGTCAAAAGAAAGAATTCAGCTAATGGGGTTTCCATTTAACCTCTGCCAAGACAGAGTGCTTCCAAATTACACTTAGTTTTATATACATACTTAAGATGACATATATGTAATATAATACTTAAGATGTATTTCATGTTTATAAATGTCCTATCTCAGTTCTCTCTCTTAAATCCATAGGGCAGTCTTATTCTCGATCATAGCCCTGAAATAACAAAGGGATAGACTCAAGTATTGAAGGTACAGGGTAGTATTGTCATTGTTTGAAATATTTCCTACTTTAAAAAAAAATTAAAACGAATGTGAAAGTACTTTTTTACATCTAAATAATAAAGATATATCTAGTGGATGGCTATTATGTTGCATTTATTATATAAAATATCATATATTCACTATGACTAAAGATAATGAACATCTAGGCAAAAAATGAAACTAAATACAGTGTTTTTGATTTAATGTTACTTGCTTAAGAATGTTAAGCAACAGTTAATAGAAGTGACTATTCATAAAAATTCTGGCAGAGTGTTACTTGGGTAAAAAACCAATTTAGAATGACAATTCTGAGGATAATTTTCCTATGATGTTTTCCATATATTTAGGTAAAAAGCTATACAAATACTTTTATTACCAGAGAATTTCCTTAGTACCTTTTCTAATTACTATCAAGATGACTCAAGGGTTCTTACCACAGCAAAATTCAAGTTCTACAAACTTGAATTTTTAAAAAAACCTTCAGATTTATAAGTGTTTTCTCCCTTAGAACTACTTTAAAAAGACAGAAATAATTAAATGTAGAAAGGAATTGCTTTTTGGAAAGGTATATTTTCCTCCAATATACATATCACAATACTTTTTCCAATTCTTTATATTTCTTAATTAGGAAAAATGTTGACATCTAATTAAAAATGAGTCTTTGTTCTATTGCAAGTAACAGCACAGCAAAAGAAATGAAAACTTATGGATATTCCTTTTAAATTTTTACATTTGCCAGGGGAATTTTTAGCCAAATAACTTTTCTATAAAATATAATAAATCACCTACCCTTAAAATTTTAACCATGTTCATGATATTATTATCTTACTTATTGGGAATCCAAACCTACCTTCAGTATTATTCATTGTGGGTGAGAGAGATTTGTTCCAAACTTTCTGTGGTACAATTAGCAAGGTATTCTAAAAATCATAATTTTGTATGCAATTTAAGCTTATGGTCCTTCTCTAAGAAAAATATATTAAATATGTGTAAACAAATAAAACGGTAGTATATCAAAGCAATATTTATACTACTGAAGCAACAGGAACAATCTGAATTTCAAATGAGATATAAATCCTAAATAAATCAAGGCACATAAAAACAAAGGAAGGTAATACAGGCAGTAAAAATTATGTTCTAAAAATTGATTAACATACAAAGATATTTATGCAAAATGAAAAGGTATGTGTTGAGATATGACTACCTTTTATTTTTTTTACTTAAATATAAACAAAAATGCCACCTATAAAATACGGTCTTAGAAAATATTCATTGTTTTTATGAAATATGCAAGCAATGAGAAACACTATAAATTTTTAAAAATATCAAAGAGTATAGAATTTATATGAAAGATTTAACCCTTATCTCTGTGTGGTAAAATTAAATCTGTTTTGGAAATTTTTTTTGACATAGGATAAGTTTTCTCCTGCAGTAATAACAAAAAACACACAAAAATAAAAACATTACTCTAAGATTTAAAATCAGAATGTCTATACAGATAGAACCAGCAGTGCAATCTTTAGTAACACTTGTGAAAACTTTGCCAAAGACTTTTACACACTTTTAATAGTCATATTCATGTCAGGGAAGTTTTGATTGCATGGCGATTTCAGTGCACTTGTCCTGAATCACAATGCAAAGGCAGGTGATTGAACTAAACATGCCTAGAAATAGTCAATGTAATGATGTACTTCTGCTCAGATAGCTTGCTAAAATCAATTCAATGCAATGAACTCATTTTCTGTCTTCCAAGAGAATAGCATTTGTAGATTTAAAATTAAAATTTGGTGACTATCAACTGATTTTCAGAAATGTTTCCCTTGTTAGCACAACTGATTCTAGAAGAATTTGTAAATGGAATATAAAACATATAAGGAGTATTTAAACAAATGAGATAGATAAAAACAACATTGTTTTTTTCTGAATATGGGCTAAAGACTGGGAGTACAAGCTAAGTGTCTTTGCATCTGTTCCCAGTGTTTGCCCATAGGGCATTTCTATATTAACTTCGAAGTTCTAGAAGACTATATTAAAAATTGATGATTTATAACATGGCTCAGCAAAGAACTATGTTTATACCTCTGCAGCAGAAATATATAAACATTGTTATAAGAATCATCTCCATAGTGGTACAAAACCCACAATAAGCATTTAATACATATTAGTCCATATAAATGGATAACATGGCAAGAGCATAAGCTTGAGAATGGAGATATCCATTAAATTGGTACAATAACATTGGTATGCGAAAGAATTGTTTCTTACTGAAAATGAGCCTTAACCCTAGAAGATTCCAATTTCTAGGGATTCTGATACAATTGGGCCATAATTTCAGAAATGCTCTGATTAAGTTTTGCAAAACAGTTACCTTGGTCTCATCTACAGACTTGGGTCAATATTGTAAATCATTAAATTAAAATGGAATTTTCACACTTGCTTCAAGTTTATTATAGCATGGTTCTCTTTAACTGATCATTAAAGATTAGGTTAAATTAGTGCAATCAAAATAAAAAGAATGAGTCAAAGATTCACTGGAAGAGTGAATATATATGTATGTGTATATGTATATCTATCAACATCTATACCTACCCATCTACAATATAGTTGAAAATCAAGCAGATGACATTTAGTAAAATGTAGTACTTTTGATATTTGAGCATAGAAAGCAGGGATATTATATTCCACAATGATATATATTGTCAGAATACAAGGCACAGACCCATTAAACTTAATATTGAAACTAAATTAGTATGACTGAATTTTGCTTAATTGAAATTGGTCATAAAATGATATCCTATTGTGTGATTTAATTCAAGGAATAATTTCAGAATGATATCACAGATTTAAAGCACTTCTCATAAAATATTAATCAAATCTAGTAAACACAGGTAAAGCATACAATTAAAGAAACAGTAATATTAATAGAAGCAAATATAAATTGTCTTGTTCAACATAAAGTTTTTAACTTTAAAATTGTAATGGACACACACACATAAAAATTAGTCATAGTGTGGGGAAAAAGTCCCTTTTAAACTCTCCACTTATTTTTACAAGTCAGTGAGAAATTTGTATTGATAACCTTACATTTGTACCTATAATTAGCTTTCAAAATATTTGTTAAGGTCCAGGTTTCAGAAAGGCAATTTATGGGAATTATCAGATAAGTTCAAAAAAATGTTTTTTAGGGAATATCATCTCGCTTGCCATTCTTCAGTACTATATTAAATTTTAGTACTGTGGTCACAACAAATTGAAATGCATGTGACTGTAGGGAGAGATAGGTTAAAGGGTTCACTCACTTTTTATTTCCTGAATAATTATCATAAAAATATTAACTACCTATCCTGTCAGGCTCTCATAAGGTGAGTTTTCATTGACACAGTCACAGGATCCATTGTACTATAGAACAGTGTTCAGCAGACTTCAATAAATGAACCTGATATATAAATATTTTGTGCTTGTCAGACCAAGATGTCTCTGTGGAGACTATTAAACTCCAGTGTTGTAGCACAAAAACAGTCATACACACTAAAGGAACAAATGACGGTGCCTGTGTTCTGATAACACTATTTACAGGCATTGCAATTTGAATTTCATGTAATTTTTCTATTTTGTGAAATATTTTCCCTCACATTTCTGACAAATACAAATACAAATACGTGAATGATTCAAACCAGGAGCCATACAAAATAGGTAGTTAGCTGGAATTGGCTCACAGTTATAAATTGCAGATCCCTGGTGAAGAATAAATTAATTTAGAAATAGCAATGGTAACAATTAGTAACGAGGCTTGCCAAGACCCAATGTTAAGTACCTATAAAGATGACCAAGTATCAGTTTGAGTTATAAACATGAGAAGCTTTTTTCTCCCTTTTTCCCCCCACTTAGGAAACAAAACTCTGAGAACTTTTAGCCTAAACTTGAAAAAATACTGATTTGGGAAAATTAAAAATAAAAATTCCCCTATCTTTTCTATAAATAACAGATGAAAATACCAACTAATCAAGCAAAGATGATTCATAAGCAACACAGAATCACACTGTAAGTTTTCTTCCCTCATTGCAATTATGTAGCCAATTGCTTGAAAATGGCACACATTATCTTGGCTTACTTTCTATAGAAACAATGGTAACTCTGCTAATTGCATCTATTTTCATGAGAAGAAAAAAATTTCTTCCCAGAGCAGTTACTAGGTAGTCTCAGATTCTATACAAGAAATGTTCTTAGTAGTGTGTTGTATCCACAGATGCTTATCATAGGTAAAATGTGGCAACATTTTAAATTTTCAAAAAGGAAATGAAACTACTAGTCAAATATTGAAGATAGAATAGAGCACAGATATTAAAGTGATTATAAATGTATACTGTCTTTGAAAATACTCACTGGGTTATGTTTACAACAATATAGTAAGCCAACAAAATCTGAAAACCTAGAGACAGCTAAAATTCTGCATGAAATACAAGCATTTTCAATACTTTTCAGGATAGAATCATGTACACAAGAAAAATTTATGCTCCAAAATTAAAGTTACTGAAAACCAAAGTATTTAACATGAGCTCAGCTATTGTTTGTGCCTAGGGAGTGATCTTGGTACCTAAGGGCTTGTATGTTAATACTAAAATGAAGTACAGATTTTTACTATCACTTTGTTTTTACCTAATAGTGGTGTAAGATAACATGATCTGTACAAAAATCTATCTACCATACTACATGAATTTTAACTACCAACAATTCCCCAGCAATTCTAAAGAGTTTTCACTCTTCCTTCTGTACACTGTTATCTTTATAATGATCAAACTCTTCCTAGAATTCTCTCAAATCTATTTATACAGAAAACTAGCTATTTTAGCCACTCATAAAAATAATTCTGATATGTAGTTCATAGTTTTTATAAAGATAATCTCTGCCTGCCAATATTTGAAGTGGATTCTGAAGCAAACTCCAGAATTGTCCCAAACTGCATCAAGGGGCAAGTACATTAGACTTATTTCAGAGAATTCAGTTTATTTTATTCTTCAGTATTGATTATTTTCAAAAATAGTATCACTACTTATGAGATCTAAGACAAAATACTCATCTTTTGTAAGTTTGTTCTTAAAACAAAAATATATAATAGGAATGGCCTGACTTGAAAAAAATAGACTAATTAATGATTAATTTGGCAATGTTCACAAAGCATTAAATACCTAATTATCGAAATGAAAAGGGCCTAATAGCCTCAAATCATCAGTCATTATTTGTCCTAATAAAACTCCCATAATCATAGGCTTTCAACAAGCTTTTCTTTGTTATTGCCAAAAGCTAGAGCACAAAATTATAGAGCAATTCTAACAGGCTAAAGAATGTTTTCCTCCACTCAAAGTAGATTCTACTCAAGATAAAGAAATATGAGCTTTGCTAGTTGATTCTAAATTAAATATCATGTATCATCAGACATTCAGGCTAATAATGGAATGAACCATCTGAATCAAAAAATATTCATAATTCAAATTAGTTGTAAATATATAGAAAAATAAAAATTACTTATATAACAATTGCTTCCTTTTTTGCCTTTGACCCTTATTTGTTTTAATTAGAATGATGGTTATGTCTACAGAATTCTCGAGTTTAATTTAAACACCGGTTTAAATTAATGTACCAATTGATGTGTTACCCATTGCAAATTATCTTCCTATAGTCTTTAAATCCTGCTCTCCATTTCACATTAAGCCCATTTATTTTCCTTACTTTCTCATCTCCAAATTTGTATCATTTCTACCTCCATCCCCAACCCCAAATCCCACTCTATTGAAAATTTTCTTAAGACTAGTGATGAGAGTCTAGTTGATAAGTGTCTAGTTGTTAAGTAGTTCAATTGATACTTGAATTAGTTGGTCTCTTTGCAACATTTGACACTTCATCTGTCATTATATTACATAATTCTTCCTTGTTTGGCAACCACATCTGGATTTTTTTCTTCATAATCCTTGACATTTAATCTGAGTGGCCATGGGAAATTTTACCCTATCCATTATCTTCTTAAGTCCTCGTATTTGCCAAGGATTCTCTATTTGACATTCGTTTGTATATTATCCTTGAGAAGTACCCCCCCACTAGTAGTTTCATGCTAACTACTGGCCAATAATTTCAAAATATGTATGTGTCTTCATTTCATTCCACAAACCAAAAGCCAATGGTTTTAGAATACTTATGAAAGACATTTCATTATTAACTTAGATGATTAGAAACTATGTGTTTATGTATTTAAGAAACTAGGTGTTATATATGAATTTCTAAAGAAAAATATATAAATGTGTGTGTGGAGAAAAGAAAAACTAAACATACTGCAATTTAACAATGGATAGTTGAGTCTTATGCCATTTAAAATTAAGCATTAAACTTCTTAAAGCTTTCAGCAGTTTTCTAAATTTTATATAATAGATATGACAAAGGCTCCTTTGATTTTTTATTAAATATGTGATATTAATGTAAATGCATGAAATTCACAGAGCATGATTTTAAGAAATGTGGTTAAACCTGAGAAACCATGATGATCCTTATCTTATAAAGCAGCTTGTTACTTTGACAGTTAAAGATGCAGGTTTATGTCTGGCATTTTCCATTCATAGAACCCATTCTCTCTGGGTTTTTCTTTTATCTCAGTGCAAGTCATCACTTTTATACCATGCTTTTTTTTTGTTACAATATTTATATAATCATTCTAAGACCTTCCAGAAATAAGACCTTGTTCTATTTCCGAGCCTTTCTCCTTATTTATCTGATGCAAAATGGGGATAACATCATCTGCTTCATAGGGCTTTGGTGAAGATTAAATGAGTTATTTGCTACACAAAATATTTCTAACTTTTTATTTTTATTATTCTTATATCTTAAGAATATATGGCAATAAAATTTTTAATCTACCATCTATAAATATACACTTATATAAGTATATATACACATTTATTATATACCTAAAAATAAGTGTACATATAGTTCCATGTATTTTAATGAGCTTATATAATCTTTTATATGAAAATTAAGCATTATATCATCATATTCAATGCAAATAGTAGAAGCATCACCACAAAGGTAAATGAATACAGCAGAAAAGTATGTACTAAGCAAATCAGAATTACTAAAGCAAGAGAACTTTAAAAAATACAAAATAAATGAAGAAAGCTAAAAAAAATGGATTCTGGGGAAAATAAGGAATGTTAAAGACTTGCTAAGAATTAGAACATATGAATATTTAGGGTCCCTGGAGAAAAAAGCCAAAGTTAAGAGAGAAGACAATATCAAAAATGAAACAGAAAATTGTCATTAAGTGAAACTGGAAACTATATTTTGAGATCAACCTGGTAAATCTCAATATTAACCTGAACGGCCAATACCAAAGCATATTCTGACAAAATTATTGGGAAATTTTAAAAAATATTTTTTACTATCTAGAACATGTAAGATAAAGAAAATTATACTACCATCAGATAATTTAAGAACAGTTTAAAAAAAACAGAAAAATTCTAATATTTACCTTTAAAAATTATATAAATAGTTTCAGATCAACAAAACTCATCAAGTATAGTGAAACAAACTTATAACATGCAGAAATCAACAGATTCTTTGCTTAAAAATTTCATGAGACATCTACCCAAAAATATACCTCAAAAAACCAGAATGAGTAGTCAGACATTACTTTAAACACAATATGCAGGCAGTAATTATTACTGCCACAACCATTTAAGATTAGATCAGATTTAAAAGAGAGAGTATATGGAAAGTTAATAAGTAGGTATTCTAACAATGTATACATATGTAATAATGTATACATAGTACAGGTATTTAAAAATGAGAGGAACATATTTAAATTTGTTCTATATCTATATTGGCAACATTGTTATTTTAAGGTCATGTATAAAATATGGATATGGATTATTAAAGCATTTTCTGTTTTTATCAATGTCAATGACCTTCAGAACCAAGATTCTCATGACATATAAAAATAAAATATGCAAAAAACAAAAACATCACCTTACACCAATGTTAAGATTTGCGTGTTTTTTCTACTCTTATTTCTATATATGTACATTTGTTAAATTAGGATATTTTGCTTCTCCTTTCAATTTGATATTTCTTCATTCCTGTAAATAGACCCTATAAAATTCAGCATTTCGTGAATGCATAATATTTGATCATATGTATACACCCACTTTAAGTTTTGTTATCCATATACAATGGAAATAAATTCCTGACATTTTCCACATCTTTTGTTAGTGGATGTGCTATAATTTAAGGCTAACTATACATGTTATAAAACCACCCCCAAATTGTGGCAATCTACTATAACCAGAAATCATTTAAAATTAGTTAATTTCATAGGCATAACTATCATCTCTACATATATTTATAAACATGATGATTTATCTTATGTTAATTATCAGTTCTATTTAATTTTCCAAGTTTATTTAACTTTTGAAACCTATTAAAATTCTGTGAAATGGTCAAAGTTTCAGAAGCTGAATTATCTTTATTGTTCATTTTTATATACATTTGTCAAATATAAATTTTTATGACATACATTTACTTGCTATTTGATTATTAATCTGTATGTTTTCTTTTAAGGCACTTCCTTTTTATGTACACAAATTTACAACTATTTGTGTTCATCTATTACATTGTGCTTAGAAAAGTTATTTATATATGAGAATAGATACATTTTTATCAATATGGTTTCAATAATTTTATGATGTCCTACTTTGCTTTGCCTGATTTTATATTAGGTATCTACTGCTGAATAACAAACTCCCAAAAACTCAGTGGCTTTAAATGAAACTCATTATCTTATAATTTCTATTTCTCATTTTCTATAATTTCTATGGGTTCAGCCTAACTCTTTTCAGAATCTCACAGGGCTGCACAGAAAAACTAATTAAACTCATCAATCAATTCAGTAAAGTGGCAGGGTACAAAATCAACACGCAAAAGTCAGTAGCCTTCCTATACACAAACAATAAACCTGAAGAAGAAGAAATCAAAAAAACCATCCCTTTTATTATAAAAACAAAAAAAAATCAAATACTTGGGAATAAATCTAACAAAAGAGGTAAAGGACCAATACAAAGAAAACTATAAAACACTGTTAAAAGAAATAGAAAAAGACACAAAGAAATGGAAAGACATCCCCTGCTCATGGATTGGAAGAATAAACATTATTAAAATGGCCATCCTACCAAAAGCAATATACAGAGTCAATGCTATTCCAATAAAAATTTCAATGTCATTCTTCAAAGAAATAGAACAATTATTGATGAAATTCATATGGAATCACCAAAAACCCTGAATAGCCAAAGCTCTCCTGAAAAAAAAAAGAAGGGAATGGAGGCATCACACTCCCAGACTTCAAACTATACTACAAAGCCATAACCATCAAAACTGCATGGTTTTGGAACAAGAACAGACATAGAGACCAATGGAATCAAATAGAAAATCCAGAAATAAACCCACAGATTTATGGTCAACTAATATTTGACAAAGGAGCAAAGACTATGCATTGGAGCAAAGAAAGTTTCTTCAATAAATGGTGCTGGGAAAACTGGGTCGCTACATGCAAAAGAATAAAACTTGACTACTACCTCACACCATACACAAAAAACAACTCAAAATGGATTAAAGAACTAGACATAAGACCTGAAACCATAAAATACATAGAAGAAAATATAGGCAAAACACTACGTGATATGCACATCAAAGACATCTTTTTAGACACATCACCCAAAGCAGTGATAGTGAAGGCAAAGATAAACAGCTGGGACTACATCAAATTAAAGAGCTTCTGCACAGCAAAAGAGACAATAACCAAAACAAAGAGAAACCCCACCGACTGGGAGAACAATTTTGCATACAACACTAATGATAAAGGACTGATCCCCAAAATCTACAAATAGCTGATGAGACTCAACAAAGAAAATAATCCAGTCAAAAAATGGGCAGAAGAGCTAAAAAGAAAAGAAACTTCTCTGAAGAGGAAATGCAAATGGACAACAGGCATATGAAAAAATGTTCAACATCACTTGTAATCAGGGAAATGCAAATCAAAACTACTATGAGATACCATCTTACACCAGTGAGAAGGGCACATATTAAAAAAAAACTAGCAACAACAAATTTTGGCAAGGTTGTGGAGAAAAAGGAACTCTCCTGCACTGCTGGTGGGAGTGCAAACTGATCCAACCACTATGGAGAGCTGTGGAGATTTCTTGACCTACTAAACATAGAGCTTCATATGATCCAGCAATTCCACTCCTAGGTATTTACCCAAAGGACACAGAAACATCAATTTCAAAGAGCACTTGCACCCCTATGTTTATAGCAGCACTGTTTACAATAGCTAAGCTTTGGAAACAACCCAAATGCCCAAAAATAGATGACTGGATCAAGAAGATGTGGTACATACACACCATGGACTATTACTCAGCATTTAAAAAAGATAAACACATGTAATTTGTAGCAACATGGATGGTGCTAGAAGGGATCATGCTCAGCGAAATAAGCCAGAAAGAAAAAGAAAAATACCGGATGGTCTCACTCATAGCAGGAATCTAGAAAACTTAAATAAAGGACCAGGAAAATGAATAACTATAAGAAAGTGAAAATCAAGGTCAACAAGCAACTATGAACCAGAGACACTCTGTCGGAGGTGGGGGACGGGGAGGGGAGGGATTGGGGTCAAAATAAGGGGGTTGCAATTGTTTGGGGAATATAAAAATAAAATTTATTATAAAAAATATAAAATAAAATGAAATAAAATAAAGTAAAATAAAAAAAGTCTTGCCTGGACTGTATATGTTCCCCGGCATATCTGTGTTCTCAAATCCATTTAAATTTACAGCACTGATTTTTTGCAAATCAAAGAGCAAGTACATCATCCTCTTTCTATCATTTTAGTTTACCCTTAGCTCCTACAGAATTCTTGCTGTTCTTTGCCACCAAGGCTTTTCCAACAAGCCATGTGTTCTATTACACCAAGAGAGAGAATCTTGAGTGAGTCTGCCAGCAAGATGAAGTCTTTTATAAAATGACAGAACCACAAGAGTAGCATTCCATCACCTTTGGCATATCTGAATAGTTACAAGCACTCCCACACTCAGTGGGAGGGGATTACATTATGCGAAGACATGAATACCGTGTCAGGTTCATGGCAGAAGGCACAACTTTAAATCTAGTTATTATGTAAGAAATATTTGAAGAACTGAGGTTTTAATGTGAGCTTAGCCCTAAATGTTCTTCCTCAACCCCTTTGATAAAATCCAAATTGCAAAAACAATACTAATTCACGGAACAAAACCTCTTGAGATATAGCCCTAAATGCTCCTTCTCAGCCCTCTTGATAAAAACCAAATTGCAAAAACAATGCTAGCTAATTCGTAGGACAAAACCTCTTGAAATATATGTCCTGAAATGGAGATTAATTTCCTCGTGCAAAGGCCTTATTTAAAAATTCTCCCTTTTGGGACCTCCCCTGGTGGCGCAGCGGTTAAGCACTGGGCTGCGAAGCTGCCCACAGCCTCTGCAGCGCTGGTTCAATCCCTGGCTGCCCGTGAGGGTCCCACATGGTAGAATAGACCTCCCCTGCCATGCCCGCTGCTCCCCTCAGCAATGTATTTCATTAGTCTGTCTGTTCTGTTCCCTGCTCTGGTGAATTCACTCACCCTCCCGCACTTCTGATTGCACCCAGTGCTTGCATAAATAAATAAATAAATCTTTAAAAAAACATGAATAAAAATTCTCCCTTTTTTCCCCTCACAAATTAAAGTGCTCCTTTGAAATTTCTCAAGCCCAGTATCTTTTGAACATAGGTCTATGCTAACAGTAATCTACTTGAGTATCTCCATAATCCATTGGTGAGTTAAGAAATCTTTCTCCCCTTTTACTTAGACACATTTGTTGACATTCTTCTAGCTTCTTGAGATGATTATACAGAACACTTACTTAATTGAATATTTTTAAAAATGAAATAATATAAGGCTGTAGATTTTTCCAATTAAATTTGACTTCAAATACTTCCCATGAGATTAGATATTATATTCATTCATAATTATACAATAATTTGATTTTTCCTAGATATGTGTTATGGATTTCTTTTAATTCATAATGATTAAAAATAGAGCTCAAAATTTATAAATGTCATTAGTCTTACAACTGATTTTGGAAAGATATCCTTGAATGGTTTGATTCAAAATTAAATACAGACATATTAAAACCTTTATAATTAAAGACTATGAATCCTCTCTGGCTTTCCTTTGAGTAATAGTGATTTAAAATCTATAATGTTCTATTTGTATATTGTTCTTACATTCAATCATAATGGGAATGTTATTTTCAGAAATACACTGTTCCTTTGTATAAGTATATAAGAAACATATCTTCTGTTGTCTATTTTATGATTTTTTTAAATTTCCCTGTTACTTTGATGCTATTTTAAAGTTTTTACTAAAAAAGTAATTATCTTCATATCTAGAATTGATATTTACTCTCATAGTTCTATCATAGTCAAGTTTCCCTAATTTGGTATATTGGAAATCATATAGATGTTTCATTATGCTGGAGAGCTATAGAAATTGTATAGTTTGTTTCTGTAATAATTTGTATTTTTATTAGTGTCAAAGTATCATTTGTTTACAATACCATGTTATGATTCAAAGGGCTAGAAAAGAGCTCTCATATGCTTCCCCAGTGGAGCACAGCTGTGTTTTTGCCACCCCACAGTCAAGTTGGGGCTGTCACTTTGTTTCAAGGACCAGATAAGCTCTGGTAGGTATAGGAGGCCTGGGAAGAATCATAACTACAGTTTTTCCTGCAGTTGAAAAGAGGGAGAGAAGGGTCCAAAATGGGGAGGAGTGATGGGAACAAGATATGTGTAATTAAGAGGGATCCCTCACCACCCAGAAAGGACAAAATCCTAAAATCCCTACTGCTTTACTGGTCAGTACAGATTTCCTACCTTCTTGAGACTAGTT
The DNA here is from genome assembly GCF_964194135.1 of Talpa europaea. NCBI lineage: Eukaryota > Metazoa > Chordata > Mammalia > Eulipotyphla > Talpidae > Talpa > Talpa europaea. Next base: position 36,505,684 of record NC_140069.1, read on the forward strand.
GAATCTAGCCTCACAGTGTTCTACTATCGCTTCCTAATAAATTTTTGGTGCCTTTATTTTGATGCTTTATGAAACCCTTTTCTCCAGAGACACAGAGGACCTTCAGATATATGTTGCCTCACTATACACACCAAAGACAGCATACATTCTGCTTTTATTTCTACTTGTAGTCATGTTTATATGTGTTCTGCTTCAACACTTCTCATGTTGATGAGAGTTTCTACCTTTTCAGTAACAAAAGAACTTTGTATTTTCCCATTTTTAACTTGAAATATTTAAATACTTGGTGGTAAAAACATAAATCTAGTCCATTTTCGTTAAAAATGAGACCTATGTTTTCAATATATCTTAACTTTCATGAAAACTCTAATTTGTCTTTTACTATATACAATTAATAAAGTATTTCAACTTCAGCTTTTAAATCAGACACGTGACGGAAGTTTTCACTCTTGTCCTTACCAAGGAAAAAATGCTACTGTTAAAGTGGTATCAGAATGAAGACACCAGACCTACCCCCTCCACATATGTCAAAGTACAGCTGAACAAAGACACCCTGAAAAATTAACAGATGATTATCACATAAGAGTAACAGCTCAGCTGAAAGAGAGCAACTGTATGGAGCCCTTCTGCTAACTCAAGGGTACACATACATGCAAAGGTAAATATCCACACAGGGAACTATAAAAATAGGTGGCCTTCCTGGTGGTGCATGGGATTGAGTCTCAGCACTATGAAGCTGTTGGCAGCCACTGCAGCATGATTTCGATCCCTAGTCAGGGAGCTGGCCCACATCGCACAGCAAACCTCTTCTGTCTAGCCCACTGTCTAGCCCTCAGCAGTGTATTTCAGTAGATCTACCTGTTCTGCTCCCCATTTTCTCTGGTGAATCCTCTCACTACCACCCCCACACATCTGGCCTGTACCCCAGCTCTTGTATGCATAAATATAAATATTTTAAACAACAGAGTACTACACTGGAGAAGGAGGTGCACAAAGTTGTCTACAGAAAGGAGAGCACATCACTGGAGAACTATGTAAGTTAGGGTGCTGAGTGCTAATACCTTCTTGAACCTACACTTCCAAACTAGAATATTAGGAGTCAAACAGGCATGGAGGAACAAGTTGGGTCACCTATGTGTCCTCATGGACCAAACTGGATCACCAGTATCTCCTCATAGAAGAGTGGTTTGCAGTCTGTGACTAGTATGCAAACACCTGCCTGACCTCATCCATGGTCTAGACCTAGACAACTGAATGATTTCACTAAGCAGAGTTTGAAACACATGTATAATCAGAATAAGCATCCCATGGTAAGGCAACAGACTTGACAGCAATTGTCACTTGTGACCATATATCAACTAAAGTCCCCTCAGAGCACTGTATCTATTGCTCAACCATAGCATAGAGCTTGAGGTTGAAATAAGACTGGTCAACCTTGTTCCAAGTTTAGCACAGGGGAGGGAAACCCTGAGATATCTAGCAAACAACTTGGCTACCTAACAAGAGTATAGAAAACAAACATTTGATTCCTTAAAGAGTCAACACTTTGCCCTAGTTCCTTCCTACTTATTATCCCTAAAAGATTCTGGGTAAGAGACTTAGGTTATATCCAGCCTCTTGTAGGAGGCATGGTGGGGGTCATCTAAACAAAATGTTAAGAAAAGAAAACTCCCTATTACAACCCATATTAAAAAAAGAATACAGAATATTATAGATGAAGTGGAAAAAAAAAACCTAATAAAAGACTCTATCTAGAACTGCAGAATATGATGTTTAAGATAACAGTTATAGTCGTGCTTGCTAAATTAAGAAAAACAAGGATGATCAAAACTGGGAATACAAAAAAGATGAAAAAAATAAGATTGATTCAACCAGAACTAATGTGTATAAAAATACTGTTGCAAAATTTGAAAAAGACAATACAGGGTCTCAACAGTAAACAAAAACTAGTAATGAAGAATAGTGACCATGAATGCATATTGGGAGAGAACACATAAATCAACAAAAGAAAAAATAAAAACAGATTAAGAGCTCTTTGGATTACCAAAAGAAATAAAATCCTTATCATAGTGGTTCCAGAAAAAGAAGAGAAAGGGAAAGGCATAGAAAAGTTATTTAAAGAAATAATTGCTGAGAGCAGTCTCATTCTGGGAAATGAACCAGATGTCCAGATCCAAGAAGTCCAAAGCATTCCAAACAAAATACCAGCCCAACATACATTATAATTAAATTGTTGAAAGCCAATGACAAGAACAAAATGTTAAAAACAATGAGAGAAAGAGGAATAACCTAAAGAGAACACTTACTAGACTGTCCACAGACTGTCAGTGGAAACCATACAGGCAAGGAGGGAATGGCAGGGGATATTCAAATATTCACAAAAAGATATTTTACCTTTACCCAGCCAGATTATCATTCAAGACAAAAGGGTAAGGAGCTTCACTGAAAAGCTAAACTAAAAGAATGTAGCAACAATTTAGATACGAAAGAAATATTAAATGTGATAATACTAAGCAACAAGAAACAAATCTAGAGGTAACACCTAAATTGTATATTTATGGAAGAAGGAGAGTTAAAGTGCCCCATGCAATAACAAATCTGGGATCATATCATCCTGTGAGTCACAAAAGAGTACAATATATAGTAACTACAGCAGAACCTTCAAACAATTAAGAGAAAACAAAGCAATGGAAATAGAACCTAAACATAAAAGATGTCAAAAAATAAGAAACCAAAAACAATTAAAATAAAATGGCAATAAATACTTGTTTCCATAATTACACTGAACGTAAGTGGCTTGAATTCACCAATTAAGAGAGTGAGTGAAATTCAAAACAAATGCCAGCCCTCTGCTGTTTACAAAAAAATCTATTTTACTAGCAAAAACAAGCACAGATTAGAAATGAAGGCTAGAAGACAATCTTACAAACAAATGGCAATCACAAAAAGTCAGCACAGCTCTACATATCAGATTAAATTTATTTCCAATTAAAGTAGGTAACGGGAAGCTACAGGTGGACATTATGACTAAGGTCCTAATAAAAACAGAACAGATTTCTATGTACCAAATGATGGAGCACCTATGTACATTATTAATAGGAGATATGGGCAACATCATTTTTAATACTCCACTTACATTTATGGGAAAAATCAAGGCAATAAAAAAGGAATTTCTACACAATAAAAAAAAAAAAACAACAGAACATTCTACCCCCAATTGCATATATAATAGTTTCAAGTACACAGGGAACATTTTGAAGAATAGACCACATATTGAAACACAAATCAATTACTAATAAAACAAAGATTGCTATAACATCAAGTCCTCTTCTTGTTCATAATGACATGAAGTTAGAAATCAACTATTAAACTGGTAAACCCATAAATACACAAAGACTAAACAATAGGATGCTTAATTTTAAATTAGAAATTAAAGCAGAAATGAAAAATATCTTGACACTAATGCAAATGAGAGTACAGCTATCAGATTTTTTTTTGAGATTCACAAGTGGTCTTAGAGAAGACAATATGAGCAGAAATAAATGAAATAGAAATCAAACTATACAAAAGGTCTATGAAACTAAAAGTTGGTTCTTTGAGAACATAAAATTGGTAAACGTTTAGCTAGGCAAATATTGAAAACAAAATTAGAAATGAAAGAACTAATTACCACAGATGTCATAGAAATATAAAGAATCATAAGAGATTATTATAAACAAATAATAAATTCAATACCCTTACAGAAATGGACAGATTTCTATAATGTAGTTTATCAACCATAAATCAAACATGAACAGAAGATTTAAATAAACCAATCACAACCATGGAATTATCAAAAATCTCTCCCTAAATCAAAAGCCCAGAGCCAAACAGCTTTAGAAGCAACTTTCATTTTAACTTTTGAAGAATCTATGTACATCGTGTTCAAATAATTTTTAAAATTTCAAGAGGAAGTGCTCCTTAGTGCATTTTATGATGCCAACATTACTTAATACCAAATCCATGCAAAGACAGCATGATAAGGAAAACTACAAACACCCCTAATATTGATGCAAAAATATCCAACATAGCAGAAGATTGGACAAAGCAAAATATTATTCTAATAAAATCTAATAAATGAAATGCAGCTTCTGAGTATAACAGATGGGCAGGGTGAAAGAAGTGTTAAAGAGTATAAGGGTGGAGGAAAATAGATGATTTTTAGATATGAATAAAAGAACTGCAGTGAAAAATCAGTGAGATTTCTTGGGCTTATGAGAAAATTAAGGATGCAGAGCAAACCACTACCCTGAAATCTGCACACAGGTGAGATCTTACCTGGAGAAATGATCATATAGCTAAAAACATGTAGGGGCCCTTGAATGGCCCTTGTAGGAGGTTGAATGTGAAATAGCATGAGAGAGAGAAATTCCTGGGGTCACAATCTTATCCCCACCCCAGGTTCTCTTTTGTGGGTTTCCCATTTAGGAAACCCACCAGCTTCTCACAGTGAAGAGCTAAGAAACAAACCCTCCTTCTTAATCTGAAAAGCTCTCAGAGCATTTTCCATAACAAAAGCCAACAAGCCTGGAGCAAACTTTTCAGATCTGGGGGAAAGGAAAAGCCCCACCTCACCTTAATATTTATAGGGCCTCAACTCCAAAGGGTGGGTCCTTTGCCCTCCAGGGAAAGAATTCACCACAGAGGGATTGGTATTGTTGAGTCAAGCAAGGCTTTATTAGAGCAATTCATACATGAGGGTTTGGAAAAGGAGAATGTAACCTGCATTCCCCAAAGGGAATTAGGAGATATTTAAAGAGTAAGGGAGGAGAGAAACCTCATAGCTTGCTCTAGGTTGAGCTAGGACTAGCAAGTGCAGATGGGTAGCAGATGGGTTACATTCCAACAGTGCACAGAGCTCACAGGTTTCTCCCTTCAGGGAATTGTGAGACAATCAGTCAAGATCTAATGCTTTTTACCTGTCATAGATCCTCACGGTCAGTGTATTGGGCTGCAATGTTTGGACAGGACTCGCCAGTCCATGATTTAGTCCACCTGTTCAAACGGGACTGGGGACATTTCATCCTACCAGCTCACACTTTATTTTACCTAGACTGTCTCAATAGTGAGGGGAAAACTTAGAAGATCAGAAACCAAGTAACAGACTCATTCAAAACTAAGATTTAGCCAGGATTATAGAACAGTTTTTCTCTCCTATATCACTGTGGTTTAATTACTGCTAAAAGAGTTGCACGGTGCAGACTAAGAAAAATCAGACTACAATGCAGACAGGGGCCTCCGAAAGCTGTTTGACATATCATAAAGACACTGTTGTTAGGTTTTGGGGTTCCTGGATTTTGGGTTTCCTAAGTGCTTGAATATGCTGTGAGAAGAACTCATAGCCACGTCATCAGCAAAAGCAAAAGCAAAAAAAAAAAAAAAAAAGTATAGCGACAGAATGAAATTATATCTGGAAAGAGGTCTGGGCTGAAAGTCCTGGGTAAGAACAACTTCAAGGGGAAATGGAGGATCTAATCTTAAATGGGGTGCAGGAACTGCTTACTCTGTCCCTTCCTGGGGTGATCTGCTAGGTACTCCCTGGGTGTTGGTTTATCAGTCCAGGTAGCAGTTTTTAAGTCACTCCCCTTTTGTGTGGAATATAGGGGTATAGTTTTATCAGTCCTGGCTTCAGGGGATAGCGGCTGAAGGTTGGGGTAGGGGAGAGCATTTGGCCTGATTTGCCTTGGTGTCAACCAGCTCTGCCCTGCCCTGGGAAGAAGGAGAACATTTAGGCTTTTTCTGGGTATTACTTGTCTTATTCAGGGAAATTGTCTTATCATTTGAGAAACTGACCAATTTCAAGGAATTCACCCCCTCTGGGTGCTTCTTGCTCTTCTTGGGTTGACTATAGGTTGGGGTGCAGACTGCTTTCCCTTTCTGAGCATTTCTTGGCTTTCCCTGGTTTGTCAGCTCTAGTTAAGTGTTTCCTAGGGTCCTGAGTATACCTGACTGTTTAATTTTCTTTAGGCATTGCCCTCTTTGCCCTCAAAGTCTAACTATGTCAGTTATTAACATAGCCAACTCCTAGACAATTACCATAAAATCTCACATGAAATACCTATTTATCTCAGTTCCTATTCTGTAGCAAAACAAGTCCACCTTTAAAAATCAATAAAATAGTTGTAATCTGGTATATAAAGAACTTAAAAGTCATCTCTACCTACCTCAGGAGGAGAAACGCTGAGCAAACTGAAAATCGACAACTTTTCTCAGAGACATCAGGGCACAGGGTTGATCACCGACTGGGACACCAGTGAGGGGAAGACAAACAATCAGATTTTATAGGGAGCAGAACCACAGCTGGAGCTACTGTGAACTCTTAAATGGTTATCATATAATTGCTAGAGACTGAGTCAGGAATAATTTGGAGATTAAAAACTCCTGAAGTTTCAGGCTTAGGGAGATGCCCCTCATATTCATCTGTTTTGATACCAAAAGCCTTATCAGATTCCTTTTCCTGTGGTCTGCTGGGAGAGAGTAAAAGTAGCCATTTCAAATATACCCAGAATGTTCTATTCTCAACCATGAAGGCCTCTCCCCAAAAGAAAGTCTTTACCAGAGTCTAAACATTTTGCCAGACCTTAACCTGCCAAGGAGAAGGGGAATACCCAATTCCAGCCTTTTTGAATCTTCTTGTCTTACTTTCCTGTTTTACCAAGCTAACAGGCCCTTGTGAAGGTCACGGGCTAGGGTTATTCACCCACCAAAGATTCAGACATATTGGAGAAATATACAATATTTCCTACCCATCCCCCAAGCCATACCACCATCTCTATAGAATTCCTGTGTAGTAACAGAAGATTAAAACTAAAAAACAAAACAAAACAAAAACAGAAACTAGGGCTCAGATGTTAATTAAGAGGTACATTCTACAGAATCCTAAAACAGGGAAGACAAAAAACGAAGACATGAGAGAAAATTTCAGCTTCTGATCACTGTATCTATAGCAAATGGAAATACAGCATAGCCAAATAGAAATAAAACCTCACGCTAAGTGCTTTACTCACTTCTTTCACTTGGCAAAATGCATTTAAAATTTGAACCATATATTTTCATTGCTTAATGGTCGGTTCCTTTATTTATAGATGGTGAATATTCCATTGTATGGCTATATGACAGTGCATATTCTCACATACTAAAGTATATGTTGGCTTGCTTCCAAATTTTTTGTTATGAACAATATTATTAATAACATTTGTGTGCAGTTTTTGTGTGGGCATATATTGTCAAGAGAGTTAAGTAATTTCCAAGGGGCACAACTAATGAATTGTATATAAAATTGTTTGGTGTTGTGCCAGGATGCACAGGGCAAGTGCACTACTGACTCCAGCAAATGGATAAAGGAGAGTTCCAGACTCTTCCATGGGTTTCTCAGGCTTTAATACTCTCTCAAGGAACCAAGAACACAGGCACCCCGGCAGGGAGGCTGGCATGCAAGGAGGCAGGCACAGGCTGGAAAGGGGGTAGCTAAGAGGCAGGAAGGCAAAGGAGCCTCCCAGCACCCAGAAACATTTACTTTTTTTGGGCTCTCTCTGGTGTTCTCTTGTGGTCTTGCCTCTTCCGTAGTCATAGCTCATAGCTCATCCTTCTCACAGCTGAACTCACTCTCTGAGTGACGCTGCCCTTATAGTGACGCTGCCCTTATTGGCTTCTAGACTCGGGCATGCACACTTAACACATGCGTGCACACCCCTACTCCAGGTGCCAACAATCAGGCACACGAGCCCTGCGCCCACGCTCCCAAGCTCCTTCTGTATTAACATGATCAAGGCCACAGATGATAACCACAGAGGCTAATGGTGCAAAAAGCCTGATTAATTCATTTACCCTATAAGTACTATAAGAAACTGCCAAGTTGTCCTCAAATACGCTACATAATTTACATTGTAAAGGCAGGAATGGACATGGTGCAGGTTTTCTAGGATCCCATGCAGACCAGGTAAAGGCGGGGTCAGAGTCCTCAGTGGTTTTTTGCAGGTCTTTTATTGGGATTACCAGGTACACAGCAGGCAGGGGTGCTGGGGGGCTGGCAGTCCTCCCAGCCCCCAGCAAATCCGCACTCTCTCTGGGCTCTCTGGCGTTCTCTGCTTCTGCTTCTTTGCTTCTCTCTTGGCTTCTCTTCGGCTTCTGCTGGCGTCCCTGTGATGCCGCCCTTAAAAGCCCAGTCTCAGTCCAGGTGAATCCCATCTACCTATGCCCACACCCTATTTCAGGTGCCCGCCATCAGGCATGCATTCAGGACTGCAAGGATCCATCATCTATCCTGATGGCGGGAGGGCAGAAAAGCCTGACATTTTTCTTTACCCTACATACATTCCCGCCAGCAGTGAATAACAATTCCTGTCGCTGCACATTCTTTTTTTTAAGATTTATTTTTATTTATTTATGCATTACAAGAACTGGGGTGTAGGCCAGAGGTGCGGGGGGTGAGAGGATTCACCAGAGACAGAGTGGGGCGCAGAACAGGTGAATCTACTGAAATATGCTGCTGAGGGAGCAGCAGACGAGACAGGAGAGGTCTGCCTGCCGCGCTATGTGGGTTAGCTCCCTGGTGGATCAAACTCATGTTGCGGTGGCTGATGATAGCTTGAGAGAGCTGAGACATTAACACCTGCGCCACCAGGAAGGACCCAGTGTTCCACATTCTTGACAGTACTTGTCAGTTTTGTCTGATTATTGTCACTCTAATACATTTGTACTTTTTGTTGCTTAAAATTTCAAATCCTTAATGACATACGATGCTGAGCATAATTGCATATGTTTATTTAAGATCTCTATTTTTTTTTGTCAGGCTTTTGTACCTCATCCATGTTTTAACTGGGTTGTTTTAGTGCTGATTTAAGAATTCTTTGTTATTTGTTGGATACATATCAGATGCATGTTTTGTAAACATGCAAAACTGTGGCTTGTGTGTGTCTTGTCTTTTTATTCTCATAGTATCTTTTTCTGAGCAAAAGTTTTACATTTTAAGAAAAATGAATATCTCCTCTTCTTCATTGGTTTTACTTGTGAAATTGATCTAATAATTCATTGTCAAATTGACATTTGAGACAGATTTTCTCCAGAATTTATAGTTTTGCTTTTATCATGTAGGTCTATGATCCCTTCTGAGTTATTTATATAATATACAATTTTTTATTTGTGTTTGTATGTGGACATCTGTAGGGTAAATGAAGACTGCTCAGGCTTTTTCGCCTTTGGCCTCTGTAGTGCCAGCAAGGAACAGAGCAGGATCTCTATGATCCAAGAAGATGGGTAAAGGAGAGTCCTGGAGCCCTCGGTGGCTTTTCAGACTTTTATTGAGAGCTCTTTACAAGGCAGGGGATTTGCGGGGCTGGGAGGCAAGTCTTCTCTCTTTCTGGGCTCTCTGGCATTTTCATTTTTCTTTTGTTCCCTTGCTGCTTCTAGTTCTTGCTCTTCTACTCTATTACTCTCATTCTGCTGGCATCCCCGTGACACTGCCCTCATAAGCCCAGTCTCAGGGCAGGTGTGCCCACCTATGTGTGCTCACACCCTACTCCAGTTGTCCGCCATCAGGCATGCATGTAGGACCCCAGGAATCCATCATTAATGCTAATGGCAGGAGGGCAGAAAAGCCTGATAATTTTTCACTTACCCTACATCCTCTGTGACTATCAATTGCGGCCTTGAATGCAGGAGGAGCTTGGGAGCGTGGGCTTGGGGTGTGCCTGCCTGATGGTGGACACCTGGAGTGTGGTGTGGGCGTGTGTAAGTGTGCAACCTGAGCAAAGGGACTAAGCACAGGGGTGGCAGAGGGCCATGGGGCAGAATGCAGTGGAGTGTGGTGGAGTGTGGCAGAGTGCATGGGTATTTAGCAGTATGCAGTGCAGAAAGCCGAGAGCCCACTTAAATGGTGCAGCCTACTACAAATGTTATAAATGATCATCAAAAGCCTGTAAAAGCCACTGCGTGCTCCAGGACTCTCCTTTTCCCATTTGCCCTGACCTTGCTGGCATAACAACATCCATTTGTCTAATATCATTTGTTGGAAAATTATCCTCTTACAATTAAGTTGCCTTTTGTAGGGTAAAGAAAATCAGGCTTTTCTGCCCTTCCGCCATCAGGATAGATGATGGATCCTTGTCCTGAATGCATGCCTGATGGCGGACACCTGGAATAGGGTGTGGGCATAGGTAGATGGGATTCAGCTGAGCTAAGACTGTGCTTTTAAGGGCGGCGTCACGGGGGGACGCCAGCAGCAGCAGCAGTAGAACCTGAAAGAGAAGCCGAAGCAGAAGCAGAGAACGCCAGAGAGCCCAGATAGAGTGAAGACTTGCTGGGGGCTGGGAGGCCTGCCAGCCTCCCAGCCCCCCAGCCAGCACCCCTGCCTGCCATATGCCTGGTGAACCCCAAATAAAAAACCTGCAAAACTACTGAGGACTCTGACTCCTCCTTTACCCGGTCTGCATGGGATCAGAAAACCTGCACTGTGCCCAGTCCGGCCTTTACAGTTGGCGTAAGTCGGCAAGATCCATGTTGACGGGTATTGGAGCCCTCCGAAGACCTGGAGGGACTAAGGAGAACAGACTGTTTGCCTTTGATGACGCTGGAGGCGCCATGGTGGCACAGAAGGTGGACAACTTCCACGAGCTACAGGACGAGACCTGGCGTGAAGGAGACGCCCAAAAGGACCAGCCAACGACACCAGAAAGGACCAGCCAATGACCCCTGAGGCAGCAGGCCATTGCTGATGCAGGGAGAGGCCAATGGAGTTGAACTGATGGACTGATAAACTTGGACTGACAATCCCACCAGAAGGCGGAGGACCTTGCAGGTTGATATGTTTTGGGACCCTGGGGGTGGAACAGTTTTGTTTGTAAACCCGAAGAGATGGGAATCTGGGGGTGGCCAGTGGGCCTAGATGGCCAAAAGCAGCCCGTGCATGCCCAGCAGCCAGGTGGAGGAGAAAAGCCAACTAAGTAGGCAAAAGCTGGTACTGATGCTAAGTTGAGAAGCCCTAAGCGGCTGTTAAGCAGCCTGGGTATGCTGAAGGTCTGTGAGTCTCGTAAAATCACCTGTGGGTGATGCCCTGCTCATTCTTGAGTGAGGGTGAGGAGCTGAGGAACCTGTCCTTGGGGGACAGGTGGGGAACGTGGCTTGGGGTGGAGCCCAAGCCAAATGTAGAGTTTTGATCCCCGACCCATGTGCTTGTGCAGTGGGTTGGCTTGAGTGCAGGGGTCTGTGAGTCGCATGGGTGGCTGTGAAGGCCAAGTGCTGGAGCGACTGCAGACAGAAACCCTGAGGGTTGGCGATTACCCCCAACAGAATAAAAATTGCCAATCCCAGAGCTAGTGCATGCTGGGGGTGGATGCTGTGTGTGCCTTGTAGCCTAGACTACAGCCAGAGAAGGCCAGGAAGCCTGACGGCTGCTGGTGTGATATAGTAGATGCCGTGAGTGATTCCCCTCGCTCGTATGAGCAGTGCTTTCGGCAGCAGATTTGTTGGCTTATCTGCTGGTACCAATAATTGTCTTTTGCACTTGGTTGGGGCCCTGCCTGAACTTATTTGTGTTTTGTTGTATTTTGTTATATTTGATGTATTTGCTTTTGTGGGCCATGGCTGCATTGTTTGTTTGCTTAGAAAATTGTATATGTATGTATAGACTATATGGCAGAAAACCCTGAGGGGGTGGACTGTAGGGTAAAGAAAATCAGGCTTTTCTGCCCTTCTGCCATCAGGATAGATGATGGATCCTTGTCCTGAATGCATGCCTGATGGCGGACACCTGGAATAGGGTGTGGGCATAGGTAGATGGGATTCAGCTGAGCTAAGACTGTGCTTTTAAGGGCGGCGTCACGGGGGGACACCAGCAGCACCAGCAGCAGCAGTAGCAGCAGCAGCAGTAGAACCTGAAAGAGAAGCCGAAGCAGAAGCAGAGAACGCCAGAGAGCCCAGATAGAGTGAAGACTTGCTGGGGGCTGGGAGGCCTGCCAGCCTTCCAGCCCCCTAGCCAGCACCCCTGCCTGCCATATGCCTGGTGAACCCCAAATAAAAAACCTACAAAACTACTGAGGACTCTGACTCCTCCTTTACCCGGTCTGCAAGGGATCAGAAAACCTGCACTGTGCCCAGTCCGGCCTTTACACCTTTGCTCTTAATTTTTAGTTCTGAGCTCTGAGTGAGAATCATTGATATTTGTGTTTATTCTTTCACTAATATCATGCTCTCTTGGTTATGATTATCTCCTAGTAAATCTTGAAATTCTCCAACTTGGTTCTTTTTAAGTACCCAGTTGGTATGTTTTTCCTTTTGGTACCCCTTGTAATTTTTTCTTGATATTGCCTGAAATATTGTATTGGGTCAAAAGACCTGCTGAAATTAGGTGTTAGTAATGTGGTGCTGAGATTTGGTGGAAGAAAGCAAGCATTATTGTCTTAGGATTCATCTCAGTCTTTCACTGAACCTAAAATACTAGACTGAAATTCAAGTGTTTTTTTTTTTTATTCTTTTTTCTCCCCCTTAAGTGAGACAGTGTGACCAAGGGACTGGAGTTGAGCATTTTCCTTTTTAAAAGTCAGTTCAATTCTGATAATATTACAACTGGTTAGGCTCTTCTAGTTTCTCCTAGGGTTAGTTCTTTTTTTAAGCACACAGTGCTCTGGCATACTTCAAAATGGTATCTTTCCCCCTCTCCTTGCTAAAAGCACACAATTTTTCTCCAATATTTAATTTAGCTAAACTCCTATAAATAAATCACACAATTATCAGGGAAGGAGGATAATGATAGGGTCCCTTGGAGTTTTTAACTCAGAGCTATCCACACTGAGTTCTCCAGTAATTTGTCAATTATAGTTCAGAGATTTTCCTAACCTAGTATAATTTTTACTCATGAGTCTCTGCTATGGTAAACCATGACTCCCTGTATTTGCCTGTCTGTCTTGCCAGTATTGGGATTAGTTATTTGCCCTGGATCCTTGCCATCCTTAGGATTCTGGAAAAATTGTTGATTTGTTGGTGTGTTCAAATCTTTAACTCTCAGGAGCAAGTGGCAATTTCCAAATCCTTACAGAACCAGAAAACTAAATTTTGATAAAATTTAACTGATTATTAAAGGTCCGTCTATATAAATTTATGTGCCAAATTAGAAAACGTTTTTTAAAAATTATTACAAAACTCTGCCAAAGATTAAATAGGTGAAACCACACACAAATTAGCCACCTGAAACTTATAAAGTGGATCAAGAACAGAAAAAAAAAATTTCGTATGTTTCCTATTCTTCTTGTTCACTATTTTTTCTAATTAGGTTATAAAACTTCAAAATCATCAAATTTTTTTGCATATAAGTGCCTTGGAGCAAAACTGTGATCCTCCTATTCTAGAGTTACTAAACTGTGGTATCAGAAAAATACATATTCAAGTAGTCTTGCCTTTACGCATCAAGATTCAGTGTTTATCAGCAGAATAAAAGCAGGTATATTGAATTTGCTATATATTTTTCATTGATGTAGATTAAAGAAAAATGTAACACATGAACAACTAATCTTAGTATTTGATTTGCTATCTGAACGTAGGTGAGAAAAATAACTTTTCCTCTGCCCTTCTACATTATTACCTGGAACTTGTTGACCTCAAATAATACTTTATCAATAAAATGGGATTATTCAGAAACAAACCAAAAAAGGGCAATTTGGAAGAGCAAACAAATGGAAAGACATAGAACAAAAGCCTGGGTTTACAGGGCTATAAGACTTGAGTATTCAGGGAATAAAACTGGGAGTTTGCACAGTGGGTGTTTTTTCATTTGTGTATGTACATACTCACTCATTGACCCAACTATTGCTGCGCAAAAAAGGAGACTTCTTTCACATGTTAAGTTCTTTATTTTGCTGAGTCCTCATGCATTGGAAGTCTTCTCTTATCCCAGTCTCATTTAAATAGTGTTCTGGAGGGCCTCTCCTGGTGGCTCAGTGGTTGAGCACTGGGCTGCGAAGCTGCCAGCAGCCTCTGCAGCATCGGTTTGATCCCCAACCCCCGGCAAGGGTCCATGGCACGCAGACCTCTCCTGCTGCCCGCTGCTCCCCTCAGCCGTGTATTTCTTTGCCAGTCTGCCTGTTCTATTCCCCGCTCTGGCTCTGGTGAATTCTCTCACCCTCCCACGCTTCTGACTGTACTCAGTGATTGTATAAATAAATAAATAAATCTAAAAAAAAAAAAACTAGTGCTTCTATATATTCATTTTCATAGATCCTTTGGTAATAAAAGACAGATGAATGTGAGAAAAGCAGAAATTATAAATATATATATATAACAAATGCATGCATATATTTTCAAAATAAATATATATTACTCTTTCACATAACAAATATGTTTATATTTGTTACATACTTGTATATATAATTTTGTTATAATTTGTATCTATAATTTTGTTTTATATACACATATATAAATACAAATTTGTGATAATTTGTAAACATATTTGTTACTTGAAGAGACATAGGAGAACTGAGTTAATTCCTTGAAGTGCACAAAGTCACAACCTTAAATACCATCTTCATCTTCAGCTAATGTAGGGATGGGGTTGGGGGAAGCAAATTGAGGGAGGCAAAGTTGGAAAAATGAGGATATGCTGTTTTGTTTTGTTTTTAGTAGTCAGTCTAAATTAGTCCTTATATCAAAAAGGCATATTTTGGGGTGGCAACTTTTGCTCCCCTTCATGAAATAAGGAAAATTTCCTAAAGAGAAAAGAAAAAAGGACATGGTCATTTTAAAATAATTTAATATAAATAACTGTATTTTCTGGGAATGTATGTGTGACCCTCATATAGATGTGCAAATTTTCAATCATCTGAACTCAATTGCTATACAGAAACACATTTTATCATAAAAACAAACTTAAAATTGAGTAATTAAACAGACAATTTGGAAAATTTATGGTAATCAATAGAAATTTTATATTATAAGAATTTTATTATTTATTCCTGAAAAGGAAATGATATTGTTCTATTTTTTTTTTTGATTAATAGTTAACCCATTCAACAATCATCATTAAAGCAGACATTGTTAGTAAGGTAGTGAAGGTAAACTCTAATTCCTAATTATCATGATTAAGTCAATGGATTCACCTTTAAGAAGTATTTTGAGTGTTTGAATATTGGGTATTTGAAAACTCAAAATTTGAAGAAAAGCATGCCTCTTTAACAAATAGACTTTTTTTTAGTCAAAGATATTACCCTTAATTTTCTGCTAGTTAAGTGTGGTGAAATGCAAATATCACACTCATTTTTGATAATGGTGACAAAGATATTTTAAAGATATTTGTAATAAGCAAAACTTATTTTTTGAAAGACATTTTCTATATTTTAATCAATTAGATTAAGATATGAAATTAAATTACATTTATTTTATACAGACTAAACATGTTCTAATAACGAAAAGGAAAACCTCATTGTATAATTTTTAATGTAGCAACGAAAATTGTCTAGCCATTTCATATCATCAAAATATAGTTGAAATGATATAGAAATAATGTTAAAGTGCTTTCTACTGTATTAGTTTGAATCCTTAAGTTAAATAACAAACCCTTTCTTGATAAATAATAAAGTATAACTTCAGTACAATTTCTTGTCCATTCAAGCTGTGTGTAAAGTAAGATACTAAATAGAGTGTTAATTTAGTTTCTACAATGAAACTAGTATTCTTGTAAGGCATAAAGGAGTTCAATCTATATACTGAAAATTTATTTCAAATTATATAATGTTAGCTGTAGAATTTTCATGAGTATACTTTCAAACCCAAATGATACAAAATTATCTTTTAAACCATAGCACTTCTATTTTTAGTAAAGTTACAAATAATTGGTAAGTTCTTACTTTTTACATTATATATGGTCATACTGTAAGTACTCTTTCAAAGCATCCTACTATTGTCCTGATTACATTTTTTATGATGTGTCGGATGTAAAATTGAAAAGTTGGTTTCATACCATAAGATCTCCTGTAATGTCAAACATCGAGAAGCAACTTTTCAGTTATTTTTATTTTTATTGCAGTTTTAATGGAATTGTCCAAAAATCTGGTAATAATCCAGCAGCATAATTATCTTAGTCAGTGAAACTGAATTTTCATTTTCTTCATCCCATTCTACATTCCATTTTCTCTTTATCTTAGATAAAATAAATACAGTTGTCTGATTAATGATCTCAGCTCTCTACCTGTATTCAATTACGACCAATTTCTCCATGATGAGTATATTTCTGTCTTGAATTTAATTTTATATGTCACTTTTTTCAGTAGTTCTTTTTTAACCTTATTCCTGTTTTGGTCTATGTAGAGTGAATTATCTATTCTTAGCGACAGCTGTAAAAATGTTAACAAGTTGTTGTATTAAAGACAGAAACTAAGTTCTCAAATTCTTCTGTTGGGCATTTTTTTTCATTAGATAAAATAATCTATGGCATGATCCAACATTAATGATTAAAACTTATTCAAAAATTTTAAATGACATAATAAATTTAAAATCACTGACATTTATCAGTTCAGTAAAAACACAGTTCAACAAAGGGCTATATATCAAAATGAGGAAAAGGACATACTGGTAGGAGTTTTAGACCTCAATATAATTAAACATGTTAATTTATGTAAGCAAATCCAAGAACATATTTGGACCATTTGACCTTTTGTCTTCATGATACATGCTTAAATATTTATATAAAAACATTACTGTCAAAAATTATATGACAAAGAAAATAACCCTTTGTGAGAGCAGGGTGCTAGGATAACCCTATAATTATATCAACAGGAGTTAACTGCAAATCATAATCATATGCTTATTATTGTTTGGCCTTGGAAAACAACACAGATACCCAGCATGTCTCCATATGACCAATTTTACAATTGTGACAAAATATATTTTAACTGACTGAAGAAGACAAAAGGAAGAGTATGCAGGCAATTCCCGCCATGAAGAAAATTTCACCCTGTGTTAGTTTAACATAAATACATCACAAAATATTCAGTCAAAATTATTTTGGCAACAAAAATATTTACTAATATTCATGGGCTATATTAGGACACCATCAATCTTTAGGATTGGATATATATGTGTGTGTATATATATATTGCATATATATATGCAATTTTTCAACTATGAATCAGAGTTGCTTTCTTTTTGTCTTTTTCTAAGTATTACAGTCCATAATTTATATACCTCTATCTACATATGAAAGAGATGAATAAAATTACATATTTGACCTGAATTCTGTTTTACTATCCACTAAGAAAAAATTCATTGTATTACATTGCTCATTTTTTATTTATTCCTAGCAAGGGTGATACAGTAAATTCTTGCTATTTTCCTTTTTTTTAAAGTAGTGATACTGAAGGACAGTTTCACACAGCACAGGATGTTTTGTGGGATGCCAAGGAGCCACAGTCCATCAGAGGAATTTTTGGCAAAAACCCAGAATATTCATCCTAAAATTCTGTAAATGTCCTTTTCCAGATGGTAAACCTGAAAATTGCAAATTATTTACTTAAAATATAATGTACACAGATGATCATTGTCACTTCAACACATGTTACACAAATAGGATATTATATTTAATGAAATCAGTAAAACAAATCTAAATACAGAACTTTCTTTTAATGGAAGAGCATTGGAAAATTACTGAAGAGATTAAAATTGCCCAATGAGCACAATCTTTCACTCCTTTAGACATCATATGAAACACTTTGTGCAATTTGAAATACTGTAACATTTTGTATACATCTTTAGCTTTGTCCTACTAAAAATTATAAACATAATATAGACATTATTTCATTTTCATAAACTGATATTTTTAAATTACTCTAATTTTTAAATATAATAAATGCTTCTTGAAAACAGATAATTCAAAACATGCATCAATATTCATTCTTCTATCAAGACTTTAAGTACGAAACTAACCAAAATATATTCTGAAAATATTAATTCATAATTTTCTTTACACTCTTTTTCTTAAATAATTCTTTTGTTAACAATCGGGAAATAGCAGTTGAATATCACATATATAATTTACTATTACAAAAATTGGTAAAACAAATGTACTTTTAACCTTTCAGTTTATGAATGAAATTTATTTTCATAAAAGATATATTTCACAGTGTTGTAATATACACATTCCAATTTTAAAAAAGCTTGAGTTCATTTTTCCAGAAGCAATTTTCATGTTTCTATGCATTAGAGTTCAATAAAAGATTGTGTCTTTTGAGCTAGTTTTTTGGAAATGTGATAGATTATTACATATGCACAAATAAATAGCAAGAAATAGGAAATAGATTCTTTATTGCTACTTTAGAACAGACAATATAGGGGGAGAAAAAGACTTCATTTGACTCGTAAACCTTTTCATATTTTCCAAACTAAAGTTACCTTAACTGCACTTGCTATAACCCATAATTATATATTGACTAATCATGTAATCTTCAAATATTTTTAAGTAGTAATTTTGGTCAAAAACTTAGTATGTGTGTATGAAAATCAATAATACTTCATGGAAGCAGAGGCTAATTCTAGTTATGGACAATGAATGTATATATGCAAATACATTTTCAACTCTGACTGGTGTATGAACAATTTATTTTTGGGTTCTTTTTTTAACTCTACCATTCCCCATAAATATGTACATTTTCATGAGATGTAGTGAATAAAAGATGAATTCGCATGCTAGAATATAGGTGATTTATCAGGAAAATTATTTACCACAGTTTTGAAGTTTTCCATTTTTAAGAAATTGACATTACACTTTTATTTACTCTGAATGAAAGGAGTTTTAAAATACAAATTCACTATTAAAATTATTCCAGTGGCCTAATGAAATTAAATAATTATAAAAGAAATAGAATGCTAAAAGTTCATTATAACTACTAGTATACTGTATAGCATGCACAATTATTAAAGTATGATATCTAATATATTCTTACTAAAAATTTTTAAGCAGTCATACAATTCAAAATATAAATTCTTCTAAATTTATCTAATATGTTCATAATATTTGTATAGCTATCAATCTGTTTTTTAATTTGGTTTATTATTTTAGAGTTCTTTATAGTTGTTAACAATAATTTTAATTTTTTTCATTTTAAACCACATTTGATTGATATATTTCCACACATAAAGCATACAGTAAATTTTTTTCACTTAAAGTTACAAATTAAATTCTTACTTATTTTTTATAGTGAATCATGAGATATTAACATTAAATTCAAATGTCACAAATTATCTGTACCAATAATATATAATGGTTGATATGAAAGTTTATTGATATGATAGTCACATTCTAATTGAGCAGGATTATCTTAAATTCAGAACACCAGAAATGTACTGTAGTATACATAGAATTATTCATGCTTTTAAAGGTTAAATCTGTAGCTGAGACCAAAGAGAAGATTTTGACAAAATTCAAGGGCCAAAAAGTGACTTTGGAATATCTCTAGTAAATTATCTTTATTCCTTTTATTATAGAGAAATTAAACTTTAGAAAGTGGCAAGCCTCAGAGTAAAATAAAGGAATTTTCCTTTATCTAAAACTAATGAGCATGAATAATTTAGCATGATAAAAATCCTTTATTCCTCTATCTACTTAGGCAATGAAATCAATAGTTCTCCATCTGCAATTTTTTTTAGGCTAAACTATCTCAGGTCATTCATTCAAAAAAAATTTCTCACACTTGTTTTGAAAAGTAACTACTATTTACACTGCCAAAAATATTTCAGTGAATAATTTCCTACTTTCATAAAACATACTCTTGAATGACAATCAGTTAAAAAGTCAATGCAAAATATATAATGAGTTAAGAAGAAAATGTAAAATAGTGTATCAGATATTGAGAAAGAAAGCTATTTTAGATTAATGGTCACAAAATTCACTTTGACAAAGCAACATATAAAGAGACCTCAATTGAACAAGAGAGTTTTCAAATCCTTAATATAGTTGTTGTCTCTCAAGATATAAATAGAATGTGTGCAGCAAGTTTTCTTTAGTTTTACCTGTGAGTTTTATATTTCCTTATGTTTTCATGTTAGTAATTAACATTTTGTTCCAGCTTAAATAATTCCTTTGTACAATTCTTATTAGGTTAGTGTTCATAAACTCCTTTTACATTTGTTTGTCAGTGACATATTTTAATCTCTTCTTCAATGCTGAAGAACAGCTTCTCTGGGAAGAGTATTATTGGTTGGTAGGGGTTTTATTTTTTTCCTTCAGCAAAAATTGAATAAATTGTTATGTTCCCTTCTGACCTGCAAGGCTTCTGCTGAAAAATCTGCTGGTAGCATTACATGATATTTTAAGGTTTTCAAATCCTAGGTATTTTTAAAGTGAGACGTAATGACAACTCATTTCTTCTCCAATATACATCACAATCTTTCCCACTATTAGCACACTGTAACTAATGGCATCTAGATTTGAACTCTTAGCTCAAGAGTTTAAAATTTAAATCAACCAGAGATGTAAGGATACATAGGATTGTATGAGCATAAACAAAGAAGTATTTAATCAGAAGCTCTTGAACTAATAAATGCCTGACATAAACCTGAGGAAAAATGAAAACTTTAGAATATCTGCTCTTTCTCAAGGCACACACATACTTCTAAAGACTAGTTTTACACAAATAATTATTATTAAAATATTTATAATCTTCTCCTGAATGTCTTCCACTTGCCTTCTCTGATCTCCAAGAGTTTTCTCTTGGAGTGATCTTCTTGTCAATATGCCCCAATTAGAAAATGCATCCAATTAAGAATGTTGAACATATAGTCTTCCATAATCAATTATAAAAGTCTATGTTTCAAGCACTCTATACATTCCTAAGGCTATAGATGTAAACAGGACCCCTTTCTTGAGAAGATTTATAGTGTGTGATAGGTAGATAAACATTTAAAGTAATTATGAGGAAATATGGTAATACGATGACTTAAAGAGTGGGAGATAATTGTATACAGATTTAGAATAACCCAGAAAGGAAAATATTTAACTCTTCATGGAGAAGCCAGGATGGATTTCCAGAGGAATTCATTTTAAAGCAAGCCTTGAAAAATAATGAGGAATCCTTTCCAAAGAGAAAAACAGGAATGGAGATATGAGCAAAAAGATTACCCAGGAAGAATTAAGAGTGCTGCACTTAGAGTGAATGTGAATGCATAATAGTATCAGGTGGCCAGTACCAAATCAAGACAAACTGGTATATTAAGACATGTAAATCTCAAAGTGTTGGGCTGACATTTAAGTATTTTAAGCAACTAAGTATCTTGTTAGCACATCTCTGTCAACACTTGGGCTTGTCAGACTCGTACTGTTTAACTTTAGCCTTTAAATGGGTGTATAGTGATATCTAATTATGGTTTTCATTTGTATTTCCCTAGTGACAGGTTCTAAGCAATTTATTGTAATTATATTATTTTATTGTGGCAATGTTGGTTTACAACACCGTATATGATTTAGAGGTATAGGTTCACGTATCTTCAGATGTATGTTACCACACCACAACCACCATCAAAACTCCCATAATTGGACCCCCATCCCTTTGCTCCCCACTCTCCACCCTCCGACTCTGGTAGCCATAATTCTACAGTCAGAATTCTAAGGTTTGCTTTATTAATTTTTTCTGTCTCTTTTCTACTTTTCTTTACTTCCCACATATGAGTGAAGTCATCGGGTGTTTTGTGTTAAGTAATTTTCACGTCCTAATTGACAATGTGTCAATTCTCTTTAAAATTGGTTGGTCTTCTTTTAAGTTGTAAGTATACCATCTAGATGCAAATATCTTGTCTGTTATACATGTTGCAAAATTTTTCTTTCCACTCTCTGGTCCATTTTTGTTCTTGCAACAATGTCAGTCTTAGAGCCAATGTTTTTGATTCTGATAAAGTCCAGTTTACCAATATGGTTGGTGCATTCTGCATATAATTTTTTTTTTTCTGACCATGTGGAAATTTATTGCTACCATCTTTTCACCATTGAAGCTTATGATCTTGGTCTTTCCTTCTTGCCTTCAAACAACTATCATTGGGTACAAAGGCTTTGATTTTTTTCCCGTTTTTGATCATCTGGACTCTCACACACTTCCGGATGGCAGAATTTGGCTGTTTGGCTTCAACTCCCACTTTTTCCAGCACAATTCCCTTGGAATGGGAAGTGCCTCCGAAAGGATTGGCCTTTAGGGCAGTATCTAAATGGGCTTTTTTGTACTGTTTATCATGCCACTTTTGATCTCGTCGGTGGCTTCTGAGCTTCCTGGCAGTACAGAGACCGTGACACTTGCCCATCCTGCCGGCGCCGAGGGCCTACGCAAATGCATTCTGCATATAATTTAAGAAATCCTTCCTTGCCTAATGTCATAGAAATTATTTTCTAATGTTTACTTATAGAAGTTATATAATTTGAAGTTTTCTACTTATGATTATTACACATTTTAGGTAAATTTGGTTTGAGGTAATGTTCAATTGTTCATACATATATCCACTTGTTTCAGCATCACTAATTGCAAAACTTTTTGTTTTCAATAGAATGAGATTGAAAACTGTGGAAAATAAATTGATCAATTATATGTGGGGATATTTCTGAACCTTTTCTATTCCATTTATATGTTCCAGATATATTTAGCTTTTTGTCAATTCCAAACACTCTTGATCCATATTTTAAAAATTGCTCTCCTTACTCAAAACCTCTGGCATTGCATAGAAACTTAAAAATCAGTTTGTTGATATCTACTAAAAAAGCCTAATAGAATGTTATTATTAGTTACAGATTAATTTGAGGATGATTGCAATCTGTTGGTCTATGATGAGCATGGTTAATTTCTCCCTTTTTTAATTCCATTTCATTAAGCAGGACTTACACCTTTCACTGAAAGATATTAAGTACTTTTTGTTAAATTTCTTAATCATATGATTAAAATATGTTAATATATAATTATATAATTATATATAGTATATATTTTATATATTTATCTAAATACTTTGTGGCACAAAGTATTCTATGGATACTGAGGTGTCATTGCTTGCAGGCCTTTGAAGCACATATTATCTATATCAATTTCTAAACTAGAGGCCTTCCTTTCTATTGTCTTACTAAAATAACTTACTGCACTAGGCAGAACCTTCACTAGAATGTTGAAAAGAAGTAATAAGCAGTGATTCTCAACAAGAATTAGTTTTACCCTAACCTTGAGAAATATTTGAAAACTTTACAGACATTTTGGTTGATGCAAATTGTGGAGTGGGACAAATGTCATCTAGGGGATAGAGGCCAGAGAAGCTGCTGAACACCCCAGACTCACAAGACATTAATAGTTCAATACAGCAAAGAATTAGTTGGCCAAAATTATCACTAGTGCTGAGTTTGAGAAACCTTGTTTTAGGGAGAAGAGCATTTTTGAATAATCTAGATGATAGTATTGACTGTACACTTAACATTTAGGGAAAGGTACAAACTAAATCTTATCACAATGCCACCCAGTTTTATTACAGAATAGAACTTAATTATGTTAAGGTGATTATCCTCAACTTTTATGTCTTGCTGAATCAATCTCAAAGCCTCAAAGCTGGAATAAAACAATACCATCTTTTATATACCATATTATATCAAAATTGCCTGAAAATATATTTGATAACCAAGAAGAAAAATAAGCATACCAGTGGAAATATCAGAAAACATTCAAAATATTAGAGTTAATATACAACAAATTTGAGAGATAATATGTTCAAGAGAAAAGGTGGATGATAAAAGAAGTTTCAATAGAATTGGAATAGAACATAGAATCCAATGAGAGACTTGGAAATGAACTTAGTGGATGGGTTTAATAGCATATTAGGCCTAGCAAGATATAAGAATATTGAATTAAAACAGAGGTCAATAGAAATTATTTGAAACACAGATTTGGGGAACAAAAAAAGAAAAATAGGAGAGACATGTGGATATAGTCGAAAGAAAATATATGTGAAATTAGAGTGAAATAGAATTCACTCTAGAAATAATGAAGAAATGTGGCAACCAGGAATATGTGAAGAGTTTTGGGCTACTATTATGCCAAATTATGGTAGAATACTTATGTCTCAAATGAAAATGAACAAATCCAAGTGCAATAGAATAGAGTGTGAGATACATGTACTAAAATAATGATCCCTCTCATAGACCAAGTATGTTCATCAAATGGTGTGATCTGCCTCCAAGGAGACAAAGAATAACTAAGAATAAAAATGGGGGAGAGGGGAAGTCAGATGTAAATATTGTTCTATTATATCTAAATTTGAAGAAAATAATTTATGAGGCACATGATGATATAATGTATCAATAATGTAGGGGGTATCATTAATCAGTTTAGTGGTAAACTTAATGTAGTATATACAGATGCTGGTTTATAATGATGTACACCTGAAACTTATAAAATGTCGTAATGTACTTGAATAAAAATGTATATAAAAACAAGTAAATACGGCAGGGACTCCTTAGTTGGTTGATGAGCTGCGAAAAGATTTGAAAGGAATTAATTTATTGTGAAACCAACATTAAGTGATAGGAATTGTAAAATGCATAACCTGTGCAACACTCTCAAGGAATTTTTCGGTCTTTCCCATCCATGAAATGATATCTGACTTTTATTCTAATTAGTATAATTTAACCAGTTATTTTTATGACTACAAAAATTTCATATTTATTATATTTCTCCCAATATGACTGCATCCAAGAGAGCCTGAGAGTTTCCTAAGTCTAAGTCCTTTTTTCTTTTTTTCACCATTTAACTTCTTCTCATGGAAGTCAAGTAAAAAAATAAATTTCAATTTGATAAACAAGTATTTTTTTAATCTCCTTTGACCAAGCAAACAGGACATTCTGAGTTGTAATTTCTCCTGAGAAAATAGGAATTCTATTGAGAAAATATGTGCAATGACCTTTTAGTAATGTGCTGCCACTTCCTGCCAAAAACTCCTCACATTTCTGTGAAATGTAAAAAGCTTCCTCACAACAAAAGTACCAATGCAG
Source organism: Talpa europaea (assembly GCF_964194135.1). Classification (NCBI taxonomy): domain Eukaryota; kingdom Metazoa; phylum Chordata; class Mammalia; order Eulipotyphla; family Talpidae; genus Talpa; species Talpa europaea. The sequence goes on from NC_140069.1 coordinate 36,530,702, forward strand.
AATGATAGATTAAAATCTTTTTGGTGGACATTAAATGATATTTAACCTGATAAGGGGTCTGTTCAAGGATAGAAATATAAATTACCTTAAACCTACACCTTTTTTTAGAAAATATATAGAGATATTTTTATAAGTATTTTAGAAAGTAATGAAGAACACTCAAATTTCATTCAATTTTGGAGAAAATATTACATAAAGCCATTGTGTCAACTAAGTAGTCAGACATTATTACTTAAATTCCTTTAAGCTTACTACTTTCAGTTGACTAATAAATTACAAATCAAATGATTTGGTAAGTGTTGACTTTACATGGAATTGTTTGATTTTTTAAATAATGAAATTCATTTTTTACCCCTAACATTATCTACTGACAATGTGTACATAACTTCATTTTCATTTCAATTTGTCACAAATTTCTATTATTTAATTAGCAACAAAAGTTCAGTAAAATGTAACATGAAGGTGGAAATTGATAATGACATACATAGTCAGAATTCAAAATTGAAAAGGAATATCAGTCACCATAGTACAATAACATTAATTTAAAGATAAATTTGTAAATATTTAATGCTTCCTTTTCAAGGTAATCTGTATATTGCGTATGTTCACAAGTTATTTCTTAACTAGGTAGATGTAGTTATATAGGGCCCAAGAAAGTTAGTGAAGAAAATAAAAATGTATTGCTCCTTTGTTCATTCTGTATGCAAATGTTTACTAAGGGATAAGCATCCTTGTTTATTATGGATACATTAATGGTCAGCCTAATGAGAGAAACAGACTCTCCTGTCAGAGAAAGTAAAAGGGAAAATATAAAAATATGCGCTTGGTACCTATCACAACAAAGTAACTTTGGATTTGGGAGGGATATAGCCTTAGGGGACTAATTATAAGCGTTGATTACTGAAACAATTACTATATACTAAATAATAATAAATGTGATATGATGTAAATTTTACAATAACCTTAAACTATTTCCACTTTGTAAACAATGATATAGATGATAAACAAATTTAATGAAGTTAAGAAAACTGCCCAAGTTTACACTGCTAGAATTATTAGAGCTCTTTAAATCCGAAATCTTTGCTAGTTCTGGTAAGCGATAATTGTGTCCTGCTATGAATGGTAATTATTATATTGTATGTGTCTGCGCCACTAAACTATAAGCAGCATGAGGACAAGAAACAATACTCTAAACTTTACACGGTGCATATATATCAGCTAAGATGGAGCTGGGAGTGCAAATGGCTTGTTAGGATTTTAGCCTGCGAAAGATAACAATGGAAAAGAAGCAACTAGGCAGAGAAATCTTTCAGACTGTCATGCAGATCTGATACCTTGTGAAAGGAAAGGGAGGGAAGAAGCAGGATTGAGCAGAGAGAGCTTCAGACCACAACGCATATCTGACAATATATTACACACATTGACAAGGCACTTCAGAGCAAAGCTTGCCCATAATATTATATAAATCCTACATTGGGCACGAATGACCAGATACTAGAATTCTCATTATGTTTAGTCACTGATTGAGTGTTGCGTAGGAGGAGTGTGGCTTCAACCCAGAAGCTAAGTCATATCTGCTTAAGACTATCAGCTAAGTACCAGCCATGTAGTGTAATGGCAAGTTTTATCATATTTTTAAAAAGATTTATTTATTTATGCATACAGGAACTGGGGTACAGGAGAGAGGTGTGTGGGGGGGTGGTGGTGAGAGGATTCACCAGAGACAGAGTAGGGAACAGAATAGGCAGATTCACTGAAATACACTGCTGAGGGGAGCAGCAGGCGAGACAGGAGAGGTCCCTGGCCAGCCAGGGATCGAACTTGTGCTGCAGAGGTGGTAGATATCTTCATAGTGCTGTGCTTAACCCCTTGTGCCACCAGGGAGTCCCAAGTTTTACTATCTTGATAAGTTAACCTTAAACTTAGAAAAATCATGAGGATTTATAAGGATATATTATCTATTGTTATATAAGGTACTAAACACTGAGTATAGTAATTGTGTTTAGTATTTAGTATAATAACAGAAAAGTAAATACATTTTATTTATACTAATAAAATTAGTATAATTATGAGCAGAAACTTAATATATGATAAAGGTAATAGTGAAAGGATATCAACTACTGACCTGCCTATTTTCTGAAATTTTGTTTGATCTCTATACTGCTTGGTCTAATCGAAATCTTCCTTTAAGTAACAAAGAGAATTAATGAGCCTTTCAAGAGAAAGAGGGTTCCTGAACCTATATGGAAAAAATCCATACATAACACGACACCAATGGCAACTAGCTGTTACTCTTATTTGGAGACAATATAAAATGCATAACCACACAAAATACTCCTCCCCTTCTCAATTTGAAATATTACCTTTATCATATATTAAGTTTATGCTCATAATTATACTAATTTTAAATTTTCCTATATTAAAACATGATACAATTTTATTTGGGAAAAATACAACTATAATTAAAATGTCATATGTTTTTGCTGTTTGGTTTTAAAATATTAAATAGTTGCTAATATTCAATGTTAGGAAGGATACATAAAATACACTTTTGGTGACAGTTTGGAGTTCAAACCTTTGATGGATAATTTGGCACATTTTAACTATAGCTTTAAGTATGAATAATATTCTATTTCTCAATTCATTTGTGAAAATATATGTTACAGAACACAAAATTTCTATCAGAGCACTGTTTATAAAAAAAAAAACAAAAAAAACATAACAAGAACAACTGAGTGTCTAGTCATAGAGAATCGGTGCAGTAAATTTTGGTAAACCACTGCACTAGAAAATTATATAGCCATTAAAAAGATATATACATATGTAACAAATGAAAAATTGAAAAATATTACTAACTAGAGAAATGAAAGTTGCTCCCAAAAAATGTGTATATAATAGGGAACTATAATAGGTTTCTAGAGCTATCCAAAGTTCCTTTTCTCAAAGATTTTGCTCCACAATTTCCCCTTTTATCTCCAACATCATCTACTTTTTCTCTATGGATCATTTCCGTAAGAAAAAATGTGTCAAATGTCACCCATTTTAAGAAAAGTAACCCTTTTCTTTTCTGGTTTCCTCTTGTCATGACCAAATTTCACTGCTCCTTTACAGAAAACACCTTGAAAGAAACTTCTATTATCACTTTCTCCATGTGATACATTTAAATATCAAACACATCTTCCAAATAACCTCTAAAGATTTAACCATTTGATAGTAAATAAGAAGAGATGCCAAACAAAACCATTCTTGAGATGTAAACGCTCACCATTCAAAAGGTTACAAATATTGCATAAATTAAGGGGAAAAATTTCCTGGGAGAACTGTCACTATCTATGTCCTGAGTCAAGAATGAAGAGAATACATTGAATATAGACAAGAAACTCATATTTCACATGTCTCAAAAGGCAGTTGTAAATTTAAATAAATTTTAAAAATCTGTAATAGAAATAAATTTTTAGGGCCTCCCCGGTGGCGTAGCGGTTGAGCGCTGGGTTGCGAAGCTGCCCGCGGCCTCTGTGGCGTCGGTTCGATCCCCGGCTGCTCCCCGGCCACCAGAGGAGGGTCCTACATGGCGCGCAGACCTCTCCTGCCGCCCGCTGCTCCCCTCAGCAGTGTACTTTGGTCCTTCTGCCTGCTCTGCTCCACGCTCTGGCTCTGGTGAATTCTCTCACCCTCCCGCGCTTCTGACTGTACCCAGTGTATGCATAAACAAAAAACAAACAAACAAACGAATAAATAAATAAATAACATGCCTCTATTAAAAAAAAAAAGAAAGAAATTTTTAAAAAGTGGAACAGAGCAAGAAAACACCAAGAAATGCTAATTAGTATGTCTCTTTCAATTTGATTATTTTAAATGATTAAGCAACAACAGTTATGCTCCTTTTTAAAAAATTGAGTTAGCATTGGTTTAGAATATTGTATGAGTTTCAGGAGTACAGCTTCACATCTCCACAAATATTATACCACACCAAACATACCATGCCCACCATAAAAGGTCTAGGTATCATCCACCGCTACCCAATTGACAACCTCTCCTTATTTCTCCTACCCTCAACCCTTTCCTCTGTGATAGTGACCATTCCAAGAATGCATTTCATTTTCTCTGCTCTTAAAAAAAAAAAAAATAATGGGAAATCTCTTTCAGTTTTTTGTCAAGAAGGAATAACAAGGTCCAGATATACCTGCAGCTGGAACAACTGAAAAGCTGACAAGAAATGAAACAGTAGTACACAAGTCATTGAACATCAGACAAAGTAGCTAGTGATCTTGCAGATATAACAGACAGATGAGGTTCCTATAATTCCCATTATTTTTAGAGAAAGTTTCCAAGCTGAAATGTAGGGAGAAGGACAGTCTTTCTGAATTAAGAGATGGTGCTAAAAGATCAGATGGAGATTTGAGAAGAGTTCTCAGGAAAGGGAGCTGAAAAAGAAAGACCTAAGTACTCCAGGAGCCTGCAGAGGGTCTTCCTCAAGTAGTCAGCTGGATTAGTACATGTGAACAATGAAAACACCCACAGTCAAAGAAAAAATAACTACTATAAGGAGAAATGGGTGAAACACAGGGCAGAGAATTTCTTTTCCAAATAGAGTGAAAACTCATATTATCAAACTGAAAAAGGAATGTCATATGATCATCTAAATACATGAAAAGAAATTATTTTGTAAAACTCTCAGTTAAAAAAGAAAAAAAGAATAGAAGGGAACTTCTCAACTGCCCTCACAAATTCTATTCAGCATTGTATTAAATGTTCTGTTACCAGACTTTGGATCTGGCTACTCATCATTCATAAGCCAAAACTTAAGAGTCAAGTGTTGGAGGAAATCAGGTTTAATCAGAATCTGGCAAACCTGAGGACTTGGCAGATTACTGTCTCAAATGCCATCCCCCTGAATTGGAGAGAAACAAAGACATGTATGGGGGAGGACTAAGAAAGGGTGTGGCTAAATGGTGAGCATCAGCAGAATTTAATATGAGAAATATTATCAGAGAAATAATATTTTTTCCATAAACTGCATTCATGTCCCTTTTTCTTCCAAGTTTGTTACTGACAGGATCTGTCATGGTGCTGGTGGACATGCTTTTTACTATGGTGAGAGTAATGTGCATGTTACAGAGGTATGGCTTAACTCTTGTTTTATTTCCATCTCTCTTTCAGTTTCAGTTTTGTCTGGATTTCTGGTTTTCTCTACAAGAAAAGATAACAGCAAAGCAATGATAAACAGGCTAAAGACAAAGACCTTATGGTTACCAGGCTGGTAATAGTTCTAGCCAGATCAATGGTTCAAAATTAAATAAATAAAAGGCATACAAGTTGGAAATAATTGTGTTTTTATTCATAGGAAACAAAGTCCTCTGTATAAAAAGTCTCAGGTAGTTTTTTGTTTTTTTGTTTTGGAGGAGGGAGACTAGGAAAGACCAGATAATTCTAAAATTCTATATGACCTAGAATATTCTAAAATAACTTTGGAAAATTAGGAAAAAAAAAAGGAGGTTAATACTACTTAATTTAAAGGTGTATTTCACTACGGTCATGGTCACTACCATGACCAGTGTGGTATTCAGAAAATAGGTTAGCAAATCGACTAATGAAACAGAATAGAGAGTTCAAAAAAGGTTCACATATATAAGGTCAACTAATTTTTCTAGAGTGTTGTAATGGAAATTCCATAGAGGAAGGAAATCTTTCCAATAAATAGAACCTCAAATAATGCCATAAAGTTTGTGTTTTGTACCTAGGGTACAAATGGGGAAAAAAGAAGAAAACTTTTTAAAATGGAAATTTGAGTGGATCATGAAGAATTAAAATGTATTTTGTTATTTAAGAAATTTGACTTTTGGTTATGTATTTGAATATACATAATCCTAGGAGGAAAAGATGGAACAAAGTATGAAGATAAGGAAACTGGATACCCAGCTTGAAGATGACAAAATTTAATTGTCCATCATTAAGCCTATTAATTCTACCTCCTTTGTAAAATGAAATTATATCTAAAGCTATCAGAGTTTTTGTTTTTGTTTGTTACTCAGACTATATGATATGTGACTCTTGAATGCAATTTGTAGCAGCTAGCAGCACAAAAATAATTTTATGGTCCTCTAACATAAAAACCATACTTAAGTTCAGCCAATGGAATTGCATAACCCTTTATAAATGCCGTGTTGAAGGAAACAACTTAATGGTTCACAACAATTTCTCTTTTTTTTTTTTTTAAAGATTTATTTTTATTTATTTATACAAGCACTGGGTACAGTCAGAAGCGCGGGAGGGTGAGAGAATCCACCAGAGCCAGAGCAGGGAGCAGAGCAGGCAGAAGGACCGAAGCACACTGCCGAGGGGAGCAGCGGGCGGCAGGAGAGGTCTGCGCGCCATGTGGGACCCTCCTCTGGTGGCCGGGGAGCAGCCGGGGATCGAACTGGCGCTGCAGAGGCTGCGGGCAGCTTCGCAACCCAGCGCTCAACCGCTGCGCCACCGGGGAGGCCCACAACAATTTCTCTTATAAAATGCCTACTAAAAATAAAACATCCATTTTAAAAGAATGATAAGTTTCAGTTGTTTCACACTGTGATAGAAAATCATTCATTGAGCATAATACTCTTATCAACTCAACCTGATCATATTAAAAATGTATTCAAAGCCAGAAGGAGAAAGATAAATACCGGATGGTTTTACCTATATGTGGATTATAGATTAATTATATAAAGGATTAGACAAAGACAAACATTAAAACCATCCCTTGAAAGCTGGCCATAGATCTGAGGCATCCAATAAGGGGGGGGTGGGGGAGAAAGAGTACGGAGGAAAAAAACAGGGTGGGGGTATGACAATGAGAGTACAATGAACTATGGTGGCGGGCTATGGGTGATTTGGTAGCAGAAAAACTATGGTGACCGCACCTGAAGGAGAAATCCTCCATTGTGAAAAAACAAACAAGGATATAAAATAATGGTATGCCATTAACAAACAAACAAAAGAATGGATTTGTATGTGTGAAAGGGAAAAAAAAATTCATTTCTAAAATAAGCACATCACAAAATATAAAATATATTATAGTAAAGCAAATCACAATTTATATTTGTAATTTTTAGACTATTTTAAGAAATGAAATGAGAGTTTTGTACACTGAAATGAGCACATGAAAAATTTAATATATATGTCTTTGATTGTTTTCCTTGGGATTATATTGTGAATAAGGAACAGCACTGTGAAAGCATGAGTGAAAAGAAATTGGAATAAAACTCATAGAAAAGTCTCCAAAGCTTATCTCTTAACTATGGAAACACTGTCAGAATGATGGCCTTTAACAATTTTTGTTGAATCATTTTTAAATACCTCAGTTTAATTTAGGAAATGATTCATTACTATTACTTTAAAAAAGAAAAAAATTATTCAAAATGAGATTGCATTAAGCAGCTAAAAAGTAGCTATTGCATGCAGACTGTGCACAGCTTGCACTTTGGCAAATTTGTAAGAATTAAATGCTAGACTGTTCAACTACTTCCAAAAATCAATGTGAAAGGGGGTCAAAGAAGAAGAGCAGCAATTCTTGTGCATGGATGGACAATTATAAGCTAAAGGAAATGTTTAAATGCTTCACTCTCCTTAGGGAAATTTCTGCCTCAGAATTCTCACTACTTTAAAATAATAATTTCCTTTGAAAGTGAACATTTTCAAAGACTTTCAAGACTGTGAAATGGCACCAGAAGAAACCAGTTTCATTCTATGGCTATTTACTAACACTTCATAAAATAAACATGGTAAACATAAAATAAACATAGTAAGCTATGAGGAAGGAAAAGAAATGAAAGATAAGGAAGAAAACAATGCAGAAAAGGGGAAAAAAGGATGTAAATTCTTACTTATCCCACACATAATTATGCATTTTATAGACAAACAGTACCTAAGGTTTTCATATCATTTAACAAAATGATGAGAAGAGTATATTAATTGAATATTTTATATAAACTTTGCCAAATCCCGTCAGAAAATCTTTACCAAGATTGCCTTGGTTAATCAATTAACTTATAAATGCCTAGAAATAAACTGTTACCACTCTGTTGTTAATTTTTGTCATTTTAGATTTTTTCAGAATGTTCACCATAAATTGGGCTAAGGCTACAATAGAAATACAAAATTTTCAATTCTATTTTATATAGCTGCTATGGCCCAAATGATTTATATATTTATTTTTTTAAAGATTTTCTTTTTTTTAAGATTTATTTATACAAGCACTGGGTACAGTCAGAAGCACAGGAGGGTGAGAGAATTCACCAGAGCCAGAGAGGGGAACAGAACAGGCAGACTGACGAAATACACTGCTGAGAGGAGCAGCGGCAGCAGGAGAGGTCTGCGCGCCATGTGGGACCCTTGCCCGCGGCCAGGGATCGAACCAGCGCTGCAGAGGCTGTGGGCAGCTTCGCAGCCCAGCGCTCAACCGGGCCATATGCGCCACCAGGCCTTATGGCCGAAATGATTTAGATGACAAAAATTATGTAGTAAAATTATAAATCTTAGATTTTTCTGGATTTTTACTATCAAGAGTGTCGCTTTCCTACCAAACTAGAGATAATTTGTAGTTAAAGTCTTCTCAATAGCAATGTTCTTGTACATGTGCTATTGTACTTATATAATAGATCAAAATAAAATTACATAGTACAATTGTATCTGTAATAAAAGTGGAAGAGGGCCTTCCCTGGTGGCGCAGCGGTTGAGTGCTGGTCTGCGAAGCTGCCCACAGCCTCTGCAGTGCAGGTTTGATCCCCGGCCACCCGAAAGAGTCCCACATGGCGTGACAGACCTCTCCTGCCATGCCCGCTGCTCCCCTCAGCAGTGTATTTCGTCATCTGCCTGTTCTCTTCTCAGCTCTGGCTCTGGTGAATTCTCTCACCCTCCCACACTTCTGACTGTACCTAGTGCATGTATAAAAAAAAAAAAAAAAAAAAACCTTAAAAAAAATCTTAAAAAAAAAATTAAAGTGGAAGAGATGGTTATAATGTCTAAAGCCATTTATTGATTTTCGGGAAATTTGTTTTATAATATCCACTAATCTAAATGAAAAACAACCTGAAAAAAATAATTGCTTTTTCTCTCATGACCATTAAGGGTCCTAGTGCTTTTCACAATCCTCCCACACATCACCTTGCACACCTAATTCCAAGCATTTTTGCTTCTCTGACTTCAAGATTTCTTCCAGTCTTCTTCACAGTCCCCAACAAAGTATATCATTACAGTTTCTCTTGTTAAATTCCACAGCATGTCTCTCGTACCTATCAGCCCGCAGAAAGTTTACTGAACATCTACCACTTTGTAAAAGTGATGGTCCCAGAACTTTAGGTAAGACATAGAATTATGTAAAAGAAAATAGCACTGTATTTTTTTTTTAAAAAGAGCCTTTTAGTGTATACTTATATTTTCTCTTCTAAGAGAAGTGTAGCAGTTTATTCACAAGAAAGGCAACTTCACCTCATTGAATCTGACATATAGGTAAGAGCGAGTTATTTAAATTTACTTCACATGCTGGTTTTCTATTTCTCCTATAAAATGTTTCCTAAACTTTAGAGTAGATGGCAGTGATGGTTGGTCCCACAAAAAAAGAAAGGATGTTTTTACTTCTCAACTTACTCTTTCATCTCTTTGAACATACACAATGTGGAACAACAAGGCAACAGATGTATGTAACTCAAAATGAATAATGCTGTGAACTGTATTGGTTAGAGAATCAAACTGAAACATATGCTCATGTGAAAGGTGGAAACCCTACTTCAAATAAGAACATTACATTCAATAGCTACTTTTATGACATGGAGACATTGTCAGACTTTTTATTAAAATGAATGCTCTTTAGGCTTTATTACAACTGAAAAAAAAGATACACAAGATAAGGTAAAATATAGGTAATTACTTATATATATTTATATCTATAACTAGTTCATATATTATATAATAAATATTTATGTATTTATATTGCTCATTGGAAAATTCAAAGGAAAATAATTAAATTATTCAGATTTTAGGCAGACACATCTTTTTCTTAACATTGTCTCAGATTGCTACATTACATTTGAGGACCTTATAAATATGAAATACAAAGTGAAATTGCTGCTTTAGTTCTTCAAAAATGTTCTTATATTTCCAAAAGAATAAAAGCTATCTAGCAAGAACTGAGAGAAACACAACATCTGGCTAAATGTTGTTAGTAGAAGTAACTAGAGAATATCTTCTGTTCTCAAACAATCAAGGGGGAACTCAAGTGCCATGAAGGATTAGGCTGGGCTTTGACTGAGAGGTTGGAAGGGACTTGGACTGTTGACCTGCCTCGTGGTTTTCAATGCAGTTCTTTACAAAACGTAGTCTTTCAGGAGCCAAACAGCAGTAATTTCTTGACTGCAGATTAAATAACATGTGGAAGCATTTTTAGAATCACAAAGTTAACTTGTTAGTTATTTATTATATAGGTATTAGTTTGCTTGGGATGCCATAACAAAGTTCCACAAAGTGGCTTAAAACAACAGAAATTCACAACTCCAGTGGCTAGAAGTTCCAGATCAAGGTGTTGGCAGTTACCTTAGGAAAGGATTTGTCCCAGGCCTCTCTCCTAGCCTTTGGAAGTTCCTTGATTTATGACAGCATAAATCCAATCTTCACATGGTGTTCTTGGGTGTGTGGTGTCTGTGTGTAAATTTCTCCTTTTTATAAGTACAACAGACACGGGGGTCCACCCAAGATGACCCCAGCTTCACTAACTGCATCTGCAATGACTTCACTTGTAAACATTGTCACATTCTGAGGTAGAAGAGGCTACAACTTCAACAGACGATTCTTTGGGGGATATAACTCAACCCAAAACAATATATAAATGCCTTCCCATAAGCAAAAAATTAATTTATTCTCACACTTAGGTTTTGGAATCCTATCTGTAACTCATAGTACTTGTGAATAAATTAAATTGTTCTAACATTAATGCAGTAAGCAAAATGTAGGCCATTTGTTTAGCTCTAATAAAATGACATTTTGCAGGGGAATCAATCAATCATAACTTATAGATAAGCACCAAAAAAAATCTTACTTTTATAAGATTTTCAATATTTCAAATCCAGTGCCTATCTGAAGAAAGACTTGACCTTGAAATGCGCTATTACTGAGGACTGATGGAATTTTTGTTTGCTGGAATTTATTTTTAAGGTCACAGAAGAACCAATCTGAAATTGGCCGACAGTGAATTCTTCTAGAATAAAAATAATATAATTAACTAATTTTCACTTTATCTGATGCTTTCCTAGCTGACTAATCTCTGACAAAATCTATTTCTATCAGGTGCGGGAGGGGGGAGAACACACAAACCACTTTCTTTTATAAAAAATGTTGGCAAGTAATTGTGGCGAGGCTTTAAAGTTTATACCTGTGATGCATATTTTATAACCAGTCAACATCAAAGGGAAAATAAAGGGCTACTGATTTTCAATATTGTACTTGTGTATTTATTCCTATGTGTTTACTTTCAAAAGACTTAAAGAACAAAGTTACCAGTTCTGCAGATTTAGAAGGACTGGGCCTCTTAAAATATGTATGATCAGATTTTCTATAAACTTAAGTTTATAGTCAATGAACTTAAGCTGTCACTGACTCTTAATTCTTTTAATACAACAAAATATTTGTGAATGTCCAACACTATGAAACACATTATAGCAAGCACAAACAAAAGGAAAAAAGGAAAATAAGATAAAATCCTTTAGTCTTGAAGAAGCTATTCTCCAGTTAGACAAACTGAAATAGAAAACTAAAACCAGAGCTATTAGTATAGCATTAATTTTAAAGTATAATAATTATAACAACAGCAATAATACTTAACAATGATATGGTACCTCTTGTATGCCAGATGCTATTCTATTGACAAATGCTTTATATATGCTTATTCAGTCTTAACAATACTAAGATGTAGATATTCTTATCGTATTTTTTATATAGATAAAAAGAGATTATATGAAAAGGTTTCTCCACAGTTAATAAGATTTTCAGTTATGAAACAAACACAGACAGTTTGTCTCCTGAATCTTTTTTCTTGGCCATTAACCTGTACTGCCTCTCTACTCTTAGAATCCCTGGTACCATATGGCAAATTAAAGCATTTTTTATTCTACACCCTAGAATAACCCATCAAATACAACAACAGCAAAAAAAAAAAAGGTAAGAATGAGGGAAAATTCTTTTCACCAAACTAAAACCTATGAAAAATGTCTTTTAAATTTTGTGAACTTTGGAGCAGATTAGGAGAAATTTGGAGAAAATATGATTCTACAGATAGAAAGTAGGGGAGGCACTGTTACTCTCCTCCTAACAAATACTTCCCTAGACCTAATTTAAAGGATTGATTTCACCAAAACTAAGTTAAGAAGAAGTGTTCCTTACTTAGAATGATGAATCTAAGGGAATGAGTAGTTTAGGAAAGAAGCAAAGGACATACTTAAAAAGACCTAGTTCCAGCTGCGCAGTAAGAGGTATAGGAACACAGGAGTAACTCCATACTAGCTGTCTTCCTATTCCTACAGTTTGTTTTCATGACCTAGAGAAAAACTGCCTGAAAACACTGGGGTGAAGGTATGATGAAAGAAAGCAATCACCTAGGCAGTTGCTGTCTAGTCAGATAATCTGAAGTCTACAAAACAAGGAGAACCTGGCGCATGAGGTTTTTTTTCTCTGAAGGAGAAAGTGCCAATAATTATGGGACATTTGTCTAGAAATTATTTTACTTTCAATTTAAAATCTAAAATTGCTGATTGCCCTCATTTTCTTCCACATCCCATTTCAGAAATGAGTAATAAACAGAAAGGAACCAGCATGGGTTCTATACCAGGATACTAGTTTGTAGATCTAAGAAAGAATATAGCAAGCAAAAAAGAACCCTATCAGCATGATCAATTCTGTGAAATCCTGTGAGAAATAGAGAGAACACGTGTGTGTGTTTTTAGATACTATTACTCCTAATGGTCACACAATTGCAACTCAAAAGAAGGAACAGTCCTTTCCAGAGAGACAATCAAAAAGAATCCTTTTTTAATCAGCTAATTGTTAAGAATATGACTACTATGGGCCTCTCTGGTGGCGCAAGGGGTTAAGCACTGCACTATGAAGCAATCCGCAGCATGAGTTCGATCCCCAGCCACAAGGGATAAACCCACATGGTGAGGTGGACCTCTCCTGCCTCACCTGCTGCTCCCCTCAGCAGTGTATTTCAGTAGATCTGCCTGTTCTGCTCCCCACTGTGTCTCTGGTGAATCCTCTAACACCCTGCACCACTGGCCTGTACCCCAGCTCTTGTATGCACAAATAAATAAATAAATAAATCTTAAAAAAAAAAGAATATGATTACGGAGGGGCAGGAAGAGGCAGGAGAAGGATCAAAACAAGGGGGATGGGAATTGTATGGGAACCATAACCAAGATAAAAATGCATATATTGTGTAAAAATGAAAAATGATGTAAAAATTGTATAAAATAAAATAAAAATATATATTAAAAAAAGATGACTTAATGACTTGCACCCTCATGTACTTGACTAATGAGAAAGAACACTGGCATCCATGTTTATTTCTAAGATCAGAACCTCAGTTTTGCAGACATCCATTTTCACTAGGATGTTCATTATCAATCAGGAGTCTCCATCCTTCATCTCATCTATTTCTCTAACCTTTCCTTGTTTTTTATTGTGCCCTCAGGTACTGCATGTCTCAGTCTGCAAATCCTTGCATGTCTCAGTCTGCAAATCCTATATATTTACAACCTTTTATTTGAATTTTTTGGGGCCTTCTTACCTAGGATGAAATGGTTTCCCCCAAACACACACTTGCCCTTCTAAGGGGAGACTTTTTCTCTCTCCTTTCTTAAGTATTTTAGACATTCTTTGTCTCCATTCCTCTGCCCCTCAGTCTCCAACAAGAGCAGCAGGAAGACTAGGGCAGGAAAAAGTAACATTTCTCAAAATCTGGGGCCATCCTGGTGGCCCAAGGGGTTAAGTCTCAGCACTATGAAGCTATCTGTAGCCACTGCAGCACGAGTTCGATCCCCGGCCAGGGAGTTGACTCACATGGCACAGCAGACCTCTCCTGTCTCACCAGCTGTTCCCTTCAGCAGTGTATTTTAGTGGATCTGCCTGTTCTGCTCCCCACTCTGTCTCTGGTGAATCCTCTCACCCTCCCAACCCCCCGCACCTCTGGCCTGCACCTCTGGCCTGCTCTTGTATATATGAATAAATAAATCTTTAAAAAAATTCCAATGATGATTGCAACGTAAAAAAAAAAATCAGTAAATTTAAAGAATTAAAAGTAATGAATTAATTTGGTAGACCATTCATTAGAAATAATAATTTGAATTTGGCATGCTTCCCAATTTGACTTACTTCAAGAGCTGATCTTGAGCCTTCCCTTCTGATTTCCTTTCTGTTTCCAGATGAGCTATTTATTCCCTGCTTTTAAATAACATTTCTGCTCTAATATTGCAAATATTCATGTCTCAAGTCCAAATCATTCCTCTATAAATTCCTATAACACAGCAGCTTACATAAATATTTCTACCTCTGGATTTTATACACATACATCCAAACCACAACACTTGTTTTCTCCCTACTCACTACTCAAATCAAATCGAGGGCCTCTTCCACATTCCTCCTGCTAACAAATGGTGTTACCATTTATAGGGTATTGCAAACTAAAGAGAAAGGGAAAGGAAACACTGTATTAAACTACAAACATTTGAAATGGAATACACATGGAATAAAAAATAAAATAACCCTATAACTATTAAAGTAATTTAATAGTAATTTAATTACTTTGTTAACATACTCTCCAAACAAAGACAGTTCCAGGTCTGGATAGTTTCACAGGTAAATTCCATCAAACCTTTAAGCAAGAAATAATGCCAAGTGTACCAGACTCCTTCAGATGTGAGAGAAGGAACATTTCCAGATGTATTTTGTGAAGTCAACATAAGCCTGATACCAAATCTGACAAAAACATTATTTAAAAAATGCCAGGCAAATATCAGAAACAAAATTCCTTAAAAATATTAGCAAACCTGAGATAGCAATACTTAAGCGGATGGATTATAAAAAGTAAACAGGAACTAGGTGGCTACAGGTGCCCTTCATATCCCTATCTGTCTAACTAACCTTATAGCTGAGAGCCTCTGCCATATTTGTAAATTTAATCTGTTGAACCCAAGGATACCTATTTTTATATCTTCCTCTTCTAACAGTTGGAATTTATTATAACCATAGAAGTGGATTTGAAAAATACAATATTTAAATATTGAATTTATCTTCAATATAGAGATAATTTAGAATGGAAATCATTTTGATCAAAAAGATTTTATATATGAGACTTGAAGTACAATTAAATAAAATTTCTAAGTTATAGGACTTTAGAGATGAGATTAAGTTTTTATAAATATAGCCTTAACTTTTCCTAAGTATCCCAGAACAGATGAGAGAATCAAGAGAATGTGGTACATATATACAAGGGAATATTACTCTGCAATCCAAAAAGATAAATTCATGCCATTTGTGGCAACATGGATGGAACTGGAGGGGATTGTGCTAAGTGAAATAAGTCAGAAGGAAAAAGATAAATACCAGATGGTTTGTCTTATATGTGGAATCTGAAGAAACTAAACAAGAGATCAGAAAAAGACAAACTGTGAGACTGACTCTTGAAAGGAGAGACCTCAGGAGTGGGGAGGGAGGTAGAGAGAAAGGGGAAGAGTAGACAAGTGGGGAGGAGAATGAAATGGAGAGTAGTAGAGGACTGTGGGCATTTTGGTGGTGGAAAAACTATGGAGCCAGCACCTGAAGAGAGAAATTCCATATTGTAAAAATTAAACAGGGATATTTAAAAACAAAAAAAGTATTTAATTGTATATATGTACAGAAAATCATCATTCTTTTAAGAACTGCACATATGTAAAAATACATTAAAAGAAAATTCTCTTCCTCTGTACTTCCAAAATATCCTAATATGTACACTTATCTTGGGATTTTATTATATTAAAATAATCTATTTAACAACAAAACGGAATTTATTCACTTTACCGAAGTGTTAATTATTCTATAGTATTTATGCTTAAAAAGTGTGCCACATTCTTTCAAATAGTCCATATTCCCACTGTTTTATATGAGTATAAGTAATTGTTATTTCATCATTTTATTGAGAACTATTATATGATTAGCATTGTTTTGACAATATCTTGAAGTGATAAGTCCTATGAATAAAGATATTGAGATGGGGTAAATATAATACTTTAGGCATAGAAAATAAGAAACAAAGTGAGGGAAGGGATTGTGCCGAGCGAAGTAAGTTAGAAGGGATTTTTGGGGTGGGATAAAGGATAAGTAATGAGTCCTTCACAATACAAGGGGAGTTGCATTCAAAGTCACAGTAAGAATAAGTGCATGATGTCTGGGTAAAGAGAACATCGGAGGTTTTTTTTTTTTTTTTAAGATTTATTTGTTTGTGCATCCAAGAGCTGGGTACAGGCCAGAGATGCGGGGGTGAGAGGATTTTTTGCTCCTCAAAACTGTCAGTTCCTCAAAAAATAGAATGGTCTGAGAAACTGCTACAATATACAGAAACCTAAGGAAACATGATGACTATACAGAACATGGTATTCTGTACAAAATCCTGGAACTGCAAAATAAAGGAGTTAGGGGGGAAAAAAGCTAAGGAAATCTGAACAAAATATGTTCTTTAGTTAATAATGCATCAGTATTGGTTTACGGTGACAAATTCATCATAATGATAGAAAATGTTAACGAGGGGGGATTATATTGGAACTCTACTATTTTCACACTTCCGTAAATCTAAAACTATCCTAAAATAGCCTATCCAATTGAAATATTATTTATGTCCTTTTTTATTGACTGAATAGATATGTTTTTTCCTGTGTTTATTTGTATAATTAAATTCCATGCAAAACACCTTCAGCTCTTTTTTTAAAGATTTGTCTTTATTTATGCATACAAGAACTGGGGTGTAGGCAGAGGTGCAGGGGCGGGAGGATGGTGAGAGGATTCACAAGAGACAGATTGAAGCAGAACAGAAAGGATCTACTGAAATACACTGCTGAGGAGAGCAGTGGTGAGAGACAGGAGAGGTCTGCTGTGCCATGTGGGTTAGCTGCCTGGTTGGGGATGGATCTCTTGTGGGCAGTTGCTGGGATTAGCTTGATAGCACTGAGATATTAACCCCTGCACCACCAGGGAGGCCCAACACTTTGAACTCTTTAAATATATTGAATAGGCAATCTTAGAATAAAACATGTCCTAAATTTAAATGGTGTTCTTCAGAAGAAGAAGAATATCTAGGGTAATTTTTAAAGGTTACTTAGCAAAGTTTGGAGTTTATAGCTTTACTTTTTCTTTTTTCTCTTGGATCTGATTTTTAATCCTGTCACTTTTAAAATTTCTCTGTGCTGTAGTCTCACTTTTGTATGCACAAAGCAACATATGCAGGTTACTGTGCAATGGGTGGAAGCAAGTGCCTTTCTATTCATTCTTTTCAAAGGCAATGAGCAAACAAGGTATTTGGCTGAGCCCCAGTTCTTGTTTTTCATTTCCATTTCACCTTAGTTTTATTCATGAGGTGCCAGGCTTAACATTTTTTTTTTTATTTCAAAGTGAATTCTGCTTTTTATTCATTCTTAGGATTCAAAGAGTACAAACACTAACAATTTCTGTACATTTCAATGGGGCTTTATGATGAGAAGCAAATCTTTTCAGCTAGGAGCGTTTTAAATTTGAGTGAACTCTAGCAGTCAAAATGTGTTTACTAAAGTTTCCACTGGAGGAGCTCTCGCATTGAGATTAGAGTAATGGCTGAAAATCGGATTATCACAGTAATAACATCTTCCTTATAGAGTTGTCATGAGAGTAAAATGTGATAATTTTCATAATATAGAATGGTGATGGCACTTAGATGTTAGCTAATATTGCTGAGATGCTTTAGTAAATACATAATTTCTTTTTTTTAAGATTTATTTATGTATTTTATACAAGAACTGGGGTATAGGCTAGATGCGTAGGGGTGAGAAGATTCACCAGAGACAGAGCAGGGAACAGAACAGGCAGACTGACTAAATACACTGCTGAGGGGAGCAGCGGGCACAACAGGAGAGGTCTGCCGTGCCATGTGGAACCCTCGCTGACCGGCCGGGATCAAACAGGTGCTGCAGAGGCTGCGGACAGCTTCACAGTGCTGCGCTCAACTGCCTGTGCCACCAGAGGAGGCCCTAAATATATAATTTCCTTCTGGACATATGTTTTATATATAATTTATATTAGTATATATTACACCTTACATACATACCAATATGAATTATATATATAATATATACCAATATATAATGCTTAAAATATATATTGGTATATATATTATATTTACCAAAGTCTTACCTACTCCCTAAGAAGAAACTAAAAATATCATGAGATACAGTTATTATTTGTAGATTTAGCAGTTGAGAAAAATAGTTCTCCAATGAAGGGATTTTTAGTTTCTTCAATGAATGTTTAACAAGTTTTGTTTCACCAAAAGTGTAAAAAAACTCATTATGAAAATTTTATTAATTTTTATTAACATTTTTCCTTTAATTGGTTAATTATCATTTGACTATCATTATCAGTGTATATGATATTATTGTGAAAATTGTGCTTAGCACTGATAAGTCAAAGCTTCAATAAACAAATGTTATCTTTTTTTGTTTTCTTACTTGGTCAGTATCAACAACATGAAAACTTTAAGTGACTATGTAAGGAGGTAGCTATTTGGATATGAAAATAAAAAGAGATTCTAATGTAAACATAAATTGAGTTGGAATATAATTTGTCAGGTGAATTGGTTATAAACATTAGGGGAATAGATCTAACTGCCTAGGGAAATAGTCAATAAAAAAAAATAAAAAAAAATTCACCAGAGATTTGAATACTTAATGTTTTTGTAGAGGAGAGGAAAGGAATGTCCAGAGAGATTATGTTTAAACCAAATGAATGTGAGAAAATGAAAGTGCATGAAAGGCCAGAAACAAGTGTTGGCAAGGATGTGGAAAAAATAAAAAACAACCTTAATATGCTGACCTATCCCTTATGGAAAACACTGTGGAAGCTTCTTAAAATGTTGAAAACAGATCTAACATAGAACCCAGCAATTCCAATCCTAGGTATCTACCTGGAGAATATAAAAACACTAATTAAAAGGGACATAAGAACTTCTGTGTTCATTGCAGCACTATTTGCAATAGCCAAGCAAATAATAGGCAACCTGACTGCCCAATAACAGATGAGTTCATTGGGAAGCTATAGTATAGTATAGTATATAGTATAGTATAGTATAGTATAGTATAGTATAGTATAGTATAGTATAGTATAGTATAGTATATATAGTATAGTATAGTATAGTATAGTATAGTACACAATGTAATATTGCTCAGATACTGAAAAAGATGAACTTTTGCAATAACTAGAAGGGATAATGCTGAGTGAAATATGTCAGAAGGAGAAAGATAATACCAAATGATTTCACTTATTTGTGGAATATAGAGGGAAAAATAAACACAGGATCAAATAGAATCAAATCAATAACAAACACTAGAAGTTTGAATATAGAATTGAAGCTAGCAGAGGGAGAGAGTGAGGGTAGAGAGCAGGGTTGTAGGGGCCCTGTGGACTATGATTGAGGACAATGGGAATCTTGGTGTGATCCCAGAACTCTGAATAATAGTGTTGTAAACCAATGTTACTTCAACTAAAAAAAAAAAAGGGAGAGAACTAATTTCACAGAGGAAGTGGTCAAACGTATAGCTAAGAAATAAAGTAGCCAAGAGTTAAAAAAAAAAAAAAAGTCCACTAGAGGCATTTACTAACCCCATTGAGAATAGAATTGATGAAAAATGGCATAAAATCTAGTTAGTATAGGTTTAATCAATTGGAGGGAGTAAGAAAATAACATTTAATGAATATCGATTTTTTTGCCCATGATTTGGGTTGAGAAGGTAGAAATAGGATTCAGGCAGTATTCTTGTTTTAAGACAGGGCAGACCCAAGTATATTTAATGACATAAAATTAGAGATGACTCATCAATAGTACAAACTTTGGGGAATTTAGGAGGAGGCATCTAGGGCATAATTATCCAGGATAGGAAAATTTGTCCTTGATTTTAATAGGGAGCAAGGTAAGGAATTTTCTAAATGTATGTCTTAATTTTATTCCTGAAGACATCTATGAAAAGGCTTTGAGTAGTTCTTAATGTATCAAGGTGATATAAGCTGAAAACTTGACCCAGGAGTCAGTTAAGGCATACAGTTTGAAGCTTCTAATTTGAATTTAGATATTTAAAACACTAAGGAAACTCCATCTTGGGTACATATATATTTGATCTTTCATAATGTTACTTTGCGCATTATTGTATTTCATTTGCTTTGAATCTCTTTTATTTTCATGGAAGAATGTTCTGGTACTTCTTATTCAAATTTTGAGTAGAGGTGGGTTATGCTTTAAAAAGCATCTTACATAAACATGTTTTATGGTATTTTAAAGAAAACAAAAAGATAAAGTTTAAAGGCCATGTTACACAACCACTACATAAAGGTAGATAATGAAGCAAGGACTTGGTACCAATACTCAAATAAAATAATTTTAAAAATAATCATGGAGTTAACAACAATTGAGATTTCTTGCTTGAGTTAATATAAGTCTAAAATGGGCCTTGTTAAGAGTATGAGAATTCACAAATTTAACATTTACTTTTTTTTTAAGTTTATGCATTTAACATTATCACCAACATTTCTAAGTGATATAGAGGCAGTGTTTCCAAGCCTTCCAAACTTATCTCATCTAATTATTGGAAGTGGTGGAATAAGTTCTTCTAAATTTTAAAATGTGGAAATCATACTGGGGAGGCAAAGTTGGAACAGAGGTTCAGCAATTCATGGTTATGTTGCTATCCTAGCAGAATACCTCTTCTAAGCCACACATGGATTTTCAGAGTGAACCCTGGATGATTATATTTTCCATTGTAACATCTAAGATAAGCATCTCCAAACATTGCAACCTAGTTGAGAGCATAAAAAGATGACTTAATTTAATGTGAATTCTCACTGGGAGAAATTTTTTAAGAGTCAAACCTAAAATATTTTAGGTAAAGATCCAAAGGAAATACATTGCATATAATGATGTTCCAGTCTCTGATTATTTTCATTTTCCATATTGAAAGCTTAAATACAGGCATAAGTAGAGTTATACAACAGATGATAACTTTTTCCTCCAATGTAGTTTTGAGACTAAGTAAAATTTAGATTAAGGAATCACTCTAATTATTCTTTTTTTTTTTCTAATTCATACATCAGTAAGTTTCATTATGTTTCTCACAATCACTTTTACTAGACTCCCTACCAGGCCACAACTAAAAAAACCTGAGACAACACTAATGAATGCACCAAAGTCTCAACCTAACACATTTTATAAATGATTGTTAAGGAAGGTAAAAGCAGTTTAGAACAAAGAACTCGAAGGCTACATTTCTATCCCTAATTCTGAAATTAAAATTATTATGAGCTCAAATAAACAAAATGTCATCTCTCTTGGCCTTCAATCCATCACTGGTAAAAGAAACAAGCAGACCTAGATGAATCATCAAGTCAGTTTCAGTTTCAAAGTTTCACAATCTAAATTCAAGGCCTATGTTATTCTATGTCTATCCTAGGCTATTTGCATTAAATCTCTAGATACAGATTCTCACATAATGAGTGCTTTGGATGACTAGAAACTTTTCTGGTAACCCTTGAAATCATTCCATATATTTGATCACTTACTCTCCCAGGAAATGATTTATAAACAAGATTCTTTGGGACCAAATAATACTTTTCAACCTGTAAACATGATAACAGACTGAATATATACTTGTTTCAAGATGATAGTCCTTTTTAATAGTTAACACAGATAATTTTTTTAATATATCTAAGTCTCAGTTTCCTTTTCTGTAAAATAGAAATGATACCACATAAATCACAACATGAATCTGAGGATTAAAATGTTGGGTGTGCTTTGTATTTCATAAATGTGTATATGCCACCTTTCTGCTTCTTTTCAAAACCAGTTACCAAAATAAAAGTACCTTACTGCTTTGAAATTTTCATTTTTGTCTAGCTTGGTTTTCAGAAGTATTTTATTTCTCCAGGATGCTCATTTTTCAATTGAAAGCACAGCATATAATTTAATATATCATCTCATCCCAAATAGCCTGTTTGCAGTTGTTGTGTACTTTTGGCACAACTGCACAGAACTCTCCACTATAAATGTCACCTATGATAGATACTATTGGCTATTGGGCCACTGGCATCTCTGGCCCATGGAGTAGGTCAGCAGGCAATTTTGCAGAGTGTCTGAGCAATCTACAGGAAGAACTTACTCAGCAGCAATACCAATTGCTTTTACTTAAAATTTAATTTGTATGATGAGTGCTTAAAGCAAGTTTTTACTCTACCCACCACATCAATAGCTTCCAAGAAGAAAGTTCAGAGATATAAACAAAATGGAGATAAAGAGGCAGACATTTAGGGAACAGACAGTTTCAATGTGAAAGAAAGGCCAATTTCTTTTTTAACTTTGTGACTGACTGAGGCAGCCCATGTACAAGTTTGACTATGGCAGTGAATATGGCATGGGTTCTTTTTTTTTTTTTTCTTTATCCATTTCCTTTTAAAACTACATTCCTCCATAAAAGTGACAGGACACACTCTTTCTGATACTGCAAGCATAAGAAATACAGAACAAACAGCCAATTTGAGACTAATTCAACGACTAAGTCTATAAATCAGAAGAATGAGCAATTTTTCACAGGAATGATATGTGTTGTTTACTCAAAGCTTTAAAAAATGTAATTGAGCAGTGTAAAATCATGAGGGACATAGCACTGCAGTGCTGGAAAGGATAAAAGGAGTAATAATTGATTGAGAAATGAAGCAAGTTATTGAAAGTGAGGCAGACAATGAAAGTGTCTATTTTGTGGTCTTTGCCAAATTTTTAAAAAGTATAGTACACAAGCAACATATTGAGTTTTGACAAACCTGTACAAATTTTTTAATATTTATTTTGATGATTAATGTGTACACTAAAGGGTTACAAATAGTATCTTTATTATAAGAAGTTACAATGTTAACTCCATCTTCTCATAACACTTTCCTGAAGATGGAAAGCTAGGTTTAAAATTCAAGTGTTAACAAGTATTAATATTTAAATCAGGTAGATTGACATAAATTAAAAAACAAAAATTTAATTAATTTCCTAAATCACTTTCATTTTAAAACCCAAGATTTTACATTGTTTTCTTGCATTCGGTATTTATATTATAAAACAGGGACTTGGTTTCAAAAACACAGTTCACATCCTGTTATCTACTTCAATATTTGAAAGAGATAGTGGTGTTTTAATAAGTTTTTGATTATTTTTTTAAAGATTTATTTATTTATTTATACAAGCACTGGGTACAGTCAGAAGCGAGGGAGGGCGAGAGAATTCACCAGAGCCAGAGCGGGGAACAGAGCAGGCAGAAGGACCGAAGTACACTGCTGAGGGGAGCAGCGGGCGGCAGGAGAGGTCTGCATGCCATATGGGACCCTCACCCTGTGGCTGGGTATCGAACCGGCGCTGCAGAGGCTGCAGGCAGCTTCGCAACCCAGCGCTCAACCGCTGTGCTACCGGGGAGGCCCTGATTAATTAATTATTGATCTTACATATTTCTGTTTAAAATGGTGGAAATGTTTTTGCCATTAACTTAGAATATAAGCCAAGAGTTTTATCATTCTTTTAAATAGGGAAAATTATGTGTGGCAATTGTTCAGGTTTAATGTTCACAAAAACATATTTCACTTTTAAATTATTTTAAATTTGCATTTCCCATTTTTGTTAAGCACTATGTAGTTTTTTTGCTTTTTATTTCTTTAAAAATAAAACCAAACACCATACTTGGAACACTAATTATAGTCAATAAAATACCCCATTTAGACTACATTATTTCAGCGATTGTTTTTTGAATTTATTGACATTATCTATTATCTACTTTCAACATAAGTTGAGTACACATCTAAATTAGTGCTGACTCTGACTATACTGTGATATTACATGGGTTTTCCAACCTTTTCTTAAAGTCAGTCTAATAAAACTGATTAAGTAATTATATTACAATCTATTGGCACTAACTCATGACTTGAAACATAATCTCTACATTAATTTCATATTACTACATTAAGTCTGATTAGCTGAACAGCTGAAGGGACAGAGAGTATAATAGATAAGCCAGATAAATACTTTGATTTTAATCTGTTATTTAAAATTACCCTTAAATATAGTCTATCTGACTTTAGACAATGCTTGAAATAAAATAAAATAATGTATTTCTCCATTTGCTTAATGCCTTGGATGCTTTTTTTTCCTCTCTCCTTAGATACCACTGATCATAGCACAAAACAATATGAAAATTGGAAAAGGAGAATTAGACTTAATGCATATCAACAGCAAGAATCTGTTAAAAATATTTTATTATTGATAGAGACAAATTGAACTATTTTATGTGAGTCTTTAGTCACAGTCTCATTAATTACATAGAGACCTAAGTGGTTGAGTGATAAAAAGTTAAGACAGGTGTTGACTGTGGTGAAAGTCAGAATTACAGATTCAGAAAAGTGATGAGATAAGGGTAATTTGTCCAAGGATGCTACAACAAAATAAGGAGAGAAAAAGAAACCCAAGGAGTTAAGCAAAAGCCTGGAACAAAACTGAGACTTCCCAGAATAGTAAAAAAAGATGGTTAGCTCTGCTCCATTTATTCCTCAGATCCTTTCCAATTCTAAAGGGATCAAGATGCTTCCTCATTAGCAGAGATTCTATCACTACATTAAGGAGAGGTTTATTCAATGACTTGGGGAAAAAACTGCTGATTTTGACAGTCATCGGTAGTCCTTTCAGAGATAATGATGTGTGGCAATCTGTAGAGAGACATAGTCATTCAAACCTTGTTGTTTGCAAACCCCTTTTATTTGTGAGTTATTTTCATATTTTCTGTTACTCATTAATGATCAGTACTCATATGTT
The DNA here is from genome assembly GCF_964194135.1 of Talpa europaea. NCBI lineage: Eukaryota > Metazoa > Chordata > Mammalia > Eulipotyphla > Talpidae > Talpa > Talpa europaea. The sequence continues at coordinate 36,555,828 of NC_140069.1, forward strand.
AAAATTTGTTTTCTCTAGACAACTTCCTGGGGCTAGCTTTGTTGTTTTGTCTTCTTTAATAGTTTCTAGTGTAATACTAAGCTCATAAATGTATTTATAACTATTATTGATTTAAAGAAGGAAATACTGATTGACATTTGGAGTTTTCCTGCTGTTAGATTTGGTTTTAGAGCTATTAGTATATATTTATAAATCCCAAAAGAATCACATCCAGGGGAGGAATTCCCTTAGTTTCAGAGTGCTCCACTAAAATCTTTTCCTATTTTGAGCTTATTTCATTAGGAATGAATTGCAACTTAAAAGCAAAACTCAGTTCATTCAGTTAGATCCTGAATAATTGAAGTTCATTGAATTACTATATTCATATCTTTATATTTGCAGATATTACACTAAAGTTAAATGATGAAGTTAATCATTTATCATACTGAGCACTCTCAATATTTAGGCATTAACACAATACCATACATTCATTATTATTATTTGAATGGGTTACATTAATCCATTTACAACTTGATAGTGAGAAATAATTGAAATATATTTTATATATGTGTATATGTGTATATATGTATGTGTGCATACACACACACACACACATCACTCTTCACTGAGTTCACAGTGCCCTGAATACTGTGCAGATATCTGGGTCATTATTAGAAATGAAAACATTCAATATCCAAACTATGTTGCAATATAGCCTTACTCTTCCCACCAAATCACTATTTAGTGCATAGTATCCTCCTTGAAAATGTGTCTAGGAATATCTTCTGTTGGTTCAATCCTTATGTTACCACACCACCTTCACCTAATTCTTTCATTCTGTATTTTCTTTACCCTTGCTCAATCCCAGATAGAAAGTCTTTTCTACTTTCTGGAAGGATATAGATTTGGTTAAGCAAAAGGAGAAATTTCGAATGTCAAAGTTTTCTTACTGGGTCAAGATAATCCCTGTTATTCATATTGTTAGTAGCACCTTTTTAAATGCATTAGTACACTAAACAAAAGCTTCTCCCTAATATTTTACTAAAGAGTGCCAATTTATGATGGTGAAAAAGAAAAAGAAGAGAATGAGGAGGAAATAACAAATTTTCCTGATCCTATCACACTCATTATCCAATCCTTAAAGAACTCATAAAAAGGAATGGGTTAAACCATAGACATTTGAAGAGTACCTTAACAAACTCTATGGTTGTTTTCTTAAGAGGAACATTGCTATTTCTGCAAACACAGACTCAACCTAAAATGCATGTTTCTGTGAAGTAAATTAGCTCTCACACAATAAGTGTATGCGAGAGGATGTCAAAACATGTGAAGCTACTAGGAATCATTTGTGATTTTTTTCTCCAGCACTTTTAGTGCTTTATCTACAAAAAACAGTATTGAATATACAACACACTAATACAAACTGCAGAGAATCACGATGTTGCATAGTGTCTACTTGTGTCCTATCACAAGTTCTTGCTCCCAGAACATGTGTTAGATATGACACCCCCAAAGCTTAGTCTCTTAAAACAATTTTTTCAATTGCTTTGATTTAGGAATAGGTAACTCTCAGCAGGGTCCTAAAGTTTAGGGATGCTCACCAGGCTACAATCAAGATGTGGATGGGGACTGCAATCATCTCAAGGTTCAATCCCAGGAAGATTCATTTCTAGAGTCACTCCTATGACTATTGGCAGTTTAAGTCCCTCCTGGGGTTTTACTTCTTTGTTGATTGTTGGCTCAAGACACCTTGCCATGTGGGGCATTTCCTAAGCAGCTCAGAGAGAAGCAATGAGCAAATGAAAGAACAAAAAAGAAGTTGGACAAAAGCTAATCTCATAAGTGACATCTCTGTATATTTGCTGTATTCTTTTATCAAAAACAAGTCATTATATCTGACCCACACTTATAACCACTACTATAAGGACATTGGGTCACAGGGTACCATTTAGAGATGCAGATATTTAGATGTGTGCACATCTTGCCCTTGACTTCCTAATTTAGCAATCTGAATAACTTTCATATTTTATTATCATCTCACAACTCCACTTTCTATTAATTTGAAAAGAGAAATATATTATATATATAGTGGTTTTATATAGTGTAGTAGAGTGATTCACTTGCTAACCTTAACTGTAGTACAGTCACCTGGAAGACTTGATAAAACACAATCTCTACCATACTATTTCTGATTTAGTAGGTCAGAGATTCAATGGGCCTGGGTATATATATGAACAACCCCTACGTTTCTATCTCAGCTCACTGTATTTATTTATTTATTTTTGTTATGATCCTGTCTTAGTTCTTTCATGCTGCTTTTACCAAATACCACAGATTGGGTAACTGATAATGAACAGAAATTTATTTCTTACAATTCAGGGTACTGGAAGTCCCAGATCTGGACACCAATATGGTTTAATGAGGGCACTCTCCCAGGTTACTTTACCTTTTTTTGTAGCCACACATGGCACAAGGTGCCAGGTGGGGATTTATTCTTAGAAGGGAACTAATTCCATTCATAACAACTCCATCCTCATGGTCTAATAACCTCCTAAATGTCCTATCTACTTATACCATCAAGGTTGGAAGTTCGGTTTTCAACACATGAATTTGAGGTACACACGAACATTCAGGTAATTACGTAACCTATAAATTTATTTGATTTCACCAAGACTACTTTTGTATTTCCATGAAATTGTATAAAAATTAGTCCCTTTTGTCTTTATTATATTTTGTGTCAATTAAAATGTAGACAGTATAAATAGGTCTATAGTCAATCAGGATTTTATTTTTATATTAATAAACTAATCATTATTTAACTGAGGTAACATCAGGATTCATGCCATCAAGTATCACCACCATAGAGCATCCACCACCAAATCACCCATAGTGCCCCACCACCTATAGTTATCACCTATGAACATGAAATAATAAATTGTGAGATATTTTTAGGTGGCATTAGATGACTATTAGTTTGTTGAAAATTGATGGTATTATGACAATTTACCAAGCAGCAGCTCTCAAGGGTTTTACCTGCCTTTTAATCCCAATCTTTGACTAAAACCATACGCTATATTATTACCCATTTTCACTATGATATTTATTTCTGTCACTAAACATAATATGAATATTTTTGTGAAATATATATATAATTATATATATATAATGTTCATCTTTATCTATAATACAGCAATGAATTATAGACTTGTCTCTTCTGGATTACCCCTGTAGAACTCTCTTTGTATGGCAAGGAGGATCAAATGCAAGGTCATTCTAAAGTAACTGAACATTTCAAAAACTTATTACATATGAATATAAATGAAAATATTAGTATTTCCAGATTACAAAGATACCACACTTCTTAGATTTGGTTGGCAGAGTTGCTGGACTTCAATTTGCAATTCAGTGCAAGGATCACTTTATGCAAAACAACTACAGATGGAAACATCATTTACTATAGGTAAAGAAAAAAAAAAGATGAAATAGAAAGAGTGCATCTGAAAAACACAAAGCATAGTATACTCAAAAGTCTCTGGGGGAGCTCTGAGTGAAACTGATGTTAACACTCAGGTCCCAGAATATGTGCAAGGAACATACACTGTGACACAGGCAACCCTCAGCCCACTGTCTGGCACATACTCATAAATGGCTAAAGATAACATTTTATGAAAATTACCTATGGCAGACCTTGAAAAAGTCATAAGAGATGAAAGAATAATGAAATTTCAGAGTTAGATAACAAGTTAAAATTCTTTTAAGGTCATTTCCTGTTTATTTAGATATTACGTTATATTTGTTTTATGTAGAAGTGAGTCTTCATCTTGTCAGTTTATGGTGAACAAAAAACTAATCTGTGTTAGAACAAATTAAAGATTCCCCAAAACATAATCTCTTTTACTGTGTCAATAGAAACAAATGAGTTTTAGGACTATAAATTTTGCTAGAAACATGATGATTAGAATCATGCCTCTAGATAGAATAATTAAAACTTATCTCACGCTTTGGAGTGTCACGGACTTCATTTTCCAGGAGACTAGGGTTTTACCTTCTCACAGTGTAGATTTTTTTTTTTAAAGTCCTCCATGGCCAAGGAAAACAACAAACCAAAACGGCCACCAAGAACAAACGACGCAGCAAGCGGGACTGTGAGTGGAAAGGAACTATTGCAGCCACCACACCCCTTGAACGGGAGCTGAGGCGCTGAGGCGAACCCTGCAGGATTCGCCGCGGCGGTGAGCGAACGGCTCCGGGCGCCATTAGAGAAGAACAAAGACCCCGGGAGACGCGCACACAGCCCGGGCTGCCGATGACTCCTGGAGGAACCAGAGGGGAGAAGAGAAGCCCACCCAAGATGCCGGCCAGTCCCAACAACACAGTGTCCCAACGCATACGGCAAATTAGAAAACAGACAGTAGGGAGGAGAAGAACCACACGCAACCTAGCAACTCTCCAGAGATAAAGCACACCACAAAAAGAAAACCAGCCCCCAGATTGCAACGACAGTAACTTGGAAGAACTTCTGAGCCTTCCAGAAAGAGAATTTAAAATTGCCGTGATTAAAAAACTGACAGAAGTCATAAAGGAAAACAATGATAAGGGAAAAATAATCAACGATCAGAAGAATGAAATTGAGTCCCTAAAGAGGGAAGTAAAAGAAATGCAGGAGATCAAAGAATTAGTGGAAGAACTAAAGAATTCTGGGAAAAGCAATGAAAGCAGAATTGATGAAATGGAAGAACGAATAAGTACTCTTGAAGACACAGAAATAAAAAGAACCAAAACAGAAAAGGAAAGAGAAGTACGAAGGAAAAAGAATGAAGAAAGACTTCGGGAACTATCTGACTCCATGAGGAAAGAAAATATAAGAGTTATAGGAATACCAGAAGGAGAGGAGAGGGAAGTAGGAACAGAGAAAATATTCAAAGAGATAATTGAAGAGAACTTCCCAAATGTGAAGAAGGAGCTGAAAATTGATATACAAGAAGCAAGAAGAACACCAAACTTCCACGATGAAAGAAAAAATACAGCAAGACACATAATAGTAAAGCTCCCAAGAATCCAGGACAAGGAAAAAATAATGAAGCTGGCAAGAGGGAAGAAACAGATAACATTCAAAGGAAAGCCAATCAGGCTGACATCAGACTTCTACGAAGAAACACTACGGGCAAGGAGAGAGTGGAGGGACATAGTCAACAGACTCCAAGAAAACAGATGCCAACCAAGAATACTCTATCCCGCAAAGCTCTCCTTCCTCTTTGAAGAAAGAATATGGACCTTCCCAGACAAACAGAAAATCCGGAATTTCATTGCAACTAAACCCCCACTCCAAAAAATACTACAAGGAGTCCTAAAGCCAGAACCTCATACGGACGAATAACAATGAAAGAAGGCCAAAAAAAAAAAAAAAGTTATTAAAAGAATAAATAAATAAAATCAAAGGAAAGACAAACACAATGGCAAATACAGATGTTAACATATCAATATTAACTCTAAATGTAAATGGACAAAACTCTTCAATAAAAAGACACAGAGTTGCAGCCTGGATTAAGAAACAAAACCCAACCTTTTGCTGTCTCCAGGAAACACATTTAGCTACAAAAGATAAAAATAGGCTCAAAGTTAAAGGATGGAAAACAATCCTTCAAGCAAATGGACCAAAAAAGAAAGCAGGAACAGCTATACTTATATCAGATAAAACAGATTTCAAACTCAAAAAGATAAAAAGAGACCCCAATGGTCACTACATTATGATCAAGGGGACAATACTTCAAGAAGAAATAACACTCATTAACATATACTCACCAAACGAAGGAGCACCAAAATATATCAGACAACTGTTGTCCTCTCTGAAAACAGACATCAGAGAAAACACATACGTAGTGGGAGACTTCAACACACCACTATCAACAATGGATAGATCAACAAGACAAAAAATAAGTAAAGAAACCAAAGCTCTAAATAAGGACCTAGAGCAATTGGGCTTAACAGACATCTATAGAACACTAAACCCCAAAAAAACGGAGTACACATTTTGTCAAGCGCACACGGATCATTCTCCAGGATCGATCACATACTGGGCACAAGACAAACATCAACAGATACACCAAGATTGAAATCATATCAACCATCTTTTCTGACCATGAAGGCATCAAACTAGAAATAAACCATAAAAAGAAGGCAAGGAACTTTCCTACCTCATGGAGATTAAAAACCACACTACTGGTAGACCACTGGACTAATGAGGAGATCAAAGAAGAAATTAAAAAATTTTTTGAATTGAACGACAAGGAGGACACCAATATCCTAAATGTATGGGATGCAGCAAAAGCAGTAATAAGAGGAAAATATATAGCAATAGAAGCTCACATCAAGAAACAAGAAAGAAATCAAAGAAACAACCTAATCTTGAAGCTCAAAGATCTAGAAAAAGAACAACAAAAAAACCCCAAAACCAGTAGAAGAAAAGAAATAATAAAAACCAAAGCAGAAATAAATGAAATGGAAACTAAAAAAACAATCCAAAAGATCAATGAAACCAAGAGCTGGTTCTTTGAAAAAATCAATAAAATAGACAAACCCCTAGCCAGGCTCACAAAGGAAAAAAGGGAGAAAGCACAAATAAACAGGATCATCAATGAAAGAGGAGAAATCACAACGGACATAGAAGAAATCAAAAGAATAATCAGTAACTACTATGAACAGTTATATGGAAACAAGTTTAATAATCTAGAGGAGATGGACAAATTCCTACAACTCTACAATCACCCAAAGCTAGATAAAGAAGAAATAGAACACCTAAACAGACCAATTACAATTAGCGAAATTGAAATGGTAATCAAAAACCTCCCCAAAAACAAAAGCCCAGGACCTGATGGATTTACAAATGAATTCTACCAAACATTCAGAGACGAATTAGTGCCTATCCTTCACAAACTCTTCCAAAAAATTGAGAAGGAAGGGACAATACCAAACACGTTCTATGAAGCCAACATTACACTAATACCAAAACCGAACAAGGACAACACAAAAAAGGAAAACTACAGGCCAATCTCCCTAATGAACACTGATGCAAAAATCCTCAATAAAATTTTAGCCATCAGAATCCAACAATGTATCCATAAGATAATTCACCACGACCAAGTAGGATTCATTCCAGGGGCACAAGGATGGTTTAACATCCAAAAATCAATCAACGTTATCCAACACATCAACAAAAAGAAATATAAAAACCATATGATAATATCAGTAGATGCTGAGAAAGCTTTCGACAAAGTGCAACACCCATTCATGATAAAAGCCCTTGAAATTCTTGGGATACAAGGAACATACCTCAACATCATAAAGGCCATCTATGACAAGCCAACAGCCAGTATCATTCTCAATGGTGAAAAGCTGAAAGCAATTCCATTAAGATCTGGAACAAGACAAGGATGTCCACTCTCACCACTGCTTTTCAATATAATACTGGAAGTCCTAGCCAGGGCATTAAGACAAGAGAAAGACATCCAAGGAATCCAAATAGGAAAAGAAGAAGTCAAACTATCACTATTTGCAGACGATATGATATTATACATAGAGAACCCCAAAAACTCCACAGAAAAGCTAATTCAACTCATCAATCAGTTCAGTAAAGTGGCAGGATACAAAATCAACATGCAAAAGTCAGTAGCCTTCCTATACACAAACAATAAATCTGAAGAAGAAGAAATAAAAAAAACCATCTCTTTTGTTATTGAAACAAAAAAAATCAAATATTTGGGAATAAATCTAACAAAAGAGGTAAAGGACCTATACAAAGAAAACTATAAAACACTGTTAAAAGAAATAGAAGAAGACACAAAGAAATGGAGAGACATCCCCTGCTCGTGGATTGGAAGAATAAACATTATTAAAATGGCCATCCTTCCAAAAGCAATATACAGATTCAATGCTATTCCAATCAAAATTTCAATGTCATTCTTCAAAGAAATAGAACAATTATTGATGAAATTCATATGGAATCACAAAAAACCCCGAATAGCCAAAGCTCTCCTGAAAAAAAAAGAAGGGAATGGAGGCATTACACTCCCAGACTTCAAACTATACTACAAAGCCATAATCACCAAAACTGCATGGTATTGGAACAAGAACAGACATACAGACCAATGGAATCGAATAGAAAATCCAGAAATAAACCCACAGGTTTATGGTCAACTAATCTTTGACAAAGGAGCAAAGACTATGCATTGGAGCAAAGAAAGTTTGTTCAATAAATGGTGCTGGGAAAACTGGGTCGCTACATGCAAAAGAATGAAGCTTGACCACTACCTCACACCATACACAAAAATCAACTCAAAATGGATTAAAGAACTAGACATAAGACCTGAAACCATAAAATATATAGAAGGAAATATAGGCGAAACACTACGTGATCTGCACATCAAAGACATCTTTACAGACACATCACCCAAAGCAGTGATAGTGAAGGCAAAGATAAACAGCTGGGACTACATCAAATTAAAGAGCTTCTGCACAGCAAAAGAGACAATAACAAAAAAAACAGAAACCCCACCAACTGGGAGAACATTTTTGCACCCAACACTAATGATAAAGGACTGATCACAAAAATCTGCAAAGGACTGATCACAAAAATCTGCAAAAATCTGATGAGACTCAACAACAACAAAGAAAATAATCCAGTCAAAAAATGGGCAGAAGAGCTAAAAAGAAACTTCTCTGAAGAGGAAATGCAAATGGCCAACAGGCATATGAAAAAATGTTCAACATCACTTGCCATCAGGGAAATGCAAATCAAAACTACCATGAGATACCATCTTACACCAGAGAGAATGGCACATATTAAAAAAACTAGCAACAACAAATGCTGGCGAGGGTGTGGAGAAAAAGGAACTCTTCTGCACTGTTGGTGGGAGTGCAAACTGGTCCAACCACTGTGGAGAGCTGTGTAGAGATTTCTGGACCTACTAAACATAGAGCTTCCATATGATCCAGCAATTCCACTCCTAGGTATTTACCCAAAGGACACAGAAACATCAATTCCAAAGAAAACCTGCACCCCTATGTTTATAGCAGCACTGTTTACAATAGCTAAGCTTTGGAAACAACCCAAATGCCCAAAAATAGATGACTGGATCAAGAAGATGTGGTACATATATACCATGGAATATTACTCAGCATTCAAAAAAGATAAACACATGCAATTTGCAGCAACATGGATGGCGCTGGAAGGGATCATGCTCAGCGAAATAAGCCAAAAAGAAAAAGAAAAATACCGGATGGTTTCACTCATAGCAGGAATCTAGAAAACTTAAATAAGGGACCAGGAAAATGAATAACTATAAGAAAGTGAAAATCAAAATCAACAAAAAACTATGAACCAGAGACACTTTTAGGGGGGCGGGGGCGGGAGGGGAGGGATTGGGGTCAGAATGGGGGGGCTGCAATTGTATGGGGAATATAACAATAAAATTTATAAAAATAAAAAAAATAAAGTCCTCCATGGCCAGCTCCCTGGTGGTCTAGTGGTTAGGATTTGGCGCTCTCATAAAGTCCTCCATGGTGTTAGATTGGGCATTCTTTTTAAAATTTTGCCTTCCTTATGCAGAAACCAATCAGATACATGTCATGGAATTTAGTCGTATAGAGATGTGATACTAATTTTGTATCATGTACTCACAGTGTTAAGACAATGAAAAATGAATCATAGCTGTCATTTCCACAATTGACAGTGATGTACAACAAATTGACGGGGACAAATTACTTTACAGACTGGTGAGTGCCATGTGACCCTAGGAGTATGTTTTGAGCATATTAAATATTACTTACTAAAAGTTTTGTAGATGGCAAAGATAATGTCCGCTTTAATTGGGCCAATATATATTTACCTATTAGAATTCAGTAGTATCATTTCTTATTTTTACTTTACTTTTGGGTTTACCTTCATTTTTCTGTTAATAATTTTTCTTTTCAAACTTCTACATGTGGAAAATCATCAAAGCTTAGTTATGTCTTTTACTGTAAATTTTCTCCTGATTTAGTTGTATTTCAACCTCTCTGTAGATTGTGCCAACATTTTGATATCAATAACTCTCTCCTGACATCCAGTTTCTTACCTCTTAAATTCTCTCTACACCTTCATATGATAATTTTTCCCTACTATCTCACATATCCAAACGTCCAAAATGAACGCATTAATATCAATTTAAAATCTGTTTCTCCATTTATTTCTGATTTTATCAGTCACACAGGTCTGAAACATCACCTATTCTTAAGATGCTAATTTCATAGCAAATTATATTTTTAAATTTTATTTGCAAGGTGTTTAAGATCTGCCAAAGTTGGGGACGGTTTCCCAATCTGTGTCTGATTATGAATATTAATGAGATGAAAATTCAGTATACCAAGCAGCAACTCTCAACAGTTTTACATGCCTTGCAATCCCAATGTAACATACATCAAAGTCTCTATGTTACTGCACTCCTCTCAACCCTCTGCCTGAGGAGGACACATTTTTGTTCAAAGGGCCCCAGGCCACAGAAGTAGACTAGCTCCATCAATCTATGATTGGAGTGGACCACAGGGCAGTGACCTGAGACTTGTACATCTTGTACATGATCTTAAGCAAACGTTGTTTAACATCTCATTATTATTTTGCTTGGAATGGAAATTTTGGAATTTCTGTGGAGTCTATTTCAACCTTTTTGTGTGAGCTACAGGGATAAAAAAGAAATATTTTTCTCCCTGATCTATTTCTGGTGACTTACATAACCTAAGATATAGAAGGCAAGATACCTAAGTAAATAGTGGCTGTTTCTTATTACTTCTTGTTAACAACTTGCAGTATGTCTCTCAGAAAAGGCCTCAAAGATGTTTACTTACTTTCTTCAGGACAATAATTATTATCTGCGAGTACTACCTATTACCATAGTGGTAAACAATGTTTTTGTGACCAGTGCCTGAAGTTTCAGGCCACCTTATTTTCCAAAATAACTTAAATTATATAGTATGCTCATGTTTCTCCTTTCTTTTAACTCTGGTGACTACTACAATTTGGAATCCTATAGTTTCCCAATGTTTTGCTCTTCCCCTCTTCCATCATTACTTCGATAATGTTTATAAATTGTACTGTCAAGATACCACTTCTAACTCAAAATTGTTCAGTAACCTGTGACCTTCCTATATTCCTAGAATGACAATCAGAATCCTCAAGGCTGTGACTTTACCCTTGAAAATTCACTGTACTTTTGAAAGCTCTTACCCTTTACCAATGTGGCCAATTCCCTTTTCCCACTTACTCATTCTTTATTCTTCTCTTAAGACTTTATTTTGTTTCACTTGGAATTTCCTGCCCCTATCACTCATATTAATACAAGTCTGTCTTTCAAGATACATCTTAAGTTCCACCTTCTCCATTAGGCTATATCTAACTAACACATTCTCCCTTCATATAATGTGATTACCTTTTTCTCTTATTTTATCCTAAATTTATTAGAGCATAAAATATACCAAAGAAAGTATCTAAACTCATCCTGAAGCTACTGGAAATAGGAATATGCCTTCTATTTTCTGTTTTTTTTCCCCCTGACATGAACAAGCATAGTTGATTCTTGGCTAATATTTTTTGATTAGTTAATCAGTATTTTAAAATTTACAGATGGTTTCTCTGCAGGAATGGAAAGTTAGAGCACTCCCTCCCAATACTGTGTTTATTGTGAGTTTATATTTATAAAAAACACAAAAAGAGCAGGGAAATAGGAAGTTTGTTTACATTTTGTAATAAGGTACCTTTTAAATTAGAATGTTATGTATATATTTGCATTCTCTCTTTATGAAAGGCAAAGAACTTTACTTACATTTTACCTCATATCCCTGTTAATTTATATACATTTATAAACGGTATGCTTACATTCTTATCTTCTTATATGTATTGCTCTTGTCTCTCTAATTTTGAAAGCACATTTTATACCTTTGTTCTCTATGTTGGCAAAACTATTTTTTTCCTACTTTGACCATCATTTGCGTGAGTGAGTTTGTCTCTATTCTTATATAAATTCTAAGTAGATAATATTGAGATTTTCCCTCACCTGCCAACATAACCATAAAAGATTTTAAACTTTGATCATGATATCTTTCTGACTTTATGTGGCTAAAAACTAAACATTGATACTAGCTTTTTAAAAATAGACAAATACTTAAAATATTAATCTCCGTCTAAATTATATTCATATGCTTCATGTTCTCATTTCTTATTTAGATTATGCATTTGAAGAATAAAAGATTTTACAGATCAGCAAGTACTCTACTAGATCAAATAAAGATAATTATAGAAAATATAAACTTGACTAAAGTTTTCTGATAATTTAATAAATAACAAGTATATTTACTGAACTTAATTTATTAAACTTAATTCAATAAACTTAATTTAAGTTTTAATTAAGAAACTTAATTTATAAATGTAATTAATTTTAATTAATAAATTAAATTAATAAACTTAATTTAACTGATTAAACTTATTTATTAAACTTAATTTAATAAATAACAAATATAATGGACTAAACTTAATCATGTCCATTATTTGGTTTAACGGCCACCAAAACAGTAATGTAAGCTCACTTTTAAGATTAAATGAGATGACTCTAACAGTATGATTTTATAAAGATTTACTGTCAGTTTCTGAAGTTTTGTGGTTAATGTAATTACACTTGTTTTAAAAAGAAGTACATTATTTCATTAGAGGAATAATATTCTTGAAGAGTTGATTTGATTTTAGTGCTCTGCAACAGTACATGTATTTTAATGCGTATTTGTAATATGAGGTTATTTGAGATAATGTTTAATGTGATTTTTAATTTAAAGTAATGTTTAATAGCACCTTTATATCAAAAGATTCCATTCTTTCACATTAATTCTTTCCTATTTAGCACATATTATTAAATGTCAGCATTATGTCTACATTCAATAGGATATTGTAAGGCGTTACACTGTTCCTTAGAGTGGGCCTCTTCCTTCCTGCAATGGAATCACTGTAATAATGTCTAAAGTACTGCTCCTTGAATCCCATCAAGAACTTCTGAATGGAATATCTGGGTTGAGAATAAGAAATCTGGTGTTCAAAGAGGTAATCCAGATGATTTCTTTGTATCCCCAAATTCGAGAATTTAGGGGGTAATGATAAAATCATGAATCATAATAATCACATCAGCTTCTTCAGCGTCTCTGTCATTTTATTTATAAGATGTCATTTTTATGAGACAAATTAACACCTATGCTTTAATTTTCTTGGCACACTTAACCTCAATCAAAGAGAAAACAATAGAAACTAAGCTATACTGTTTTTATGAGAGTCAGAGACAGCACAAATAAGTACTGAACAAACTTCCTAGAATATTTTAAAACAGCATAGGTACTAAGATCTATATTAACTAGCAAGAATATAGTGGTCAACTAGATACACCAATGCCATTTTATCTCGATTTTCAAATCTAGTGGTATTTTAAGACTTAGAATAATTGAATTAACAGTAACTGTTATGTGAATGAAGAAAATGACTAAAGCTTAGAGGAAAAAGAAAAAAAAGTAGGGTCACATGATATCAGAAAACTGCTTCCTAAAGGAGAAAGACAAAGGCAAAGAGAATAATATTTCTAGGCTCCATCTAGCTTCTCCACATTTTATACTTTGTGTGTTTCTGGCAATCTCTCTTTCCCAGTAACCTGGTTTTGCATTGAAAGGCTGCTGGATCCCATCACAGTGCTACAGCAATGATAGATTTGGATAATGCATTAATCTTTCCAGAAAAATTATGTAACATCCTGAGAGTTAAGCTTAACATAATTACATGACTTTCATTTTTCTCAATAAAAATGATGTCTATATTTATTTATTTTACTCTTTATGATTTTTTTTCCTTTATTACTCTTCTCCCCCAAGGTTTGTGATTAATCAGGGGCTGTGCACTGAATACACTGATAAACAAATGAAACAAGAAGTTCACTATCATTAGTCTTATGTTCCAGTAGCTGGGAATCAGGATGATGCAAGTGATAAGTAAAAACATACACAGATACATGAATAAGTAAGCAAAGACACTAACTGCAGATAGCAATAAATACTAGGAATAAAATGAGACAAAATGATATCATTAAAAGTGACAAGGTGAGCTACTTTAGAATAGAGCATCAGGAAAAGACTAAGCAGGTGACATGCTAAGAGGAATTAATTACTTTAAAAAGTTAATTATTTGAATGAGTAGAATAGGGTATTCCAAGCATAAAATAAACCCTAGAATGGAAACTAGATTTTCTAATGTAAAGAAAGCCAGTGTTACCAGAACAGATTGAACAAATGGTTCCAGGATTGGTCTAAGAAATAGGCAGACACCAGGCTATATGAGATCTTTAGAACTGTGATCAATAGTTTTTTATTTCTTTCCATTTCTTTTCTAGGATAAGAGTTACCCACTTATGCCTTTGAGCAATGGAGTGACAATACAATTTTGTTTTAAAGATTTATTTATTTGTTTATATGAGCACTGGGTACAGTCAGAAGTGGGGCGGGTGAGAGAATTCACCAGAGCCAGAGCGGGGAACAGAACAGGCAGATTGACGAAATACACTGCTGAGGGGAGCAGCAGGCACAGCAGGAGATGGCTGCGCGCCATGTGGGACTCTTGCCGGTGGCTGGGGATCGAACCAGCACTGCAGAGGCTGTGGGCAGCTTCGCAGCCTAGCACTCAACCGCTGTGCCACCAGGGGAGGCCCAGACAATATAATTTATGCTTTGAAAGAAGAGTCTGACATCTATGTAGTTAGTGAAACAAAATGAAGCAAGAATGGAAGTGAAGCTACCATTAAGATACTATTGCAATAGTCTAAGTGAAAACTATGGTGTTGTGGGTTTGCACTATACAGAGATTTTTGGAAGTAGAATCGAAGAGATTTACTGATATTCTGAGTGTGTTCTCTGAGCATAAGTGAGGAATCAATGATTTAGATTTGGGGAGTAAGAAAATGTTTCAATAAAATGATATATTTATTGATAAGAGGGAGGTTTGGAAAAGTAGTTTTGATCATTTAAAATCTGAAGTCTGCAACTAGTAGTGAATTCCAGGGAAAAGATACATTTGAGTGTCATCTATACATTTCTTGTAATTAATAAGGCTTGACAAAGTACCTAAAGGGTGTGCTTAGAAGAGGGAAATGTTTAGAGCATTAATATGTTTGCACATCTGGTAGAGGAGGGAGATACCAAAAGGTCTTTTATAAAGAAAATGAAGTAGGAAAAAAATCAGACATGTTGGGTATCCTCGAAAGCAAGGGAAATGTGTGATTCAGGAAAGAAGCATGATCACTTGTGTCAAATACTGCTAAAAGTCAAGTAAAATAGCCTAGTGAATTGGCCACTAGCTATAATCATTTGTAATCTTGAAAAAAGCTTTTCTATTGAAATCCTGGGGAGAAAAGTTAATCCAAGTAGGTTGAAGAGGGACTGAAAAATTAGGAAAGGGGAAAAGCAATAAAAATAGATAATTCTTTTATGAGCGTTCTACAGGAAAGAGGAGTAACAAAATGGGCTAGTTACAAGAGGGAATGTTGGATTATGTGACATTTTCTTTAAATCCTACAAAAGCTATATGTAGTTAATACTTTGTAAACAAAAAAAAGGTAATAAATTATATTCAAAGAAACCAAGTGATTTTAAGAGAGTTATACTGTTAGTGCGAGAGTGAATTCAAACTCTGACAGTGTGGCTCCCAAACCCACATTCTTAGTCTCTACACTTTGCTGGATCTCCTCACTACTCTGCATGAGTAAAAGATATTCCTTGCCCTTTATCCTGTTAAACTGGGATTTGTTCAGTAGCCTTTATTCTTTATACAACTCTCACTAAAAATAATTGTAGCAAAGAAGATCTTAGTCATTGCTTTGTTTTGACAGGCTCTTTCCATTTCTGGGTGTGAGTGAAGAATATTTCTGCATGCTGGGTATACTCAACTTTCCCTGGGAAGCAATGATAGAAGTAATGATCCCAATTCTACCAGAAATTTTTCAAAAGGTTATTTAATTATAGAAAAGATGAAGGATGGATTTTTATGTCCCAGAGACAATTCCTTAATCTTCTCACTGTGAAGGAATGTGACCTAAGCAACCTACAAAGACCTGACTTCATTCTTGAAGACAGCAAAAAGACAGTATCTTCTGTATTTTGCATGATATTATCTTGTGTAGGTTATATCTTTCTCTCTATTCTCTTTCCATCACAGAAATTGTAAGAGTCCAGATTTATCCAAAGGAAAGCAATCCTGACTCTCCTCTGGGCATTTTTCTATGTCGAAAGCATTCCGGCTATCTCCATGATATGACTTACATAAATACTTTAGCTCAAATAACTGAATAAATATGGCATCACACAATAGTGGAATGTGGTACTGAGGTACAGAATTAAATTTCAAACCAACTAGAATTAGCAAAATACACTTTTCCAGATGGGAATGATCAAGATGCCTTTTAAAATTATACTTAATATTTTTATAATCAAAAACTACTCACAAAACTCTCATTCAGAATTTTCTCCCAAGATACCATAAGCTGTTGATCAGTGTAGGGAAAGGATAACTGTAGAAATTTTAAACAAAAGATTCTTTTTAAAAATCAAATTTTGTTGGTTTACCATTTACTTTTTAACTGCAGAATTTGGGGTCAAACAGATTTTGGTTCAAATCTGGCCTCTACCACTTACCAACTAAGTGATTTGGGGCTATATCTTAACATTTAATTTACAATAATGTGGAATTTATGCTGATCTATCCTGTGAGATAATTCATAGAATATATTTGGCACCCTTTTTAGAATACTGCTACCAACTAAAGATGATAATGGTCATATGTATCAGAGTACTTTCATCTAAAATAAAATAAAATCCCAGATTAGGTAAAACTCTAAGGAAATGTATATACTTGAGTAGCCAGAGGACAGGGGCTGGGTAGTCCTCTACAAAATAAGTACTTATTAATGGCACCTAAAATTTAACCAATCCTGTGCCTCTCTGCTACATCTGTAGGATTTTCCTGACTGTGTCCTCTCTTCTTAGGCCATATCTAGAAGATTATTGAGGGGAAAGGATCTTACAATCCACACTTTACAGTTGCATACCACTATGTCCAGAGAAAGAGGAATATGTCTTTTCTCTGAATGTAAGTCTCAGAAATATCATATTGGCCTGAAAAGACTAACTTGTTCATATGTAAATCATTACTAGAGGCTAAAGAAATATCAAGGATTGATTGACTCAGGCCTAGAATGATGTGTCAGTCATTGTAGCAATAGGAGTGGGAGTTACTCCTTAACCAATAGGCTAGAAATAAAAATATGAAATTAAAATTAGGGCACTATTTGGAAAAGAAAAAGCCTGGGATAATTTCAGGGAAGGCAACAAATCATTTTCATTTGGCTCTATTTTCATAATGATTGTCCATGAAGGCTATGTCCTCTAAGTAATTAATGAGAATCTTAAAATTTTAAAATTAATTCTTTAGTTGTAAAAACAAAAATATGTGCAAATGCTATTTCTAAGTCTGCTGCATAACAGGGCAACAAGTCTTTGAGATCTTAGAATCATGAAAATTCATGATTTGAATACATGACTGTTTGAAAGTACATAAATTTATTCCAAAGTACAATAATAGGAGGATACTTGGTAATTATTTTCACATATATAATGAATAAATACATAGCTTTATAGTGAAAAAAAAACTTGACAGTAGTATATGAAAGTTCTACAAAATTAGTACTTATGGGTGTCAACTAAAATACTCTGAAATCAGAATTAATAAGTATATACCATTAAAAATTATGGTTATAGTTATAATTACAGTTAAATTATATATATATACACAGAAATCATATAATCAGCATTATGTTATATTGTTTGTTGAAGTTATTTGAATGAATTTTTCATTTATTTTACAATAAGAATATTAAAATTATTTAATATCAAGTATAATCCAATTTTCTCTGTAAAACTATGAAAGCATTAAAAATTCAAAGATCAGTCCTTGATGTTAATATTACTGAAGTTTTTTGCATTTTTTTAAATTGCATTGTTTGACACACAAACTGTAATTTACTAAGTGATTATGTGGTCTAACACCTGATGTTTTCTACCCTAACTGTAGACAACAGTTTTATCTATTGAGTTGAGATTTTAACCCAACTTTCCATCTTTATTCTCTTAATGTTAAATGATATCTAAATATACTAATACAGGAAAATTCATGTTACTTATTTGTATTTTTTCACACATTATTTTGATTGCATAATTTGGCAAAATCATAAAATAGTGAGTTTTAAAATTAACAAAAAGCATAAATTATGGCAGCATTTGGGAATTGTTAAGTCTATTTTTAGAACTTTGATAATCTGAACTGATTTTTTTATAAGCAGGAAAGAGTTCTCATACAGATTTTTTTCAGTTAATGTAATATTTGAAAGTCATATTTCAAAATATTTTTATTAATTTGACAGAAGAGAAAAAATGTGCACACTTATATTTGGATGAGATATAATTTTCCCTATTTGCAAACAGGATTGATAATTCAAATTTTTCTAGAGTTATGCAAAACCCCAGGATAATTTTTAACCCTGTCTTTGTGATGTACTAAGTACAAGAAGCAAATTCAATCTAATCAGATCACTCCTTTGCTCTGTTTTATACTGCATTTCTTATAGTCCTGATATTCTCACCAATGGCTTAAGAGCAGCTAGAAATGCTGTATTTACCCTGAAGCTAGTTGAGGATAAAATTTCTTTGAAGACGGCAGTTCTATTTCACAAACAGGTATAGAACTGTGAAGATGAAAGACAGCATTCTCCACTAAAATCTCAACCAGACAATCATATAGCATTTCTATTAGAGACTGGGAAACAAACCTTAGGGTTGGTTTCCCCAGAAGCAGATAATTTGATGATATCCATTTGGTTAGTATAACAAGGCATGCCCCTTTTCTATTAGTCCAAGGAAGTAAAAGATTGTTTGAAAAGACTTTATAGTCACTTGGGAAAGATGGAAACATTTCACATCTGCCTACTTGTTTTAAACAGAAAGTTGCAATACATTGAAATCCCTTAGCTCAGAATATTCATCCTTGAAATAGCTGGAGGTGGTATAAAATAAATATTTATTCACTTAAAATCTATAAGATATAGACGCTGCTTTGTGTTCTATTAAAATTTAATTGATTAGTGTCCCCACACAGTGTGCAGAGGCACTGACAATCAGCCATGAAGCTAGATCTGCCAGTGGCAGTTCCAGGAACACAGCAAGGGATTGATTAAAGAGAGCTTTTTACCATCTGTGGTCATGTTATGCTTGGGATAGATCATATATTTGCATGGGCAGCAGTAAATATGCCAACAGAGGCAACAGGTTTCCTTGAAGCAGAAAGAAAGTAGAGTCAATCAAGCTAAAGTAATAGCTTAAATCTGATAGTGGAAGATTCATGAAAAAGAGCTGACTTTGGCATCCTACATGAAAAGATCATTCAGAATGAAAATATTATGGTAGAAAGATAATTCTTACTTGGAAGATTTATGATTAAAATTTTAATTTGTTCTAATATTTGTCCAATTAAATAAGTTATAGACATTTTGGCTGAAAGTCAACATTTACATTAGGGACCAATATTTTTTTTTAAAGGGATTGGCTAGAAATAGTGGCTCCAGTGTTTTATTTTATTTGGATAAGAGGGAAAAATAGAGAAGGAAAAGATGGAGCAGAAGATAATCAGAAAAAAGATAATTTTTTTTCCTCAAAAAAGGCCAAAATTAAAACTCAATGAACCATCACTTGGTCCCAGAAAATCCTTTTGAAGGAGTCAGATTGTTGTTTGTTCATTCATTCAACAAATAGGTATTGTGTGCTTACTATTCATAGTGTCAGTGATGATGTCCCAAGGATGACATAAATCCTTGTCTCCAGGTGTTTACATTCAGGTATACAGTTTAAGCAATGTATACAAATACTTCCATAAGTATATTTAGGGTTGTTTCATCTTCTTTGATCGGAATAGTATAGCAAAAATTAGCATCTCAAATGAACATGTAACGATTTTAACAAATAATATAGTTTTCTCTGTGCAATAACTATTCCACATCTCTTTATTGTTCTTTAAATGATCTATAAATTTCTTCCTCATTCTCACATATTTTACATAAATAATAGAATCATTCCAAAGGATACCCTTCATTAGCTCATGATCGAATATACAAACAAACATGGTTTCCTTTTTTACTGAAAAAATGGGAGAAATTTTCTTACTCTTGCAATGGTAAATCATTTCATATATGAGCTGCCTTCTTTATAGCTTTGCCTCTGGTTATTTTCTCTCATCCTGCATCATTAAGCACTCCCACTCACCCCATCTCCACTGGATGAGTTCCATATGCCAGAAGTCATGACACAAAATAAAATTGTAATAATTTTAAGTCACACTGGAGAAAACTGACTAGACTGTCCAAGTCCTGTAGCAGGTGGCTCCTCTTTTCTCAGGCCATCTGGATCATTAAAGACTCAACTGTGGAGCTCAGCACTATGTAGGGAGCTTTACGGTAAGATGTAATGTCTTTTATCTTATAATCAAACAAATAAATAAACAAAACCCCCCTTTACTCCATATGTCTATTTAGTTCCTTTCTAGTCTCTTTTATACCTAAAATTCTTGTAATAATTTTCTACATATGCATTTACCAACCAATTTCTTATCTCTCATTTACTTTTCAAAATATTCCAATCAACTTGCCTTCTCTAAATTGCCACTATCAAAATCAATAAATCTTATGCATACCTGCTGCCTCTCATTTAAAAGCTTTCTTCTTTGAACTCTCATTTATCTTCACTTTCATTATTTGACTTTTATGATTGTTTTCAGAATTTCCTGGCTTGCCTTCCTGATAATATTGTTCCATAGTCTCCATCGCTGGCTCCTTTGCCTCCATGTGACATGAGAACTAGGTTCTGTTCTTTGTTCTTTCTCCTTAGGGTATCGTATCTAGTCAAATGGTTTTCATTACCACATATGTACTAGTAAATGAAATTTATTTTTTTCTAGATAGGTGTCGGAATATTTATTTATTTATTTTTATTATTTTATATACTTTTACATCATTTTTTTCATTTTTGCACAATGTATGCATTTTCATCTTGGTTATAGTCCCCATACAATTCCCACCACCCTTGTTTTGATCTTGCTCCCTTCATCCTCCCCTCCCCTGTAGTGTGTCTCTGGTTATAGTTGCTTGTTGATTTTGATTTTTACTTTATTGCAATTAGTCTTTTTCCTGGACCCTTATTTAGGTTTTCTAAAGTCCTGCTATGAGTGAGACCATCACATATTTTTCTTTTTCTTTCTGGCTTATTTTGCTGAGCATGATCCCTTCCAGCTCCATCCATGTTGCTGCAAATTGCGTGAGTTTATCTTTTTTTTGATTGCTGAGTAATATTCCATTGTGTTTATGTACCAATCTTCTTGATCCAGACATATATTTTGGTGAATTTGGGTGGTTTCCATAGCTTACCTACTGTAAATAGTGCTGCAATAAAGATAGGGGTGCAGGTGCCCTTTTGAATTAATGTTTCTGTGTCCTTTGGGTAAATACCTAGGAGTGGAATTGCTGGATCATAGGGAAACTCTATCTTTAGCAGGTTTAGGAATTTCCACACAGCTCTCCATAGTGGTTGGACCAGTTTGCACTCCCACCAGCAGTGCAGAGGAATTCCTTTTTCTCCACATCCTTGCCAACATTTGTTGTTGCTAGTTTTTTTTTTTTTTATATGTGCCATTCTCACTGGTGTAAGATGATATCTCATTGTAGTTTTGATTTGCATTTCCCTGATTACAAATGATGTTGAACATTTTTTCATATGCCTGTCGGCCATTTGCATTTACTCTTTGGAGAAGTTTCTTTTTAGCTCTTCTGCCCATTTTTTGACTAGGTTGTTTATTTTGTTTTTGTTGAGTCTCATCAGCTCTCTGTAGATATTTGTGATCAGTCCTTTATCATTAGTGTTATTGGTAAAAATTTTCTCCCAGTCCTCGATGTGTCTCTTTGTTTTGGTTACTGTCTCTTTTGCTGTACAGAAGCATTTTAATTTGGGGCCTCCCTGGTGGCACAGCGGGTTGAATGTAGCTCTGTGAAGCTGTCTGCAGCTCTGCAGTGCCAGTTCGACTTCTGGCCGACCAGGCAGATTCCCACATGGTGAGACAGACCTCAGCGGTGTATTTCGGTCCTTCTGCCTGTTCTGCTCCCTGTTCTGTCTCTGGTGAATTCTCTCACCCTCCCGTGCCTCTGGCCTGTACCCTAGTGCTTGTATAAATAAATAAATCTTAAAAAAAAAAAGAAGCTCTTTAATTTGATGTAGTCCCAGCTGTTTATCTTTGCCTTCACTATCACTACTTTGGGTGATGTGTCTGTAAAGATGTTACTGAGGTGTACATCATGTAGTGTTTCGCCTGTATTTCCTTCTGTATATTTTATGGTTTCAGGTCTTATGTCTAGTTCTTTAATCCATTTTGAGTTGGTTTTTGTGCATGGTGAGAGGTAGTAGTCAAGCTTCATTCTTTTGCATGTAGCAACCCAGTTTTCCCAGCACCATTTATTAAACAAACTTTCTCTGCTCCATTGTATATTCTTTGCTCCTTTGTCAAAAATTAGTTGACCATAAATCTGTGGGTTTATTTCTGGATTTTCTATTTGGTTCCATTGGTGTCTGTTCTTGTTCCAATACCATGCAGTTTTGATTATCATGGCTTTGTAGTATAGCTTGAAGTCTGGGAGTGTGATGCCTCCATTCCCTTTTTTTTTTCAGGAGAGCTTTGGCTATTTGGGGTTTTTGGTCATTCCATATGAATTTCATCAATATTTGTTCTATTTATTTGAAGAATGTCATTAAAATTTTTATTGGAATAGCAATGAATCTGTAAATTGATTTTGGTAAGTTGGCCATTTTGATAATGTTAATTAATGTGTACTCAGATTTTTTGGGGTGTAGTGTTCTCTAGATGTCTGTTAAGCCCATGAGCTCTAGATCCTTATTTAGAGCTTTAGTGTCCTTACTTATTTTTGTCATGTTGATCTATCCATTGTTGACAGTGGTATGTTGAAGTCTCCTACTACATATGTGTTTTCTCTGATGTCTATTTTCAGAGATAATAATAGTTGTCAGGTATATTTTGGTGCGCCTTCATTTGATAAATATATGTTAATGAGTGTTATGTCTTCTTGATGTATTGTCCCCTTGATCATAATGTAGTATCTGTCTGGGTCTCTTTTTAACCTTTTTGAGTTTGAAATCTGTTTTATCTGATATAAATATAGCTGTTCCTGCCTTCTTTTTCGGTCCATTTGTTTGTAGGATTGTTCTCCATCCTTTTACTTCAGTCTAATTTTATCTTTTGTAGTTAAATGTGTTTCCTAGAGGCAGCAAAAGGTTGGGTTTTGTTTGTTAATCCATCCTGCAACTCTGTGTCTATATATTGAAGAGTTTAGTCCGTTTACATTTAGAGTTAATATTGATATGTTAGTGTCTGTATTTGCCATTTTGTTTGTCTTTTCTGTGGTTTTATTTTTGTCTTGTTTCATTCTTATTCATCCCTTTGTTGGTTCCAGCTTTAATAAGACTCCTTGTACTATTTTTTGGAGTGGCAGTTTAGTTGTAATGATATTCTGGAATTTCTGTTTGTCTGGGAAGGTCCTTATGTGTACTAGTAAATAAAATTTAAATTTCTGTTTAAGTCTTCTTCTCTTGGCATTTACTTTTGTAAAGATCACTGGGATGTTAATCTTAATGAGTCCAAAATCAAATTCTTCACTCTTTCCTAGTCTTCCCCATCTTAATAAAAATTCCATAAGAAAAAGAATTCTGTAGTACATAAATAGAGTTTTTCCTCACTCCCCATCAGTAAATTTTAGAAATTAAATCTTCACACCCTTGTGACATCAATTCATTTTCTTTCCACTTCTGATACCATTTTAGCTCATATCTCACATATATCCTTATCTCCCACCCTTATTTTTCAACCTATTCTCCTCTGAAAAGCACAATAGTCTTCTTAAAACATAATCTAAATTTCACACCCCTAAATAAGACACTTTGAATAACAAAACAAAATGTACATATTGTCATGATGTGTAATACCCTGAAAAATTTGGCCTTTGCATTTGTCTCTAAATTCTTTCTGGACTACTACCCTCTCACTTTCTAGGCATTCTTTAAGTTACTCATTTCTACTACATAAAGATCTTTTCAAATAAACATTCTTTGTCTAAAATAGTCTATGCACCTCTCTTGCATAATTTTCTCTTGCAAATCTTTTCAGTCTTAATTCCTTCCTATTCTATTTTTTTAGAGTATCAAATCTAGGGTTAGTCTCTTTGTCATTCTGACAAGATTCTATCCATTCTGCTTATTTATTATCATAATTTTAATGACATTGTAATTTTTTACTTATCACTTAAAATTGCTATGGCAAGGTAAAATTTATAATTTTAGGGAATACTTGTGTTCTATACATAAAAATATAAGATGCTGTCATATGATAAGTGTTCAATAAATATTTGCTAAATGTGTTGATATTTCAATATGGCAGGCTAAGACGCATGTCTAAGTTTATATATTCTTTCTCAAACCACATTTAATATACTCATGAAGGAACTAAAACAAAGAAAACCCACACACATTTTTCAACAGATGTCTAAAGAAATCACTCTTATAGACAGATTAGAGAACAGAGGAAGTCTTATCTAAAATAAACACTAATGTGCCTGCATTCATGAAGGGAACTGAGTTAAGCAACAAATTCAGCAAAGGGAGAGGCAGAGATAGGTAATTAGAAAGTTGAGGCATTAGAAGAAGGTTTATATATATAGAATAGGTGATTTAGCTATTGCTCTCTTCTATACACACAGAAAGGCTTTCAGTTAATTGCTGAAGCCTAAGTAAAAAGATCAGAGCTTTCCACTCTATTCAAATTATAGAACTGAAAAGCTAAATCTGGTACTGTGATTTTTATCATACCAACTTATAATTTCATTCTTTTTTGGCATTTATGATATGACTGGAGTCTCTTTCTCTCTTTCTTTTTCTTTTAGACGTTTTGTTAGACATTTACATCCCTATATATTTTTGTTATGTGCAATGGCATACATGCTGGCTCACCCTCTACCAAACCTCGTGTGCCAGTGCTCTATCTCCTTCCTTCCCATTCACTGCTTCTCCCTCCTGCCTGTTGCTTCTGGCAACCAATATATTTTCTATTTTTCACTAAGTCAAAGGTTTAGTGAAGTCTTTAGTGTTGTTACTGCACTTTGCCAGTATGTTTTGTTGTTATTGATAATCCACAGGAAAGTGAAACCATGTGATATCTTTCACATTCTGATTTACTTCACTTAGCATTATCACCTCAAAGTTTATCCATTTTGTCCCACAAGGCATTATTTCTTGTGTTTTTTTTTTAAATGGAGTCGTATTCATTGAATATATACTCCACATTTCTTTATGCAGTCTTCTATTGGTAATTAGTTTAGTTTTGTAATTTCGCAATTATGGAGAGTGCTGCTATGAACATAGCAGTACACATGTCTTCATAATGGGATTTTCATATTCTTTCAGTAAATACCTAGCTGAGGTATGGCTGAATCATATGGGATTTCCATTTTTATTTTCTTAAGAAATCTCCAGACTGGCACAGTAGACCTCTCTAGTCTTGCTCGCTGCTCCCCTCAGCAGTGTATTTCAGTCAGTCTGCCAGTTCTGCTCCCCACTCTGTCTCTGGTGAATCCTCTCACCCCCCACACCTCTGGCCTATACCCCAATTCTTGTATGAATAAATAAATCTTTAAAAAAAGAAATCTCTATACCATTTTTCATAGAGACTGTACCAAATTGTCTTCCCACCAAAACGGATAAGTGTTCCTTTGTTTACTCATCTTTGCCAACACCTGTTGTTTTCCATACTTTTTTATATAGACCATTCTTAGAGGGGCAAGGTGATATCTCCTTGTGGATCTGAAATGCTTTTCCCTTATAATAAGTGTTGTTGAACAATTTTTCATGTTCCTGTAGGTGATCTGAATGTCTTCTTTAGAAAAAGTGTCCATTTAGGCTGTTTGTCCATTTTTTTATTGGACTATCTTTGTTGTTATTGTTGTTAGATTGTATAATAAACCACATATTTTGGAAATTAGGCCCTTGTCAGATATGGGAAGCACAAATCTCCCAGTCTGTAGGTTGTCTTTTTGTTGTTGTAATGTTTTCATTTAAATACAATTTTTTTTTAGCTTGATGTAGTCCCACTTGCTTATTTTGGCTTTGTTTGTCTTGCTTTTAGAGTTTTGTCCCCAAATATAGCTTTGCAGTAGATGTCTTGTAGAGTATCTCCTGTTTTCTTTTAAGTATTCTGCAGTTTTGATTCTTATATCCAAATCCTTAATATGTTTTGAATTGACTTTTGAGTATGGAGTTAAGGGTGAATTGAGTTTAATTTTGCCTGTGGCTATCCATGTTTCCTAACAAAATTTGTTAAGAGGCTACCCAATTTCCATTGTATAGCTGTGTCTCCTTTGTCAAGGAGTAATTATCTATATGTGTGTGGGTTTATTTCTGGACTTTCTAATCTCTTCCATTGGTTAGTGTTTCTGTTTTTGTTCTAATACTATACTGTTTTCTATTAGTCTTCCTGGCATTTAGTTTTCTAGGGTAATAGGAAAGACCTCATGTTGTTATCTTAAAGCAAAGCCAGTTTACTATATATTCCTAAGTACATAAATATCTCATTTAATTCCTTCATTTAAAATATGAATAATCAAACGTAACTCAGTAATTAACATAAAAAGAAAGTCCAAGGCCAGTTGAATTAAAAAATGTATCAGAAGATGTTAACAATTAAGCAACGTGACATCAGTATTTTTAGATTTAATTAGAATTATTATTTTTTTTAAAGTTTTATTTATTTTTATACAAGAACTGGGAAAAAGGCTAGATGCATGGGAGGGTGAGAGGATTCACCAGAGACAGAGCAGGAAACAGAACAGGCAGACGATGAAATACACTGCTGAGGGGAGACAGGAGGGGTCTGCCGAGCCATGTGGGATTCTCCCCGACTGGTGGGGATGCAACCCACACTGCACAGGCTGCGAACAGCTACACAGTGTGGTGCTCAACTGCCTGCGCCACCAGGGAGGCCCAGATTTAATTGGAATTATTAGAGAAAAGAAAGTGTTCTAAGATATTAAACATATAAATGCAAATTTTAAAATAAAAAATACAAGTAAAAAATTGTTCAACTCTAAAATTTGGAACAAAAATACAAATAGCTGGTAAATAAGAGTTCTTAAAAGGGAAATACAAGACATTCAGGATCAGTACAGGATATCCTATATGTGAGCATTAAATAAAGGACAGAAATTAGTAGAGATAAGAAACAAGAGTTTTGTCACTGAAAGAACTGAGAGTGTAGGGGGCCTCCCTAGTGCGCAAGGGGTTAAGACCCAGCACTATGAAGCTATCTGCAGCCACGAGGTGACCCACATGGCACAGCAGACCTCTCCTGACTAACCTGCTGCTCCCCTCAGCAGTGTATTTCAGTCAGTCTGCCTGTTCTGTTTCCCACTTTGTCTCTGGTGAATCCTCTCACCCCCCCACCGCCCCCCACACCTCTGAATACCAGTTCTTGTATTCATAAATAAATCAATCTTAAAAAAAAAAAAGAATTGAGAGTTCTGAATATAAATGACTCATACCTAGACACATGATTGTAAAATGCCAGTATTCAAAGTATTCAGAAGTTGTAAAACATTTTATATTCAAAATAAATCATAATTAAATATCCACTAATAAGTGAGGATTTGCATGATGACAAATTGGCTAGTTACTCTAAAAGCAAAAGTGTTGTAGAGAAAATTGTTCAGATTAATAAAAAAGCTTTTCAGTCTCAATTTCAAAAATGTCATCAAATTTGAGGTCAAACACACATTTTCAGAACAATGAATGTTATTTTATTTTATTGGATAAAAAAAGTAAATGACTGTCAAATAAAGGACAGAAATTAGTAGAGATAAGAAACAAGAGTTTTGTCACTGAAAGAACTGAGAGTTCTGGGGGGCCTCCCTGGTGCGCAAGGGGTTAAGACCCAGTTCTCGCCCACCATGGGAGAGAACTTTAAGGAAAAGTAGTACTTTTCCTACTTTAAGGAAAAGTAGGAGGTGTGATAGAACAGAAATGAAAATAGAAATTTAGAAAATCCAAGGAAAGGAAAAAGTTGCAGAATCCTGAGAAGAGAGAGAGAGAGCAATCAGAAAGTTCATGAAAAAATTAGAAGTCAGAGTCCAAATGAGAAATTTGAATCTGGGCCTCCCCTGGTGGCGCAGGTGGTTGAGCACCGTGCTGTGAAGCTGTCTGCATCCTCTGCAGCACCAGTTAGATCCCAGCCATCCGGAAAGGGTCCCACATGGCGCAGCAGACCTCTTTTGTCTTGCCTGCTGCTCCCCTCAGCAGTGTATTTCCTCAGTCTGCCTGTTCTGTTGCCCACTCTGTCTCTGGTAAATCCTCTCACCCTCCTGAGCATCTGGCCTATACCCCAGTTCTTGTATAAAAATAAAAAAGTAAATCTTTTAAAAAAAGAGAGAGAAATTTGAATCTAAGCAATTTTTTGGATAACATTTTGCTTAATGGAGGTTGAAATTTAGGGTTTAGTGCTGCTATATAATAAGATTTTACATATTTCATCTCAGAAAATGTCTTTTATATATTTATTTATATATAAATACTGATATCAATCCACAGGCTTATACTTTTAATTGAACATATTCATCACTTATAAGTCATTTATAAAATTCTATTAGAGCCTTCTCTTGATATTCACCTTTTAGTATGTCATTATGGTATGGATTAATCACTTCTTTTTGAAGTTAATTGGAAGCCACTCAATTGTAGAGTTAAATGGATTTTGAAATATGAAAATTTCCTTTACATAGCAAGGTCCGAGAACCAAAGAATACTGCTGGAACAGTAGTTCGAATCAAGTGAAATCTCCAACACATATTTGCATAATAATGGAGATTTCACTTTTTATTTTAAATTTTGACAGCATGGCTAGTGTGTAAAATAACCTAACATTACTTGTGATTAAAAACCATCAGTTGTTGAAAGGAATTTACTGAATCATTAATTTCACATATAAACCATAGTCTGCCATTCAATTTTAGATTGAATTCATTAAGAAATTGTCCACAATTAACAGAAATTGAAGCAATTTTTTTCATTCAGAAAAAGTTCAGTTTTGATCCTTTGCTCAATAAAAATCTCAGTGAAATTCTACCAATGCTAAAATCTATGAGATAAGGTAGATCAGATTATTCAGGTTCTATTTCTAGCAAAAATTGACATAACTGACAATAATTAAGTCCATAAGAGCAAATGAAGCTCATATTTACAATAACAAATGATAAAAATCAAATGCACTCAAAAAACTACCTACATAAATACTACAATGACTATCCATAGGTTTTATCCAGATTACATTTTCACAAGTTTTATAACTTTCTCCACCTTTTCCTATTTCTATTATACAAATATATTATTGCCATCCATTGTAAAATAGCTTAATAGATACTTCTTTAGTTGGCACTGCATTCATATTTTTTCAACTTCTGGGAGTTATACTTGCCTGTCCATGAAGAATGGTCATATTTTTTTTTAAAATAACTTCAAACTTGGCATTGATTACTCAATTAAACAACATCTAAGCAATATAAAATATCTTAATTTCTCAAAACTGCTGATATTAGCAAATTTTTTATTTTTTATTTAAAAAAATCTTAGGGTGCCTCTCTGATGTCACAGGGGTTAAAGTCTCAGCACTATCAAGCTCTTGCCAGCCACTGTGACCCTCCCCGACAGGAAGCTAACCTACATAGGGAGCAGCAGACCACTCCTGTCTCACCTGCTGCTCCCCTCAGCAGTGTATTTCAGTAGATCTGCCTGTTCTGCTTCCCACTCTGTCTCTGGTGAATCCTCTCACCGCCATACCTCTGGCCCACACCCCAGTTCTTGTATGCATAAATAAACAAAAATAATTCTCTAAAAAAAAAAGCAAAAAAACTTAGGAACATTTTTCTTTTGAATCACCATTATTTTACTTCCTTTTTCCTTTTTTTTTTTTTTTACATTAGGATTTCTAGTGCGGTCACCATACTTCCTCTACTACCAAAGTACATAGTTCATTGGTAGGCTTTTTTAAAATAACTTGCTATTTACCCATGTTCTCAAATTGTGAACAACTGTTTGCATGAAAAAGCTGATAGTCTTAATCAAGTTTAGTTTTTTTCTGAGCATCTTTTTTTGGCACAATAAAACACAATTTATTTTAGTTATAAAGCCTTCCCTGTTTATAAATGAACCACTCAGAAACATACTTTGTTTCCAGTACTATTTTCGTCCTCCCTCCTCTCTCCCTCCCTTCCTTCATTTTGTGAAGAAATTCTGCCATTATTCTATATCCCATTTCAAATTTTCTATATTCTGTCACTTTCTTGTAAGTTATGAATATTGTCATGAGTGCTTATGTTAACATCAATGTATACTGTAATCTTTTATACAGCTACTAGGTCATTAAATAATAAACACAATCATCTAATTCTATGACAATATAATATGTACACTGTTCTCTTTTAAAAGTTTGTCAAAGTCCACTTTCTCTTATTTTTTTGTTTTGAGAAGATAGATATGCACTTGTAGTTATAATAAAATAGCACAGTACAATAATACACGTGGCATTCACAACCCTGTCAAATAGTAACTGTGTCACTGTGACAACCATGCTCTGAGCAGCAAAGCAAAGTTACATGAGTACAACATAAGGTCTTGGTGTCTTACTTAAATCTGCATTTTAGCACAGAAGCAGCCATACCCAATATAGGAACAAATGATGATGACTATGTTTTAATAAAACTTTATCAAAAGACATTAAAAATTTGAAATTCATGAAATTTTCATGCATCACAAAATATTTTTCTTTGGCATTTTCCCCAGCTCTTTGAAAACATGAAAGTTATCTTTAGCTTGCAGGCCATAAAAAAAGACAGCAAGCTGGATTTTATCCATTGGTGATTGTTTGCTAGTTTCCTGGTCAATTTGTACTACATCAGCCGGTTTCCTTACCTACAGACTTCAAATTGAGTATGTAATGGAGATTGCCTGTACAAGTTTGGTAGAATTAAGTTTGAAATATTTATTCCTTTGTTTCTGACCCTTCTTTGTGGGACTGTTAACAGGTTTGTTGCATACTTCAACGGAAGGATTTAAGGCTTCATTCCCCTAGTGAAGGGTTCCATTTGCATCGCCCTTTCCATGTTAGGTTGCGGTAACTGCAATTTTTATTTGTTCCTTCATACCCAAATGTATTATGAGGGCTCCACAATTACCAGTGCTGGTATTATTCATTGCTCTTAAGGTTTCTTATTCTGTGACTTTGTAAACAGCTCACCAAATTATCCCAATTTGTGCAATGAATTTTGTGTAAGTGGTTCAGATAGTAATACTAATTTCTCAGCACTGATATATACATAATTTTACATTATCTCATACTTATTAAATACTTTCTAAGTGTGACCAAGAGGACTACTACTAAAATAGGGACAACATTGCTATCATGAGCTCTTAGTGATTTCAAAGGTTAGGCAAAATTGTTTTGTTTTATGGGGAGTAAAATAAGATGGTGGGGGAACAAGAGTGGGGAAGTGGGATGAGAGTGACATGGTCAGAGTAGATTAGAGAATATTTTAGCCTGAGGCCAATCTACACAGGACATACATTTCAGGAGGTGCTATAATGCTGGAGGGTGAGTCAGAGTTAGTGTCCCCGGGTATAGAGAGATGCTTAACCTATATTTGGCCAAAAATCATTTCGTTCCCACTAATTAATGGGACAAACAGTTCAACTAGTCATTTATGGTCAAAGAATGGAATTTGGAGGGTCTGCATCTAATGTAGCCAAAATAAACATGAGGGACATACTTGAGTCTTACTTAATCATATGGGTTTTTTCTTTACCAGGAGATATTTCTGCAGCATACATTGCAGGCAATAAGTGTTTTGTTTGTTTGCTTGCTTCTAAGTAAGTCTGTTTTCAAGTACTTATTGAGGTAAAAGTTCAACATAGTCACCTTAACATACTGTATCTGGAGTGATACATTTATCATTAATTTCATCTCTACAGAATAGAATGTCAGAGACCAAACCTTGTGGGAAAGCGATGATTCTGTTTAGATCAGCATAACCAAAATTAAATATATGCCAAATGCTGAAATATAAATGCTTCTTACTCATTCACATCTTCCATTCTGAGCTGTATTGTTATTTGTCTGATTTAGGTGCTTCTGCTACTACCAAATGACCTTCACCCTGCAGTGCTTCTGAAAATGCTTGAATGGGGCGGGGGGGGGGGGGGCCGGTAAGGGGGTAGGGGTGGGGGAATTACACCCTCTGGAATACAAAGTGTATTCAACTGTTACCTTATTTCTTGTTCAGTGATATTTTGATTTTTGAAGGATCCAAAGGACCATGTGTGAGATGACAGAGTTGAATGGGGAAACAATGTTCTAATAATGTCAAAAAGCATCAGTGAAGGCCATTGAATTTATTTGTCTTACTTGGAGTTTGGGGCCAAGGGACAGTTAGTGGGAATCTGGTCAAGGCATTTAATCCTCTCTCAGCTATCAGACATTAGGCAAGAACATTGCTTTCTCTAATCACTACCAGTTTGTCAATGATAAGATTATCTTTCCTTCCCCTTGGCTGGAGTTCTTGGGAGATTTTGGTTTTTTTTTTTTCATTGTCTTTTTATAAGATCAGGGGTGGTTATAGTCAGAGGATTTCTTGCTAAATGCTATTCTCAACCAAAAATCATAAATTAAAATCTTTTTAAAAAGTCTTTTAAAATACACTTTATGCTTAAGTCATGACATAGTAGTCAATGTAGGTGTTCCACAACACTGATAAAACACAAAACAGTCCATACTTAAATATAACAGCTAGATAAACCTTACAAGTGAGTAATCTATCCATAAGATGTAGATGAAATAAAGCTTGAATTAATACAACACAATATCTAATAAAGACTTGCCACACACAAATTAGTACATCATCCGCAAGTTTAGAAAAGGTGAATTGACCAAACTTTAGAGAGGTGTTTTTCCTAACTAAAGGCCCCTGGCTTCCTTTTCTTCAAGCATATACTTTTGAATTCTGTGAGTTGTAAATCTCCCAATCTCTAGCCAATTTTACAATTTAGGGATGTGTTTCTCAAGAACCTAGGAGTCACTGCTCTGAAAAGTAATCACCAGAGCTTCCCTGGTGGTGCAAGGGGTTAAAACGCGACCTATGAAGCTATCTGCAGCCACTGAAGCACGAGTTCGATCTCTGGGCGGCCAGGGAGCTACCCACATGGCACAGCAGACCTCTCCTGTCTTGTCCTCTGCTCCCTGCAGCAATGTGTTTCAGTCAATCTGCCTGTTCTGTTCCCCACTCTGTCTCTGGTGAATCCTCTCACTCCCTGCACCATTGGCCTGTATCCCAGTTCTTGTATACATGAATAAATAAATCTTAAAAAAAAAAAAAGCAATCACCAAAGATGGTGCCCAAGTCTCCTAATGTCCATGGAAGGATAGTAGCCTAACTTCTTTAATTGTCAATTAGTAAACACAGATGATCCAGGCACAATGACATCACCCCAGTGTGCTCCAGTGATTTTCCCTAGTGTGAATCATCATTAAATCACTGCTACCTTTTCTTTCAACAAAAATGAGCTCAATCTCCATCATTATAATAGTCTTAAAGTATTCCTTGAGTATTTAACTTTGGTACAATTTTTCTCTGACAAAAATTACATTTTTACATTTGTATTTTTATAGAAAATATGGACTGTTTAGATAAATATGGGCTTATTTGTTTTTCAATCTGTAATTGAATAACTGCTGAAACTGATCATTTTAATTGAAATTTCAATTAAAACCTCAAAATCCTATAGCATTTAAAAATCTTTACTTTTAAGACTTATATAATGAAATTTGATGAAAGGAAGGTCTATGTAAGGAAAAACCATTAATGAGAAAATATTTAAAAGATAATTTGTTTTAGGGCCTCCCCGGTGGCGCAGCGGTTGAGCGCTGGGTTGCGAAGCTGCCCGCAGCCTCTTCAGCGCTGGTTCGATCCCCGGCTGCTCCCCGGTCACCAGAGGAGGGTCCCACATGGCGCGCAGACCTCTCCTGCCGCCCACTGCTCCTCTCAGCAGTGTACCTCGGTCCTTCTGCCTGCTCTGCTCCCCGCTCTGGCTCTGGTGAATTCTCTCACCCTCCCGCGCTTCTGACTGTACCCAGTGCATGTATAAATCAATCAATCAATCTTGTATAAATAAATAAATCTTTTTTAAAAAAATATTTTTTTTATGGATGTTTACACATTTCCTATTTTCTCCTCCTTCCCTCATCTCTCCATCCCTCTCTTCTTTCCATCTTCCCTCCTCACCTCCCTTCCTTCCTTCCTTCCTCTATTCCTTCCTTCTTTATTTTTATAGGTATCAACACTCAGGTAATTACTGTCTTACAAATGACACAATCTGTTTTCCAATCTGTTTCAATTATCATTTATAAAAGTAAAAAAAAAAATTCAGTGAACTTTGGGAAATTTCACACAATTTACAACATTTACACTAAACAAAATTTCTGTTAAGATTATAAAATGTCTTGATCACATTTAAGAAAATAACGGTGTCTTAGCCTATTTCTTGCTTCAAACTTTATTCAGAGTCACAGAAGATAAATTATCTTTATCATTTTAACACTTGAGAATCCAGAGATTTCCCAGAATGTATTGATCCTGCTGGACAATAGGTTAATTTTTTTGAGCTCATCCCAATTCATCCTTTTTCAAAGCTTCATTTCTTGTTATTAGACTATATATGTATGCCAAGACTAACTCATATGTTGGAAGACGTTTCTACTTTTTTTAATAGCACTGTTGCCTCACCCGAACGCCAGTCATGGTGGTTATGATAGTGAGTGAGTTGGAGTGGGACCATATGGGTGGAGAATCAAACTTCTAAAGATTTGTGCTTGGGATAATTTGCTAATGCTTATGTATCATCATTTTCTCACAATTACAGCTTTCCAACATGAGATTTTATCTTTGCAAATTATCTCCCAACATTTCTTTATTATGTGTTATATGATGTTTTTACTATTAAGAGTTTATTGTTCTCAGATCTAATGCTATATGCCTTAAACGCCCTCTAAATGATTAAATGATTAAAATCATGTCCAGGGCCTCCCTGGTGGCGCAGCGGTTGAGCGCTGGGTTGCGAAGCTGCCCGCAGCCTCTGCAGCGCCGGTTCGATCCCGGGCTGCTCCCCGGCCACCGGAGGAGGGTCCCACATGGCGCGCAGACCTCTCCTGCTGCCCGCTCATCCCCTCAGCAGTGTACCTCGGTCCTTCTGCCTGCTCTGCTCCCCGCTCTGGCTCTGGTGAATTCTCTCACCCTCCCGCACTTCTGACTGTACCCAGTGCTTGTATAAATAAATAAATAAATAAATCTTTAAAAAAAAAATCATCATGTCCAGGAAAGTACAATTTTATACATTTTGGATCTCATTCAATTTATTTTACAAAGCTTACCTACTACCCCACAATTCTCAGACAATGCAAAATAATTATCATATAGCAATTCCATCAACTTTATTTTTAGACTTCTCAGCAAGGTTCCACTTAATTTCCATGTTAGGATAGTATTTACACACCAAATTATTAATACATGCATGTTTCTATCTAAAGTCCCATTTATCTTAATTAACTTGATGAATAATTTTGTTGATAATTTTTTTTTGAATCTATATTAACCCTTTGATTATTTCCCTAGTTTTCCTTGTGCTTTGATACTTTGACAAATAATCAAATAATATTTCATTTCAGAAATATTTTTCAAGCACCAAAATAAGAACATAAAATTGAGTTGTACTGCCTCAAGAAAATGTGCTGAAGGTGAATAGGAGTGCTTCATGAAAACTTATTGTTCACATTTACTCACCTGTCTATATTACATGTGATACTGCACTGGTAATTTGAAGGTGACCCTTGTAGGAGTATTTGGTAATAGACAAATGTTAGAAAGCTGGACTTTTTTCTTTTTCCAGAATAGCTGTTCTACCAGATCACAGTTTACTAAATGCCAGATATGTTCTTTGTCCTCAAAGAGTTTATTGATAAATAATCAGAAAAAGCAAGTAACCTTGGATTTCATCCTGAAAAGATAATTCTGGTACCAGTGTGAGAGAGAGTGATATAAGTAGGAGACTAGAAGTGTCAGCAGAAGTCTCCAAGAGCTAACTGTGGAGTTTAGGTGAAAGATATTGGATACCTAGAATAGGAAAATGACTGTAGGGATATAAATGTGGGCAAAGAATTTTGTAGGAGATTGACTTAATATTGGTCTTCCAGTACCATCCTTGAAAGCTGACCTGTAATGAGTACTGTTTGCCGTACCAATAAATGAATCAAAATACATGAAAGAACAGCTTTCAGGCTTTGTTCCAACTGACATCTATACTTTTCAGTGTTTCCTTATATTTTTATTCTATATTGCTATATTAATTTTTAAAAGGTCATTCTCATCATGTCATTCTCTGATCAAAAATAGTGTCATTTAAAAATGCTATTGTAATACTAATCAAGTGATAGAGAATTCAATGTTGTGAAGCTATGCCACAGGAAACTGTTTTCGCTAAGCATATTATATGTCTCTGTGTATTTAATCATCTTAACATTATGAAGTAGGTATTTATGTTGTTCTTTTATGGATTAGGAAATTGAGGAACTGAGAAAATAAATAATTTGACCAATATCTGAGGAAGTAGGTATAGTGAAATTCAAATTCAGGTTATTTATCTTTAGTATTTTACTCTTAAATCCATGTAACCCATTTACTTTTCAAGAAGATGTTATTTTTGTCTTTTGCCTATTTTACCCCTCATAGTATGGTTTCCAACATATATTTTCTAAGTTATCCTTTAGTTTTTCTCTACAATAAAATTCTTTTCCTCATTTGTAAACAATATTTGTCTCATAGATTCTTTTGAGGAAAGAATGCAGTAATCACATGCTCGATTTATAGCATGTTAATTATATGCTTCACTATATAAGTATGGCTCTTATATTTAGAATATATTGTTCTTCTACCCCTCTTCTTCCCTATATTTTGTTCTTTTTATTCTTCTATTGTTATTATGATTATATTATGTTAAACTGGATAGCTCTTTTATTTTCTTTTCCTAAATTCATATATTTCACTATGCCATTTTTGTGACATCTCTTATATTCTCCTTTATTTTATACTTTTGTAAATCTCTTGGAATTAAACTTAATATATTTTACATTGTGATTCCTTATAAAAGAGTACTTTGCCTTGCTTATGGTAGCACAATGCTATTTATTGAATAGATTTATATTGTCTACTGGGAAATGGGTGACATTTTAACTTATGGATTTTGAGGATGCATTGGAATTTTAAAGGTTACATGTTTTAAATCAAAGTCTAGGATGATTATTTTTTAACTTCACTCATTAAAGTTGCAGATATAAACAAAAGAAGGTTAAATATAAATTTTAATATAAGCTGATATATAGTATATAAAATCAAGATGAAATTTTATAAAGATAAATAAAAGGTAATTAGGTTATTTTGCATAAAAACAAGTAAGTCATGCTTAGCTTTGTGCAAAGCCTTAGGAAAAAGTTGAAGGCACCATGGATTATAAATTAAATATGCCTTTGCTATAGTTTCAAAAGAAAGAAAGACATTAGGCTATATGTTCTCTGAAATAGTGCTTAAACGTTTGTTGAATAAGAAAGGATGGAAACAATCCTGGGGAATTGTATGTGACTGGAAAGTGTCAAGAGAAGCTAGCAAGTTCCTGCTTGATCTGTCTAATGACATTGAAAGGTGGACACATTTGCGGATGCTCAGAGAGCTTTAAATTCTATTCTAGATTAATGCATGTTTACCATGTAACAGTATGCTTTAGATAAGAGAGCTTAACAAGTATTGCATTTGGTAACATCTGCTTACATTTAATTGTAGTAGTGAATTAATAGTGTCCATATGGTATAAGGAGAGTTGCTTCACAAAAATTATATATTCATACAATATTTTGGAGGGATAGAGGAGTACTTCCTCCCTCAAAGGTGGCACTTTAGAGTAATTTAATTCTTGTTGATTATAAAATACGAGTTTTAACATAATTTGGTTAATACATCTGACTTATTTCCAATTTAATATGCAACACAAATATTTTATAACTTTATTCTTTTACAATTTAGTTTTAGCATACAATAAATGAAATATTTTTAAAATATAGAATAAAAAGGATAATAATAACTGGATAACAAAGTTTACAGTTTATGTTTACAGATTTTGTTTACTGATTACTGTAACATTAAGATAGTAATAAAAATGTTTAAGGATTTGGAATATTTAAATCTATGTGCAGGGCAAGAAAAACAAGGATGGATAGAAATAGTCTATTGTTGGGGTGGGTTTTTTTTAGCCATCTGCCAATAGAGACAAAGTTTGTTACTCAAATTCCATTTTGCTTTTATCTCCTCCTGAAGAGCTATTTCAATCTAGAAAAAGCAAGAGAGAAAGGAAATCCATGGTGGTGGAAGAATTTGTGAGAGTAATTTCCTTACATATATTTATGTATTCTATTTGAATTTTTTTCCTTTCTGGGCCTCGCTGGAAGCACAGGGATTAAAGTCTCAGTGCTGTCAAGCTATGGCCAGCCACTGCAGCATGAGTTCGATCGATCCCACACCAGGGAGCTAACCCACATGGCATAGCCGACCTCTCCTGTCTCGCCTGCTGCTCCCCTCAGCAGTGTATTTCAGTTGATCTGCCTGATCTGTTCCACTCTCTGTCTCTGGGGAACCCTCTTACTCCTTGCACCTCTGGTGTATACCCCAGTTTTTATATGTATAAATAAACAGAAATAATCTATTTTTTTATTTCTTTAAGTCATTATTTATATTTCAGATGTACAGCATTTAATATAACATTTGTATATATACATTTTGTTTGCCACTAAAAATTTATTTTCCATCCATCACCGTATATGTGATCTCCTCTACCCAATTTACCCAACCCCCTTCCTCTTTTTTCTTGAGATCTGTTTGCTTCATTTCTTTTTTGTTTCTTTGTTTCTTTATCTTCCACATGAGTGAAATCATAAGGCATTTGTCTTTCTTCATCTAACTTATTTCTCTTAGCATAACACCCTTAGATGCATCCATGTTGTAACAAAGATAAAATTTTATCTTATTTTTAATATCTGAGTAGTATTCAATTGTGTATATATATTGCAGCTTCTTTTTACCTATTCAGCCATCAATGGGCATTTAGGTTATTTCCATGTCTTGGTTATTGAAAGCAATGCTTCAACAAACAAAGAGTGTATATATTTCTTCAAATTAGTGTTTTTGTATTCTTTATAATTACCCAGAAGTGGATCATATGGTATTTCAATTAT
Organism: Talpa europaea; assembly: GCF_964194135.1. Lineage (NCBI taxonomy): Eukaryota > Metazoa > Chordata > Mammalia > Eulipotyphla > Talpidae > Talpa > Talpa europaea. Next base: position 36,595,425 of record NC_140069.1, read on the forward strand.
TTTTTGAGTTTTCCATATAATGGCTGTACCAGTTTACAGTTCTACCAACAGTGCACAAGGGTTCCCTTTCTCCACAGTCTCATTTTTTCACATAAGCCAGCCATAAGTGTGAAATGATAGCTTACAGTGGTTTTGTTTTGTATTTCCCTAATGTAAGGGATGACAGCTATTTTTCCAAGCATCTGTTGGCCAACTGTATGTTCTTTGGAGAAGTGTCTGTTCAGATCCTCTGCCCATTTTTTAATGAGGTTTTCTCATTATTATTGAGATGTTCAAGTTCTTTATGTATATAGGATAATAATGCCTGACCAATAAGTGAGTTATGAATACTTCTCCCATTAAATACATTGCTTTTTGTTTTTATGATGATTTTATTCATCATGCAGAAGCATTTTATTTTGACATAGTCTCATTTGTTTAATTTTGCTTTTGTTTCTCTTGCAATTGTAGTCATACAACTTTCACAAAGGCTAGGTTGCTTTAAGGTATTGAATCAACATTTTTGTTGATAAATCCACTATTATCATTGCCTGGGTTCTTTGTAGCTTCCTTTAATCTTCTGTCCATCATTTCTCTTCATTTTGTTTTTCCAGTTTCCCTCCCTTATAGTTCTCAGTTTTTGTGCAATTTCTTACCTATATGAGTGTTCCTTTTTACTTGGTGGAAATAAATAACAATTTCAGAACATTAAACTCATCCTTTTCCTTATGGTATTTGGTTACCTTCAGTTGCTAAATGTTTACATGTTACTTTTACAGAACCAGAAATATTTGTTATTTTCTTCTTCCTTCCCTTTTACTTGTTTTCCTTTCCTCTTCCTCTCCTTATCTTCTTCCCTCCATCCCAAACTTTCTTACTTTGTTTGCCTGTCTCCCTGTAACTCTGAATGTATTTTTGGTTTTAGCATTAAGGAACTTGAAAGTCTGAATTCCAGAGATGAAACTCTTTCTCACATATATCAGATAGCAGAAATAGTTTTGCCCCAATGTACAAATTTATACCTGAAGAAGAGTTGCATATAAAACATAGTATATCTAGTCAAATCTTAATTTCAGACAAATAAAAGAAATTCTTTATTTTATTTCAAAAATATTGGTGGGATAGGCTTATACTAAAATTTATTTTTTTGTTTATCTGAATTCTAATTTAATTATGAATCCTGCATTATTATTTGTTGAATTTTGCCATTTTTTAAAAGATTTTTTTTTATTTTTATACAAGAGTTGGGGTACAGGTCAAAGGCGCGGGAGGGTGAGAAAATTCACCAGAGACAGAATGGGGAGCAGAACAGGCAGAAGACCGAAATACACTGCTGAGGGGAGCAGAGGGCACGACAGGAGAGATCTGCCGTGCCATGTGGGAATCTCTCTGGCCGGCAGGGAATCAAACCTGCGCTGCAGAGGTTGTGGATCGCTTCACAGCGCTGCTCTCAAACTGCTGTGCTACCAGTGAGGCCTTAAATATTGCCATTTTAACCTAAATATTTTAAAGGCCTGATAAGGGTGTTTTACAATTGTGCAACGTTAAGTCATTTTATAATTTTGAAAGTTAACACTATATTAGCTACCCACCAAAGACAAGTGATGAACATTTATATCTAGAAAATTAGAAATTGCCAAATTTAACCTGATAAAATTCTTCATTGAGGTATATTAAATTCATCACCATTAAACTACCTATTTTAACTTTTATAATAATTGAGTATAATATAGTATTATTTCTTATAACTTAGCTTTAATCATCTTATTAGAATTAAAAACACTTGTTTTTAATAGGTAAGTAGCCACATTATATTATATCTACGTGCTGACTTACTCTAAAACACTGGGAAATTTTATTGATTTTGTTCAGAAACAAGTAATACAGAAGGAAGGTAAACATATGTGAAGTCTGTAATGTGAAATAGTTTGCTAAATCTGAACCAACTGAGTGGGGGATAGGAACTAAATATAACGTTCTCTTTCCATAAAAGTAGTTCTTTTTTTTTTTTTTTTAATAGAAGCATGTTTTTATTTATTTATTTATTTGTTTGTTTATACATGCACTGGGTACAGTCAGAAGCGCGGGAGGGTGAGAGAATTCACCAGAGCCAGAGCGGGGAGCAGAGCAGGCAGAAGGACCGAAGTACACTGCTGAGGGGAGCAGCGGGCGGCAGGAGAGGTCTGCGCGCCATGTGGGACCCTCCTCCTGTGGCCATGGAGCAGCCGGGGATCGAACTGGCGCCGCAGAGGCCGCGGGCAGCTTCGCAACCCAGCGCTCAACCGCTGCGCCACCGGGGAGGCCCCATAAAAGAATAAGTAGTCTCATAAAAGTAGTTCTTAAGGGAGAACAGCTTCCTAAGTATGCCAAAAAGATATTTTTTCATAGAAGTTGTCTTTTAAGTTAAATAATATTTAAAAGATGGTGGCAGTCCTGTGTTGCTGTGCCTAGTTTAAAAAAAAAAAAAAAAAGGATTGACAGGCTTAAAAGCTTTCCTTCCCTCAGATATACACATTATGATGACCCCTAGTGGTAAAGCCAGACAAATATGCTACACATGTGCACAGATCCACCCAAATAGGCATGGGGCTGCTTTTAGTCTGGAAGCCTCATGTAAATATAAAAACTCATCTTAATACTATGTCAATCCATGTGTTCCTGTGAATATAATTTAGGGTAATCTAAAAAATACTTTTATTCACTTAGTACAGTTATGATATCATATTTACTAAAATAATGAATATTTTAGGTTAAATTATATCTAGTCAATAATTTAAATTCTATTTTTTTATGTAAAGATCGGTACTGATTTCACTTTTAATTGAAATTGCTTTATACTTTCATAGATTTTGAGAAATTTAGGATATTTCAGAAGCTATCTGATCAAAATCAATATACAGAGCAAAGATTGTTTGACAGGTTTGCTTAAATTCAATCATCTGTTCACTGCCAGGGTAGAACTAAAAATTAGTCTCCAGACTACAATCTCAGAGCAATTTCCAGTATTTTTTAGTTCTTTTTCACTGAAAGGCCACAATATTTACTATAAAAGGACAAAAAGAGCAGGAATTTGTGGTTTTGTATTGGGACCTAAGACTCCTTAAGGAAAGTCTGTAATATCTTTCCTGAAGGAAGGTATTAATCTTACTCTCTAGAGAATACATTTTTATCCAAAGAGGTAAGAAATAAAGTTTTATGTTCTGATTAATGGTAAGGCAGAGGTAAGTACATATATCAATGACAAATAAAACTTAGAAAATTTAAAAAATTGGCTTTAAAACCTTAAGTCACTGTTTTATAACAATGGGCCAAAAAAACTATATATAAAAATATATATTTCATTGTCATAGGTAACATTTTATATTCAATTTTGATATGAAATTTTAGTGCAAGTTCATATAAATATTTAAATAATTATGATATGATAATGGAGTTTTTTTTAAATTAAAATACTTGGCAACACTGTAGAGAGGATTCAAATTCTAGATAGGAAAATGAACTAGCTAAAGTCTACAACATCCCTAGAAACCTTGAAATTAACATCTATTGAAACTGAATATGAGTTATTTTACTTAAATCAATTGTAGGTTAACTCAGTTGTAGGTTTAAATTATTTTGTTTGAAATCAATTTCAAATACATCTTTCTACCCCCAAGTCATGAATTTGGTATCTCAAGTCATCCACTTTTTAAAATATTTGAATGTACCTGCTCTGGAGTATTAATTAGGTCTATTTTATAAATGATTAAAAGACAACTTTAGCTATGAAGCTATATAGTTTCAGTCTGAATAAGTTATGGACAAACTAATCAAAATCCTAAATGTCATATTCACTTGAAAGATCCATTAGATATTTTACATTGTAAAGTAGTGAAAGTCCCTTCCCTGGATCTCCTCAAGATATAGCTAAATAATTACTTATTAGGAATAGTGAGAAAAAATTTTTTCATTGGTGAATACATGGAATGAGGCCTCAATTCTCCTCTCACTCAATGAAATGGCTCTATAATTTTTAGATTATTTCAATAACTGTGTCCTCAAAGTCCTATAAAGTTTTATCTCAATCCAATTTAAATGAAAATTTTAAATAAAGCAAAATTTCATGTAAACAGTATCCAGCTAATTTCATTAAATTCTTGTGCAAGGTGAAACAAGCCTCTGAGTAAAGTTCTTTAAAGGTAGAACAAAAATTTTCCTAAATAACCACATTATAATTTTTAAAATAAAAATAATTAAAATGTGTAAATGCAGACGTAACATTCATATGGATAAATTAAAACTCAAAAAACATTATCATGTGTATATATTACTGTTCTAGAACACTTTTTTTTATAGTTACCTCTGGATAAGTGTATTTGATTATTTCAGTGAAACTATAAGCATTCAAACCCAGACATAAAAATATTTTTCTGACTCCTTGGGTTAATATGATGATGATTTTACTTAGAAATATATGATGTTAACTAATGTTGAAGAAAATCTTGGGTTAATTATTGTAATTTGTATAATGTTTTCTCATTCACTTCTAGTACATTTGTCTTGGATCAGTAAATTTTAATCTTTCAGCAAATAGTCATATTTCATCAAAAACTTAAGTATTAACTGTAGTGTTACCAACATTGAGTTATGGTCTTACATTAAAATCACACTACTTAAATTTTGATTATAGAAACAAAAATTCTATAAATCGTAGCTCATTTGAAATGGCTGATGCTGTATCTTCAAAGAAGAAACAAATTCTTACAAACCTTCAATTTTCTAGATATGGGTTACCTTATAATTTACAATTAATGAGTCATTATTTTTGATCTTGTGACAGACATAAAATTACAACTACTCCAATGCAAAAAGAATCAGATATCTCAATGACATTAATAAAATAAGAGTAACCTCTAACTATATGATAGGGAAAGTCAGTTTCTTGGGGGGCTTATGAATGTGTCTAAACAGTAACTCCTTATTAGACTATTGGACCATTAGAACATCCAACCAACAAAGGAGAGAACAGTGAATCAGATAATGAAATACGTAGAGGACAAGCCATTCATTATTATATTTTCTAAATAATAAGAACCAACATACAAATGATTCTGTCTATTCTAGTGTTAAGGAAATTAAAAGTAAATGAGGCTACATCATTTCAAAATGATGAAACATGCAATAGAAGTACTAGATATACAAGATTTTCTAACAACTTTTCTCATCTTTCTATTACTGTCTTTCCTCTAATTACAACTACACTCATATGGGTTAATCCACCTTTTTTTCCTCATATGTGAAGAAAAGAACACTTCAACTTATATGCTTAGTTTCTCATTAGTGGTGAAAATTAGCTCATAAGAATCTCTGAGTTCCATAAGTTTAGATTCAAATTCAATGGTTTTCATGTAATATAAAATATTCTCTTTTATATCATACATTTTAATTGTGATTGTATTGTCTTTATCGATGCCAATTTAATTTCTATTCTATTTTCCATTTCCTTTTCTTTGCCCATGAACTAATAAAAAGTGCATTTAATACTTTGTAATAGTTCAAAAGAGACTATATTTTAAAAGCAAAGTTAAAGACTGCCATTCTAAAGCTCCTTTTCTTTTGCTGTTATTATTTTTATTTATTTTATTTATTTTACAAGTTAGACAAATAAGACTTGTTACTCTCCAGTATAACCTATTAGGAATGTTGCCCTAGGGTCTTTGTGCTGAAAATTTATGTTTTCTTATTTTTAAATATTTATTTTTATTTACTTATGCATGCAAGAATTGGGGTATAGGCCAGAGGTGGGAGAGGTTAGAGGATTCACCAGAGACAGAATGGGGAACAGAACAGGCAGATCCCCTGAAATACACTGCTGAGGGGAACAGTGGGTGCGACAAAAGAGGTTTGCTGCGCCATGTGTGTTAGCTCCCTGGCCAGGGATCTAATTCATCATGCTGCAGTGGCTGTTGATGGCTTTATAGCATGAGACTTTAATCCAATGCGCCACCAGGGAGGCCCTTCTTATTTTAAAAAAATTTCCTTTACTTTGAGGGCAATGAGTTGTTATTACCTGATTGGTTTTTTTTAAGATTTATTTATTCATGCATACAAGAACTGGGATACAGGCCAGATGTGTGGGAGGGTGAGAGGATTTACCAGAGACAGAGCAGGGAACAGAACAGGTAGACTGAAGAAATACACTGCTGAGGGGAGCAGCGGGCGAGACAGGAGAGGTCTGCAGCGCCATGTGGGAATCTCCCTGGCTGGCTGGGATCGAACCTGCCCTACAGAGGCTGCGAACAGCTTCACAGAGCTGCGCTCAACCTGCTGTGCCACTGGGGAGGCCCCCTGCTACCTGATTATTATATGTACAACCTGCAACAGTCATAACCTATAATAATCCCATGTCATTTCCTATTTGAAAGTGTGCTGAAACATCCACACATACTGTCCCATTTAAAAGTATAAATAATTTTCCTAAACCTATGAAATATTTGAAGGAATTCTTAATTTCCTTTATTTTACCAGCAATGTACAGACTAATATGTCCTTTCTTATCATATCAATACCCATTACCACATTTTAAGCATGGTACATATGATAATTCAAAGAGTATTACCTCATTTTAATATACCATAATTATTTATGTTGCATGGTTGAATAACAATAAAACTGTTTTTAGACTGGGTTACTCATGGTGTTTTCTTGTATATCTAAAGTAGCATATAATGCACAATGGAATACTATTCAGCAATTAAAAAAAAACATGAAATCCTGCCATTGGCAACAACGTGGGTGGACCTGCAGGGTTTTATGCTAAGTGAAATAATTCTCAGGGAGAAAGACAAACACTATATGATCTTACTATTATGTAGTATGTAAAGAAATAAAGCAATGAACTAAACAAATATATGATTTTAGATAATACAAATTAGTGCTTATCAAAAGGGAAGGAAGTATGGAGGTTGAGTAATTTGGGTAAAATTTGGGACAATTGTAAGATAAAAGAATTGGACTTTTAGTGGTAAAGTTAATGTTGCATATGTAGATTTTGATTTATAATGATGTAATCTGAAGCATATACTATATAATGAAAGTGTTAATTCAATAAAAACAATTTAAAATAATATTTTAAAATAAATGAATATTTATAAACTTTTGTCAACTAATCACAGGTCTACTTTAACCTGAGTCTCAATTTCTTTTTTTGTATAATGAGGAATTAGAAGAAAGGAACATAAAAAATGTCCTTACAACTTATAAGTGCCATGTCAAATTTGAAAATGATACATAAAAATAGCAAAATGGAGTGGTTTCAATGAACTTGAATGAATAACTCAAGATTAAAAAAAGAACATTCTTTGCACACTACATTGGCAGCTACTGCAGGAGTTGATCATGCAATGAAGAGAAAAGAGACAGTGATAAACACAAGTGCAGGTGAAGAAATGAATCAAGGTCCTTATCAGACAGAAAGACATGACAGGCATTGATGAGTGTTCCACACAAAGCATAAATTAATATTAGAGTCAAAGGTATAGAGGAAAAATAGATCTAAAAATAGGTGATGGTCTTGGTTGGGGAGATGCTGAGTTTGTTTGTTTTTAAGATTTATTTATTTATGCATACAAGAGCTGGGGTACAGACCAGAGATGTGGGGGGTGAGAGGATCCAGAGACAGAGTGGGGAAAAGAACAGGCAGACTGACTGAAATACACTGATGAGGGGAGCAGCGGGAGAGACAGGAGAGGTCTGCTGTGCCATGTGGGTTGCTCCCCGGGGCCAGGGATCAAACTTGTGCTGTGGAGGCTGCAGATTGCTTCACAGTGTGGTGCTTAAACCCTTGCACCACCAGGGAGGCCCTGATGCTGAGTTTTAGGTGAAAATGATGACATGAATTCTAGACCATGAAATTAAGCTTAGGATGGACATGCAGATCAGAAAATGACCAGAGTAGAAGTAACAGATTAAAAACTTAAAAGTGAAGAATCTCCCTGAGGAAGATGATAGAGTAAGGACAGAGAAGAGTTAGACTCTGAACTTCTTCAGTTCTTGGTACATGTTATAGCACTCAAAGTCCCTAGGAAGAACATAATTGTAATGCTGGAGGAATGACCTTATATGGTGATGGACACAATTAAGGGCACAAGCCTGACGGCATAAAATGTCATCCACCACTGTCTCTCCTCTGCTAGGTTCCTCATAGTTCCCAGCCATCTCAGACCTCCAAACTTCAGGTGCTCCATGAAGAAACAGGGAGATACTGGAGGATTATTTCTACTGATTTAAATCAAAATCTCGTCTCTATACTTTACACTACTAGTTATTTATGTTGATAGTAAGCCCAACTGAAACAACTTCATTCTTATCCTAGGCCCTAACAAAAATGAGACCAGCTAGCTTAACTCACTTCACATTTACCTTTTTACATCCTCATTTGCTTAGCATTTTACAGTAGTTAATTAATGTCCAGTGAAAGAATGAAGGAAAAAAAATAAATGAACAGAAAATAAAATATTAGAGAAACACTAATACTTCATAGGTGAAAAGAGAACAAAATCAATGAAGGAAAGACAAACAATTCATATCAGTTTTAGGACAGTGATAATAGCTAGTAATTTCTCAATTTTATCCTGCACATGAATCCTCAGGGAATCTGGCTACAGCTAGAGATTCAGCATTTCTGACAATTTTTCAGATCTTAAGTTTTCACCCAGGAGCAGGCCTTAAATGACAAGGCTGTCGATGATGGTTCTACATATGCATGGCTCTGGCAATTACTGATGCATGAGAGAATGTCCATATCTGAGCACTATTTCAATATTCTTTGAATTTAAAAAAATGTAAAAGTTCAATTGATACAGTAGTGAAGAAAGCACATAAATTGGTACAATAGAGTAATGAACAAGCAGTGGAACTCATTTTGAAGGCTCTAATTTATAAAGAATTCTGGTTCAATGACAGTTATAACACATTATTTACCTCTAATGTTATTTTAGGTAGTTATAATCATTCATGCATCCCAGCATGCCACTCAACTCTGCTCACTTTTACGTGCCTGTCATTTGCCTCCTGAGAGTTTTATATATATTATTTACTTCTCAGACCCCTCTGCTCTCATGTAATATTTTACTGAATTGCCATTAACCTTCACCAGGGGCAATTATTCCTTTCTTTTGGCTTACTTATTCACTTTTCTTTTAATTTCCTTTGGATTCTCTGTTTTCTAGTCACATTTAATTCTTAGATTGTTCATTAGTATTTTAAATAGTGAGAATAGAGAAAGCATCTGACAGAAAGCACACAGGAAGGGTCAAGAGTTTTGAGGGAAGATTTCACTAATAATCTAAAGGGAACAGTGATATTCTATATTTTAACTTACTGTGATTGGAAAACAAGTACTTCTCCAAAAAGACCAGCAATGAAGAAGCCAACAATACCAAGATGTGAGAATAGGAACTTCATAATTTTAATCCTCAAAATATAAGCATATGTAACAGATGTGAGATGGAATAATAAACTCACCTGACAAAAGAAGGTGATTGCACTACTGCAGGTACCCAGCTGAGTCCACACAGGGAATAGCTGTGTTAGGCTTATTAGATTAGCACAGATATAAGGTCTACAAAGAATAAATAATAAATGATTAATGGAACCTATGAAGTAAAAATTATCAAAAGTTCTAAAAGGTTAATATTTCCAAAAAGTTAGCAAATATACAACAAAGGCAATAAAAATTCCATTATCTCCCTTTAAGAATTCCTGATGGAAAGACTAAACACAAGATTCTTCTTGATCTCTGCATACCCATGAAACCTGACCTTGACTTTGCTTTACAGACCCTCTGCCTTCCAGCCCTGATAAACCATTTATAGTTCCCTAATATATATTTATTCCTTCATTTTACATAGGTCTAAAACATCCTTCCTTTTCACATCTGCCTTTATATTTCTACATATTCTTCAAGTTACCTTTTCAAGAACCACCTCTTTTATGGTGCTTTCTCCAAGGGCCTCAGGAAAAATCAAGTACTTTTCTACTCTGTTCCATATCATCTTGCATATGTAACTACCTATGTTCTTACAGCATTGCCATCTTTGTTATATACTTGTCTCAGTATTTTATTTCTATTAGTAATTCTAGACTCTTGACTATTTTTCATTCATTCATTGTTCATTAATGAATTTAATCTTTTAAATAATGATTATTGCTAATCACTAATTTGAATTATCTTTTGAATTAAGGGTTCCCATCTTTCAGTGATTTTCCCCTTACAATGACTCCTTGAAAGCATAGGTTCCCAAGGAACCACTAACAGTGCAGGTCCTTATAGCTGCAGAGATGAATTACAACCATGTTTTAATTGTTAGCTCTTTGCAGCCAATCTCTTCACATGGTCAATGCAATGTATACGTTCAAGGTACTCTTCCCTAGATATTTATTCCTATCTAAAGTGGTTTAGCATTCCTTATTTGCCTAGTTAATCAAATATCAACTAAATATTTCATTGCAAGTTCTTTCCCATTTCTTGTTCTCCACAAGTGTTTTGTTAATCCATCTCTTTGTTCTAAGCATAGGTATTTTCTTTGAAAAAACAGGTTGCTTGCAGTGGGATGTCCCTTCTTGCTGATAGTCCAGTAGCACTCAACTTGTATTCCACATCCTTAATAAAATCTTTTCATATTCTAGCTCATTTAGCAAGGACCACTTAGAACTGTTTTCACAAGCATGTTTTGTATAAATTTAAGTCACTTCTTTCGATACTATCTCAAAAGTTAGGAAGAATATACAGTTTTTTTTGTCTCTAACCTCTTCCCTCTCTAATTTTGCACTTTGGTACAAATAATATATACATAAAAGTGATTCTTAATTTATTGTTAATTGCTCCCCACCACATTTACTATTTTATATTGGCATAGGATACCATATTACTCCTAGCTATTGACCTTGCATTCATGATGGCTTTTAATTGCTTCTTTTAAGTAGGCTATCTCAACTATGGGTTATCAAATAACTGTTAAGAGCAGGGATGAATTTCTCTATGGAAAGATACTGGAGGGCAGTGGGAAATGCACTGAACTAAAGTACACAAACTCGGGTTTGAATTCTTCTACTTGAATGGTTTGCTAAAAAGTTCTCTTTTATTACCATTATTTTTCCTCATCTGTGAAACGAAAACAAAGCCTCAGAGATGTTGTGAGACTTAAATGAGATGCTACCTATGGAAATATTCTGCAATTTTCAATATGTTATAGGGTGTTTCTTCTTATGGTGTCTCCAAAATGCTGCTGTGCATAGCATATGCTAGGAACATGGGACTGTCAGGAAAACCTCTCTCTGAGTCTTTGGTCAAACTGGATGGGTCACGTTTCTTCCAGTTTTTAAGGGAGTAACTCCACAATCCCATTCCTTAGCTTTTCTTGTGTTTCTCTTTAGGATACAATTTTTTACAGTCCAGTGCAATTTTTGGCAAGGTATTTTCATCATTTTCCATCTGCTTACCAAACGTGACCTCTTGCAGTTCTTCCTCTCCCTTTACCGACTCAACCATGAAATCTTCCTTGTCAATTCTCTCTTCCACCTCACCGAGGTAGCTGTCATACCTGGAGCAGCCTTTATTCTCAACCTCTCCTGCATTTCTTTCCCTTGGGCTCCTCATCCCCTCCACTGGCTGCCGAGGAGAAGCACATTGATTGGCAAGGCCCCCAAACAGATGCTGCCTGCCACCCTTCCCCCTTTATCTTTCAGCCAAACCATCACCTGCCAAGGGCTGGTGGTTGCTGCCCCCCCTGTCCACTGCCTCACACTGCTGAGGCTGGAGTCCTCGCTGGCAGTCTCTCCCGAAGTTCTCCTGCCCGCAGTTCTCCAGCGCTTCTCGCCAGCAGCCTCCCCCTCTTGCCTGCAGCTCTCCTCGCTCCGCCAGCCTCTCCCCCGCTCGATCTGCTCGCAGCCTCTTCCTCCCGCCCCTGCCAGCTGCTTTACTCGCCTTTCCTCAGGCTGCTCCCTCTTTCTTCCCCAGCTTTCCCCTCGCCCCGGGCGGAGGGTTTCTTTCCAGCGCCAACTCTGGTCCAATGTTTCCTTAACACCCAGGACTCCCTCTCCCGGGTCCCAGTGTGTTCCCACCGACCACACACCGCCCCGGAGACTGAGCACTTTCTCCCCTCTCCAGGAGGCGACTAGACCCCACTCCACCAAACTACCCCAACAACTGCGACCACTCTCCGACCCTCAAGGAGGGCTGAAGTGATGTTACAGAGGATCCAGTCAGACCCCAGGCCACGGGCTCGGTTGGTGGACCCCAACAAAGTTCTGGCCATTCTTAACCTGCCACCTCAGCCTTCCCCAAACTTGCCCCCCCTGGCACCAGCCCTGCACCCCCCAAGCAGCAGCGCAGAGTGACCGGGGCGTTACTCCAAATTCCCAGCGCCTGCTGACCTTTCAGGGCCTCGCGTTTGGGCACGCCGGCGGCGCTCCAGAAACAAGCAGGCCCCGCGCACCCTCCAGCCCCGCCGGGGTCTGCAGGCTGAGCCCCACCCAGTCCTAACAGGGGAGGGGTGCACTTGTTTCGGGGCGCCCGGCTGGGAGTGGGCGCCCAGCAAACACGGAGCGGCCCCGGTTGCGGGGCGTGCGCGGGGGTTAAGGAACGGGTCTCGCGTCCAAAGCCCGTCCCAGGCAGGCGCCGGCTACTTTCCGCGCGCGCTCCGGCCACGCTTCTCCTGTCGGGTCCGTCTCCTTTAAGAGGCGCGCGCGCGGGCGCGCGGGCGCGCGTGTGAGGTCGTGTGTGCGCCGCGTGGAGCTCCGTGTGTGTGTGTGTGTGTGTGTGTGTGCGCGCGCGCGCGTCGGGTTGTGAGTGAGTGTGTGTGAGTGTGTGAGTGTGTGTGTGTGTGCACGAGCGCGCGCACGCCGCGGGCCGGAGAGCCGGGCAGACCCCGGGAAGGAGGAGTTATGTAGATTACGGATGAGCGTTCCGGCGGGGCGCGCGGCGCGGAGGGAAGGCGAAGCAGCGCCGCGAGAGCGACGAGCAGCCGAGGCCCTGCCCGCAGCAGCAGGCGGCGGCGGCGGCGGAGGGGGCGGCGGCGGCGGCGGCGGAGGCGGCGGCGGCTGCTGCGGCGGCGGCGACTGGGCGCTCGAGCCGGAACCGCGGGTGAACTCGGGCGCCACGTTCCCGGCGGAGGGTCCGCGAGGATGGTGAGCGCGAGCTGCCGCTGAGCCCGCCTGCACCGCCGCTGCTGCCGCTGCTGCTTTTTTTGGGGGGCTGCCGAGCGCGGGGGGCCCCCGGGTCTCCTCCCCTTGCCCGGCCGCGGGTGAACCTGCGGGCTCCCTACCCACCCGGAGGACTTTTTTTTGAAAGGGAAGCAGGGAGGGAGGGAGAGCGGGAGAGAACGCAGGGGAGCTCGTCCGTCCATTGAAGCACAGTTCACTATGATCTTACTCGCATCCAGCACTGGAAGACGGTTGGATTTCGTGCATCGTTCGGGGGTGTTTTTCTTGCAAACCTTGCTTTGGATTTTATGTGCTACCGTCTGCGGAACGGAGCAGTATTTCAATGTGGAGGTAAGAGAGAGTGCCAGGGCTTTCTTCCTGCCCCCTCCCCTGGTTGCACCCCGAAACATTTCCTTCGCTCTTTGCAGCCTGCTAGCTCCGAGCAGCCAGTGCCTCTGCACATTGTCTCCCTTGCAGCCGCGGAGATCCTAGCTGAGTTTCCCGGTGTCTTAGGTGATGGATGCGCTGGAGGCTGAGAATCCGTTATCCCCAGTAGCACAAAGCACGATGCTGCGCGCTCAGAGAGACTCAGTTGTGGCTGGTCCAGGCTTTTCACCCAGGCAAGAGGTGAAGTCCTGCAGATAGCAAACGTGTGACTTCATGAAAGCAGCTTGCGTTGGTGATGGATAAGCTGCTCGGGGAATAGAGAATTCGGTGCTTGGCATCCTGTGTTGCCTTAGCTTTGTTGCTGAGATCTTTCTCCTTGTGTTTTGTGCCTAACAAAGGAGGTGATAATCAAAGAATCTAGAGAGGAGAGAGTGGGGATACTTGATGTGTTTAATAACGTTAGTTTGTGATAAAACACTTGACGAGACAGTCTTTTTCTCATTTAGACATAACTTAATACTCTGTAACTAGATCTGGCTACACAGAGGACATGAAATCCATCTCTTTTTAAGTGTCTTCCCTTCCCCTCCCCCGCCAGCTGAAAATAAATGTGGCCCCATATAATAGTTCTGAGATGTGTTTTTAATTTGATTTCACACTCTCATGGCAAAGCTGAGAGGGTTTATAGACTGTCATTTGCTTTACTTTGATAGTTGTGGAAACAGGCAGACACAAAGCAAAAGGGAACTTAAGGATAAGGACTTGTCAGACCTCTGCCAAAGTACTCTTCCTGTCATCAACTCAGCACTAAAGCCAGTGATGTGCAATAAATCAATGGAAGCTTGTATACACCTGGGCTCTCATACCAGTTTATCAAGTACATGCTAGAAGACAAACATAGTAAGAATGTCTTAGTTAAAAAAAACTGAACTAAACGAAAACCTCATTTTGATTAGATCATCTGTCCTCTGATATCTCAAAGGGATTATGAGTAGGTCTCTGAAGAATAATGTGATTTTTTTTTTTAAATATTGTTGATCCTTTCAAGCTTACTGATATTTTGCTGCGACTGTGTGTTTACACAATAGCAGGACCTGTTGCACAGTATTTGAATGTGTTTCATGTAAGAGATTTATATACAAAGTGTGCATAATAGATGCCATGTGTGAGAGCATATTCTGAATATGACCCTGTGTTTATATGAACTGTTCTTAGGACCCTATATAGTAAGTGATGGTTGGTGAAGAAGCAAAGCATTTGCAAAAGTAAGAACCATTATCAAAAGAGTCAAAGTAGTTTACAGATGTTGGATATGATCATATTACACAAAATCCAGATTCAAAATCCAAACTGTTTAACCTTAGGAAAATACAACTTTGTTTCCATGAATAAAAAGAGAGATGGAAGAGTCTGAAAGTCCAGACTTTTCTTGATTGCAAATTTGAACTTTTGGAGTTATATGCCACAGATGGATTTTTGTACCTAACGTTTAAATCAAGAGATAATTTAATGTTGAAGTGAAGAAATAATTAGTTCATAGACTGGAGGAATAAAGTGGCAAGCTGTTATTTCTAATGTCATAAACAGAAGGGCCTACTGCCTCAGATTGGTGGTAGTGGTTTTGGTGGTGAGGTGTGGTGTGGGGGAGGTGGTTTAAAGTAAGTGCTAGGTTTTATCTTGCTCACTATGGAGAGGGAGGGAGGGCCTGCACTGAAGGCAACCTGCTTTGGGAAAGTCTTAGATTTGCTTTAAGACCTATTGGAATAGCATAGCTTCCTTTTTGAGGCTAAACACAAATTGGATTGTTTTTCTTCATAGTTTGAATCTCTCTGTTATGTCAATCAGATAATATTATGGAAGATAAGTTATGATTTGAAGGACTTCATTTTGAATTTCCATTATCTCTTGCTTCATTAAGATGCATATAAAAATGTTCATGGAAATATGATCATAAGAGTTATTTTTTCATCTTTATAGTATTTAAGTTATTCCATCCATATTTATTATACAATACAAAGATTAAATTATGAAAAATTAGAGGCATATGCTTTCCAAGTCCTTATAAAACTTTAGTTTGTGTTATATCCAAATAGTATTTTTAAGCTCTTAAGCTATTCCTCAGTTGGTTTTGATACTTCATTATATGTAATGATAGCCTCTTCTTCTTCTTCTTTTTTTTTAATGATCAGTGTGGCTGCTAGTAAATTCAACATATTGTAAAGAACCATGGGATGATAGGATGTGTTCTGACATAAATTTCTGCCTCATTCACCTTTATTAAATGTTTCTTTTTGGTAGACAACACTGATGGGAAAAACAGTGCATCACATCTCCAGAAAAGGCACTTATATCATGTTCCTCATTCTTGCTTCCAGAACATACTGGGGATGCTTTATTTGATTGATTCTCAAGGACAGTCTTAAAAATAAATAGTAATGGTATCAATCATGCATGAAGCTCATGTGATCATAATTTTTTTTTTCTAGTAAGTACACCAAGTTATTATAGTTGGAAGGAAGCTTCTTGTAAATGTTTTGTATGCTGACAACTGAGATTTCAGTGCTTTCTTCCTCCCTGAACTTCAAAATTCTTGTAACCCCCTTACTTTTCATCTCTTCCTTTAAGGTTTAAGGACCTATATTTTTCCCCTGAAAGGGGAATGGTAATAGAGGTATTCTTGTTAACTCTTTCCTCTCTGATTTTTTTAGACTGTAAACATTTGAAATTTTAGGGTAGGTTATCAGAGCAAAAGATATTTTTTATTATACTCATGGAGACGTATTATAGGGAAAGAAAGAGGGCATTTTGGGTGTTTTTGTTTTGTTTTTAAAAAGCAAAAGAAAACGGTCCTTTCAACTACAGAAGGTCAGACATTACCAAGAATAGTCCTATGGAGATGAGTCAATGCATTCCTCTTCTTTTATATTTCAGATAGCACAATTTTTAATGCTAATTTTCAGCGTATATTTGTTTAAAGACTTGTATATCACTGGATTCCTTTGGAGGGACTGGACCTTTTAGTGTGTAGTCATTAGCATGATGCAAAGGAGGTACATTGCTAATATTAACTAAAAGTCAGAGAATGCTGTCATTGGACAGGAGCTTAAATCAGGGACGTTCATTGGTCAGAATAAGCCAAATTATTAACAGAATCATGATTTAATATCTATATCTAAAAAATCACTTTATATCTAAAATGAAGGTCATGGGGATTTTCATGATTCTAGTTCTCTCTCTTTTGATATACTGCAAGCATTTTTGACTGGAATTTGAGATAGAATATATCATGGTAGGAGTAACTTCCATCATCAACTTTGATAGCTTGTCAGATGTTAAATCTATGAACAGCATATTTTTATTACTTTAAAACAATAGTATACAACTCCAGTGAGGAAAGGTATTTTTTAAGTCAGTGTAATGGTAAAATAAGAACATGTAATATTCTGAATGATACACATATCAAAGCATAAGAAGATGATTATTTTTTGTGACAGAAACCATTTTCATAAATCAAACATTGATTTTTGTTTTCATAATTAAAGAAGCAAGATTATGGATTTTAAAGGGATATTTTATGATAAATAATATGACTGGAAAGTAAAACCATTACCTATACTCTTCTTGCAATATGTTTCTTGACCTGATTTAGTGTCTGTTCACCTTTGTCATGTTTATCTGAATCTTCCTGTAAGGTTAAAGTTTACTTGGAGTAGTTTTGTAGTGCATATAAACTTGGAATTACTTGATGGTGAGACATTTCAGAGATAAAAAATGTAATTGGGGCTATTTTTTTCATATTGTTTATCTTTTAACTTGTTTAAATAATCGACATACATTAGTGCATTTGCTCATGGAAAGATGGTGACATCATGATCTGGTCAGCCTCCTCTTCTGACAGTATCCCATAATTTTCCACATTAGCAGATTTTAATTTTTCAAAACAAAGGCTACATGACTGATTCAAATGCAAAATTCTAAGCTTCTTAAGACATCCCAAATCTGGCCATTCAAAGTGCTCAGAAGGCCCACAGCTATGGCCAGAGACCAGAAGACTCAGCAGTTCTCAAATTCTCCAGCTTCTCCTGGGTGACCCACCTTCTGTCTTTCTGTGTTCAGAGTTGCCTGTTCAGGCTGCCCAGATCTGGGATTATTTAAGAAGCCCTATGGTGTGCATATGCTAATGAGATAGATGATCTCTCACTACCTCTATTAGAAATACAAAAAGAGCAACCATCCAAAGTCCATTCCTCTCTGTACAACTGGGTTTTGTCTTTCAGTTTCTTCTCCTTGTCAAGTAAAGGTAGAGCTGGGTCCAGTAACAGTATCTCTTGGAGTCAGGTTAAAAGTAGCATATCTAAAATTTCTATTTTTTCTTATGTTATTAACTTTATTTTTATTTGTACTTTATTTTTATTTGTTTTTATCAAGCTAAATTGGTTTACAACACTGTATTTGATTTAGAGGTACAGGATCACACCCTGGCTATGTATGTTATGACACCACACCCATCAGCAAGGTACCCATAGTTCTCTACCACGGGCCCATTGTACCCCCTCCCTACTCTGCTTTCTCCCTCCCCCTCTAAGAGCCTCAATTCTGCAGTCAGATTTCTAGGGTTTGTTATTGATTTGCTTGTATCTGATCCTTTGTCATTTATATGTGGACTATAGGGAAACAAAACAGAAAAAAACTTTAATGAACCTGTCAGTAATATAATTCTTTTACTGTGAAGTCATATTAATCAATTGCTTTATGTAAATTTGTTTCACTGCCTGACCTGCTCAACTACTGAAAATATACCTATTTAGAATTTTTGGTAGACCACCAGTTGGAATTATTTCAAAGCTAAAACAGCCATTGAATCGTTCGAATCAGTTAGTTAAATCCATTCCTTGGGAGAAAAGAAAGATTTCTTTCTTTGTGCTCCTTCAGGAGATTTCTGACCCTTCAGCATGTCAAACTGACAGTCATGTTTCGTGTTACTTTCCATCACAATTCACTTTAAATATCTGTGGATGTAATTATGCCCATAATTGTTTATTGTGGGAAATACAGTGATTGATGGCACGTGTTTTAGAAACACATTGTTTAGATTCCAATACCAACCCCTTTTATTTTCAAGTTAAATATTAAATTAATAATGGGAAAGTTAATCTCCATGTGCCTCAATGTTCCTGTCTATAACACGGGGATATAAATGGTACCTATGCCCTAGGGTTGTTTTGAAGATTAAATGAATAGATGTATTCATATAGTACTGCATAGATACAGTATGCCTTCATGTGTTTAAACAATACTTTTTGGTATCATTTTGCAGCGGTGAAAAATAAATGTTGATTCAAAAGTAATTGGCATGATAGAATCTAATTACATAAAAGTCTATCATGTTAGTATATATGGATTGGTCTAGGGAGATTTTAATACTGTGTTCACTTTAAAAATTGTAAAATAATGAAAATCAACCAAGCTGACATTGGTACATTTTCTTCCCGTGGGTTTTTCTTAGACAGTTTAATTCAAGAATGTGATTTTCACATTTTCTCTCTGTCATCTGTTACTATCATGGAATGTCAAGTTCAGCTCACACCTTTTTTTACAAGACTGAGTTTGCTGAAATCTGTTCATATTTTCTAATGCCATGGACAATGCCTAGGCCTTTATGATTCTATGGACATCTTTATTTTAATTGGCTCAAGGCCCAAATACTTTCTATCTATAGTAGGAGTAGGATTCAATATGTAATATGTCAGCTCTAAGTTATACCCCAAACTCAAAATATGGAAGTAATTTTTTAATTAATAGAGGAAGAAGGAGGATAGGCAGAAAGAGATTAGAGTGTTTTATGCGGTGACAAAGACATTTTTAAAAATAGTAGTGACCTCCATATAACATTGGGGATAGAAGATAGACAGTTCTACAGGATCATGGAGCCCTGGGACAAAGGTAAAGAGGTACAGACTTCAACTTAGGTAGTGGTACTCACATAGCTATGACCTTAGACAAGTCATTTCTTTAATACCTTCATCTGCAAAAATGAGGATTGAACTAAACTGTCACTAAGGCCATTTAAAATTTGAAATTCTGTTGTATTTACCTACAAGTTTTAATATAGCCTGAGGTTGGAGACAATGTCCATATTCACCCTGTGTATTACTAGATCACTAAAGTAAAATGTTTAGATCTTTTTTTCCTGAAGGGCATATCATTAAAAGTATATAAAACATACAACAAATCTAACATTTCTTATCATTTTTAGTGACACGGTGTTCCATTTTGGAAATAATTCTAGCCTTCTGCTGAGTAGTAAAAACACTGGCAGCAAATTATATGTAATTTTAAAATCAATTTTTGGCCAAGGTAGCAAACTTTAAAAATTTAATGTTAAAAACATGGCTTAATGTTATTTTGAAATATGGATAGCATCTACAAGTGGTCCCTCAATCATAAAAAGGCAAGTTGGAATAAGATCAAAATCTAATTTTTTTGAGGGGAAGAAGGTTCTCAATATTCAAATATATCACCAATCTCTACAAATCTGCACATATTTTATAATGAGATGAAGTGCTTATACTACACATCTTTTGCCCATTGTTGAAAATAATTTTTGTACATGACTTTTTGAGGGTTACTTGTTAATTTTTAATAACACATTTTATTTTGAGTGTGAAAAATAAAATTGATTTATAAAATATGCAGTTTAGTGATTAACAAAAATATTTTAGTATCAGAGGATAAAATACTAAGTAGTAATATGTGTGACACTTAATTTTCTTTCACCTTTTTTCTTAGGAAAGTTATTAATAGATTTTAAAGTAATTAATGAAACTATATTTTGTTGTTCTGTCATTTAGAACTCTTTCTTTCTTAGGGTTTCACAACTGTTTGGCATTGTGACTTCTTGGGTATGCATCAGTGAAATATTTTGTTGCGCTACATAGTGGAAACTTAGCAAAGTGTAAGAGTAATCCTATAACCCCTTACCCTTTCATTTAATGTGACCTGTGGGTGTAGTATATAAAAGGAGGCTAGAGGGAGCTATTGAGCTGTAAAGACTTCAATGGACTGGAAGAACTTGGTTTAAAATCAGACACACTGTAATCAGATGTCTTAAAATAAATCATAGCCAATCAATAACAGTTGAAGGAAATCAATGAACACATGGTTCACAATTTGAGATGTAAGCTGGATTTACTGAGAGCCACTTGGTACCAGTGATTACATATTTGATGAACTATGGAGGAAATTAGTACTTTTCTAGTGAGCCAAGGAGGAGTTTTGGACATGACATTATCACAAAGGATCTTATAAGGCAGGACTGCTTTATGTGTTCATTGCTTTTAGGTGTGAAAATAGGATAGTAACTATTCATTATAGTGATTTTAGGTGCTTTTGGTATTCTCATTTTAAATGAAAAAGTAATGAAGTATTTGCAGTCTTGCATATTAAATATGGGATATGTTTGAGTTCATCATGACTTTTAATTATGTGTAGCAATAATCTAATTTTAAATTGTGAGACTAAAATTATTTTATTCATTCATTTATTTTTTTCCTTTCCAAATTATTTTCTAGCATAAACAAAGCTAGGTAACAGTTACCCTTATCATATTTACACAATCAGTACACATAATAATTGTTGCAATTTAATTAGGAGTTACACTAATTTCTCACAGTTACTAGGGTAAATATATTAAATGCTTTAGGTACATATTGAATAGATATTTTTCAATGAAGGTAGATTTTAAAACATAGTTTTTACCTACACTTTTTATAATACAAAAAAAAAAAAGAGCCACAAATGTGTGACTTTGAATAGAAATCCAGAAATATTTTTGGTTGAGCAGATTTTTATGACTTCTGGCTGAGGGAGGGGTATGAAAAAAGATAATCACTAGTGCATTGGGGCATACCACCATTCAGTTATGCTATTATAACCTACTTATGAGCTCCTGTCAGATTTATGTGTTTTTTTATCTAGTCAAGTTAAGTGAAATATGAATAAATGAAGTAAGCCATGGCCCGACAGACACATATTCTCAGGAGAGATAGTTCTTAGTCAAATGACCAAATAAACTACTCACAGGAATGGAATTTTACAGTATTTGTTTTAGCCGTGCTTAAGTTAAAGGGGAATAAAATGCTCCATTTTAAGGGAAGCTGGATACTTTTATGAACTTTATTTCATGTCCCCAAATTGCATGCACCTGCAATGATGTCAGTGGAATGTAGGCAAGTGCTTTTGCACAAGGCTGAGGCAGAGTCAGACCCTGAGTGATGTCAGTGGAGGCATTTTTTTTTTTCCATGGGAACATTCACAATTGAATTTATACCATGTGTTAATAGTTCCTCATCCTCTGTAGTGATTGGATATTTGAGTTTGTTTCAGATTTCTGATTTCTATGCATTCTTTCCCTTTTATTTGTTTTATTTTAAATTGCTAGGCAGTTCCTGCCCATGGTTCTGCTTGTTTCTTTTTGTTGGGATCTTGAGGGACTTCATATTTTAGCTATATTGCAGGACACCAGGTTTGGATAAAATTTTATGAGAAATCCCATTTCCCTCCCTCCCCTCTTTCATTGTGAGTAAGGTAGAATAGATTCAAATAACTCCCAGAAACAAATATATACTCAGTGATTTGTATGAAATTGAGAACAAACTTATAAAAACTCACTCCCAGTTTTGGGTAAAAAAACCCTTTTGGAGTCTTGGTGTTCTAATATTGCAACAACTATATTCAAAACTTATTGGTATGCTCCTATATGTGACATGAATGAAATTTTGCTTCATGGATTACTCAGGCAAAATACCTAAGCAGTCTCTGGCTTATTATGAACATCCATAAAGTGAATTTTTGCAATGAGAGCATTGAGACAATGCCAAGCAGTCTCCTTCTTAACTAAGAATAGGGTGTACTCAGTTCCTTTATTCTCACTGATGACCAGGAATATAGGAACAGTTATGTGCTAGCATTCCATTCTAAATAGACAAGTCCAAATAACCTGTAAAATGAGAATACCTAGAATTGATTTTATTGAACATTTTAATAACACATTTTAATAATTTTCATAATTACATTTTAATAATTACATTTTAATAATTAAAAAGCAGTGTTAATATCTCTGATGAGGCATTTGCTTTGTGCATGGTAGTTTTCCTTTGCTAACATCTTCTGTGTTCCAAATCTAAAAGAATGAATATGCAACATGAAAATACTAGGTCTGTCTAGAGCATAGTCTTACCTGGAGTAACAAACTGAATAGGCTGCTACTGATTTGATATCTTAATTCAAGATTAACTATGTGATGCTCAGTTTAGTTTCACTACTGAATAACTTTTATGATTTTTTTAATCGTTAGAGAATTGGCAATGTAGGATAAATCTTAAATTAAATATAATATTAGTCATTATAATGCTCAACTCGCTGTAATGTTGAAGTTTACTATTAATTGTGATTTTTCAATGGATTTAGGAAGAATTGATTATGTTCCAAAATGAAAAGAGTAGAGCATTATAAAAATGTAAGGAAACCCTATGTCAGAAGATCTGCGTTTCACTTCTCTGCTAGGGTTAAATGTTTATGTGTCAAGTTTTTTTTTTTTTTTTCCTATTTACTTTAATTTGTATGGCATGCTCTATGGTTGCTAGGGCTTATTTTATATATATTGCATTGATTGAGTAGAAGCTAGAAATTGAATTTTTTTTTTAATTTCCTTTTTTTCAGTTTCTCAGATTTTCATCAGAACAAAGATGCATCCGATGCCTCATAAGTTAATGAGCAGCTCCTCACTATTTCAGAATAGTTCTAATATCTGGTTATTGTCTTTGTTGTGAAAAGAATGGAAACTTCAACTTGGTGGTTGACTAAAGAATGTTAAAAACCGTATACAGCCATTGTATTACCCAGCTATCAGAACTCAGATCATTCTTTACCCTTTCAATTGGTTTCTCAACCAGTTTACAAAGTTGAGAAGTTAGCTGATTTTACAAAATTTCTCAAAGTTCCGTATCCATTTAGTTATCTCAGTTCCTAGCAAAATAAAGACTTTTTTCCCCCAGGCATACAGAAGCTGAAGGTTACCATCACCAGTACACTAGCACTGCATGAAATGTTAAGGGACATCCAATCTCCAGAGGCAGCCCCAATGCCAAGCAACATGTCTGTGATCACAAACACAGTTACATCTATACAATGGAATACTATTTAGTAATAAAGAAAGAACTATTGATATGATGAATTAATCTCAAAATAATCACAAATGAATGAAGCCAGATAAATAGAACACATGGTATGATGCTCATTTACATACATTATAGAAAGTGGTTTCTGGCCACAGAAAACAGGAGATCAGTGTTTGCTTGAGGGCTGGGGAGGAGAGCAGAGGGAGAGTTAGGAAAGAAAGATTACAAAGAGGTAAGAGATGACTTTCAGTTGTGATTGAGTATATTTAATTTCCCTGACTCTAATGGTATCACAGTGTAAGTCAGTACTTACCAAATTCTACATTTTAAATATGTGCACTTTATTTTATATCAATCATACCTCAGCAAAGCCCTTAAGAGTAGTATATTGTCTATGTAATCAGTCATTAGTATATAATAACCTAATAAACAATTGCTCATATTTACATGTATGTGGTAGCCTAACTTAAATAGGAAAGATTCCATTCCTCTTTACGGTCTATTATGTAAGAGATTAAAATGTCTATCTCTTAAATATTGCATTGTCCAGCACTTTGTGCTAGACTATGTCTTACTCTGTAATCTTTTTCTGGGCAATGTATGTATCCCAATGATTTCAAATATGAAGACAACTACCAATTTTTACCTCTAGTTTGCATCCCTTTTCTCAGATTTCCCTCAGTTCTCATACATTGGTCTCACTAACATGTCAGTCTTATTATCTTCAATGCCAAGATAATAAGTCTTATTATCTTCAATACTCTCACACAGTATTGCCGTCTCTAGTTCTTTACATCACTGAATTGGTACCACCTACCACCAGGGCGCTCATTTGAAGAGTAGGTACCAATCCCCCAGTTCTCTGCCCCCCACTCAGTAGTTCTAAATCAGTTGTCCCTTTTCCTATAACATGTTATATTCAACCTGTTCATTTCTCATATTCACTTTGCTACAACCCTCTTATGAGCCTCTATGAATTCTGGACTGGACATTCTGTATTATGCCATGGCCTGTAAGTTCTCTCATTACCAGACCTACCTCTCTTTGTAGCTTCATAACTCAAAGCTCGGCTCCTACTCCCTTTAACATAGTATAATGGTTATCAAACAAAGGACCCCTGTACTCTTCTGAAAGTTATCAAAAATTCCTATGAATTTTTATTATGTGGTATATGTTTATGTTTACAGTACTAAACAAACCTGAGAATGTGTTTAAATATTCATCTAGAAAAGCATGTAAAAATAGCAATAGTAAATCCATTATCTTAACATAAATAAAAAATATGAAAAATAAACTTTACCAAAAATAATACTGTCAAGAAATATCATTTTATATTTTTCCAAATATCTTTAAAATCTGGCTTAAAAATACCTGAATTCTTATATTTATGTCCACATGCACCTTTGCAATATTGTAAATCATTTAGTATCTGGTAAACTCCCCTGTCAATTGCAGGCAAACAAGAGTGAAAAGCATATAATATCTTATTAACAAAGATTTTTCTGTTCCTTTGTTTTGTTTCTCTATATTCCTCATGAGTGAAATTATCTGGTATTTGTCTTTCTTCTGACTTGTTTTGCTTTGCTTAATCCCTTTTAGTTCTATTCTTGTTGCAAATGGCAAGATTTCAAACCTACAACAAGCCCTAGAAATCTGACTATAGAATTGGAGCTACCAGAGGACAGGAGTAGTGTAAGGGTAAAGGAGGAAGAAGGGGGCCTAATGAACTATAGTGGAGATTATGGGTACCTTGGTGGTTGGTGTGGTGTGATAATACACATCTGAAGAGATGTGAACCTGTGTACCTGAATTATAACAGTATTG
The DNA here is from genome assembly GCF_964194135.1 of Talpa europaea. Classification (NCBI taxonomy): domain Eukaryota; kingdom Metazoa; phylum Chordata; class Mammalia; order Eulipotyphla; family Talpidae; genus Talpa; species Talpa europaea. The sequence goes on from NC_140069.1 coordinate 36,620,975, forward strand.
TAAACCAGTGTTACCTCGATTTAACAAATAATTCAGTTTTAAAAAAGGGAATCCTGGTACATTGTCAGTTTGATTGAAAACTGGTCCATCCTCTATGGAAAATAGTATGGAGAGCCTCAAACATTAAAAATAGATCTACCATATAATGCAGCAATCCCACACCTAGGTTATCTACCCAAATAATACAAAAATCTAATTCAAAGGGAATATATGCACTCTTATGTTCATTTCAGCACAATTTTTACAATAGCCAAACTATGGAAACAACATAAATGCCCCACAATGTATGATTGGAAAAATATGTGGTATATTATTCATCTAAAAAAATCAGATGAAATATTTGTCAAATATGACAACATGAATAGAAATGTAAGGAATTATGCTAAGCTAAATATGTCAGGAAGGAAAAAAAATACAAGATGATCTCATTCATTAGTTAAATATAAAGAAACAAAGCAAAGGAATAGACAAAATCAAACCAAAACTAAGCCTTGGAGTCTGACTATAGAACGGAGGATGGAGGAAGGGCAGCAGGGGGTCCAGTGGATGAAGGATTACTAATACACTGGGGGTGGGTGCAGAAGAGGTGTGGAACTGACTCCTAAAGCATATACTCTTTTTTTTTTTTTTAAAGATTTATTTATTTATACAAGCACTGGGTACAGTCAGAAGTGCAGGAGGGTGAGAGGATTCACCAGAGCCAGAGCAGGGAACAGAACAGGCAGAAGGACCGAAGTACACTGCTGAGGGGAACAGCGGGCAGCAGGAGAGGTCTGCGCGCTATGACCCTCGCCGGTGGTGGCCGAGGATCGAACCAGTGCTGCAGAGGCTGCAGGCAGCTTCGCAGCCCAGTGCTCAACCACTGCACCACCAGGGGAGGCCCACTAAAGCATATGCTCTTAAACTGTGTTATAAACCAACATTACTTCCATTTCAAAAAAGAAAAATAGTAGTTCTGACCTAATGGACTCCTAGAAGAGCTTTAGAACCAGATTTAAAAACCACTGCTCTGAAAGACACACTTTTCTCTTCATCCTGGATATGCCAAGATCCATCCATCTTAAAGTCTTTATCAAATTGCTTAACACCTTCATTTCTTCCTCATACGTTCTTTAGTGCTCAGTGTAAATATTATCTGTCCTTCTCTACTCCCTTTTTTCACCCCCAGCATATAATAACACCATTATGTGCTTATAATAATCTTCTCTATGTATTTTTCAAAGTTCCTTTCACCATAATTAGAGAGTATTTTACCTCAAAGTTAGATACTGACATGTGAGGCAGAAAGCTCCCCATTAAATTTACTGTTGAGATGATTTACTGTTGAGATGATGCCTCATTTGTCTTTGGTTGGTCTTCATGAAAATAGGTTCTGACCTGGGGGAGTCACTGCCATGTGAAGTTTAGGAATCCATTAGTAGTGTATCAATGAATGGTGGAAAAGGAGATTATGCCTTCTTTTTCTTTCCCCAGTTTTGTCTATTTCTTTATCAGACTGTCCCTTGGAGAGAATATTAAAGAATACCAGGGCAGGAAAAAAATAATAAGTGAATACATCACATTTGAAACTTCACTAAATGACTTATTAATTGCTAGATTTGACTCATGGACACATTGAGCTAAGTAACAACTTCCTTTGTTTTTCTGTGTTTTTGAGATTTGATCTTTCTGTCTCTGAAATAATATAGGCCAAACTCATTTTTGCTGAGGGGTAAATTTTTTAGGGGATTTAAATTCAACAGTTTTTCTCTTTTTGTGTGGAGCATATGGTTAAATTTGGTATATTAGAACAAATCAAACACATGTACAGATAATCTGTTATATAGATGTTATTGAGAAATAGATTTATATCTATCTCTCACTGTAAATTATAATGTTATAATGAGACAGAGTATATTTGCCTTGGTTACCACTATATTCCATAAGTCTGATAGTGCCATGTGAAAAGGAACAAATTGAGTTCACGATTCCTATTCATCAGTGTTTCTAATTTAACTGACATTTTTTGATCCATTTAAAGTTGGTTTCCCTCTTAATTCATTCAGCCCATATGGGGTGAAAATACAGTGTCTATGCCTTACATTTCCTTCCACTACTTTATTTGAAATATTTAACTTATAATAATCAAAGCTTATATTAATCTTAGTGATTACTAGTAAACTAGTGGGTAAGTTGGACTTTTTGAATTTTTTTCAAGTCTGCTCCATCGTGTCACAAAAGTTTTTCTGGTACAGTGTTTTCTATTTTCCTTCACCAATGGAACATTTATGTAATCACCTACTGACTTAGCATTAAAATAAAATGGAAACTTGGTCAGCTTTTTCAGAGGTGTATATCAGAACATTTAGGGAAAATATAAAAGAAAAATAACCTGATTTATGTTAAGTGACGTCAGTCATAGGTATACTATAATAAACAGCATCTTCCCTAAGACAGTTTTCAGGAAAGAGCAAAAACAGTTTTACTTATATACCCTTGAATGGCTTGAATCATTTTGGTCCGTCTTTTAACTATATGGATGAAAAGAAAATTGATAAGCTGCCAACTTTTACTTCCACTAGCAAATAAAATGCTGAGTGAATAATCAGGTAATTGAATTTCTTTTATATACCTTACATTTAAATTAGGTAATGTTTAGTTTTTGAAGACTCATGAAGAATTGACTCAAAAAATGATAAATTTGATGGATTTTCTCATGTTGAACAATGGTATGTTGGTGATTGGTAAGATAAAAACAGGGAACCACAAGACTTGCTTCAGTTTTTCATTGATACATACACTGCTTATTTAGATTATGTTTTCTTTAAGTGGAGAGGAATGTAATCCTCTATTATTAAATTGTCCATTGTTCACTTTTCCTAGTCACTTAATCCAGGATATTTGATTATAGGATGTTTGTATATTGCTTTTAAGTGAAGATTGATTATGCATACATAGTAAAAATAGCATGACAAAAAATTGAAATTTGGTATATTATCAATATCCTCTACGTCTTACTTGATTTTTATGTTTTTTCATTTAATATTTTCTTATTTCTTTAGAGTTTGAATCCCTGTCTTGGGATGCTATTTCCACAATGATAGATGTATAAAAATTGCCTTCTGAGTCAAAAATGAATGGATTGGTTAGTTAAATTTATGATGGAGTTTGGGCATTTTGTCACTTTATTGAAAACTCTTGATTATATGCAACAGAAAGCCAATTTGAGTTAATTTGAGCAAGACAGAAAGTTTATTGGAAAATACTTGTGTATTTCACAAATTGTGGCGAAGGGCTGACCATGCAAGCCTGGGGCAGTTGCAGGTATCTTAAGGTGAAACCTTTGCAAAGCTTTCTCTAATAACTTCATCTCTGCTTCTCTTCGAAGATGGGCTTTATTCTCTCTTGCTAGAGATTATCTCTCCATGTGTTGTGGGTTATCTATCAGCTGACAATCATTTTTCTTTATCACCTTTCTAAGAGAAAATAACTTCCCCTATCTGTATGCATATACTTCCACTTTTACCATGGAGAAGTTTTCTGATTAGCTCCATTTGCATCACTTGCCTATTTCTGCAGTTGGAGGTAGTTTGTGGGGACCATAAATGGCAGACTTTGACTCCATTTAGATGGAGTCAAGGAGTAGCAATTTCCTTAGAAAAGTGAGAAGACATGTTGGATAAAACTTCAACAGTAAAGGCCTAAAGCAGGTGAATTGATGTATTCTTTCTTCCTTTTTGCTTTTCCCTTTTTGCTTTTCCATCCCCCTTCTACAAATACCCCACATACACATATGCACCATTGCTTTTTCTGACTGTTTTTCTCTTTCCCTTCCTTTCCTCTACCAGATTGCCAGTCAATTTTTCAGATAAGTTAAGATTAAGGTGATTTTTACCATAAGGTTATTACCTATTTGGAGACAACATCATGAATGAAGTTTCAGTGGAGGAGTAGAGTGGTCATGAAGCCTGGGCTACTTTGTATAACAAAAGACAGAAATCAGAATAAATGAGGCAAAGTTTTGATCTTGTATGGGCTATTATGATAGAGAGAAGCACAAAGCCAAGAAAATTGAGGGTACATTTAAACAATAATTTTGAACTTAACATTTGCATTTAATTGATGAGAAATAACTTTTTTTTCCTCCAAAAACTTCTACTGATTGTATTTTACATGTAACAGAAAGTTGCTCGTTGCATTCTAGGTCTGCTTTTTCCATATTAGGAAATTAACCATATCAATGATTTTTTTAGGTGAGAAATATTGAAGACTTGTTAGTGTCATCATTTTATTTGAGGATCCACAGAAAGTTAATGGTAGAAACCAACATGGAAAATAGGGCTTCAAACTCCAAAGATTTTGTGAGGGTTTATGAGGGAGTGTTCTAGTGTTGAAAAAAAACAGTCACAGTCACCTTATTTTGGTGTCAACAGTGAAATTAAGAAATTACCATTATATTTGATTGATTTGGATTCTTATGCACTATAGATAAAAATATGTTGTGAATTAATAAGTTTTATTTGAATATTCAACTGTATGAATTTACTGTTTGTGTTTTTCCTAAAAGCCAATTTAATGGAGCAAAAGGATGGAGAGAAAATAATAGATGTTATAAATTCCTTCTAAATTCAGTCTCTGACAGATTACTTTTGTCTTAAATAATTTTATTGGAAATTCTTTCACCCTCAGTAGCAAAGATGTTTATGCTGTAGTTATGATTCAGTTATCTCAGTTCTAGGCACTACTAAATAAGAGCATCTTTCTTTCATCTCTGTTTAAATTTATCTGTAATGTTACAATTAAACACATTTCTAACTATATACACATAATGTCATACCCATGCATATATCTTTGTGTTCTTAGAGGAAAGACAGAATATAGCATATGTATGCATGAATATATTGAAGGAGTGCTTTCTGAGTGATTTGGAAAACAAATTGGCTTTTTATATACATCTCGGGGTTTTCATTTTATTTTTAAACTTTGTAGCTATAGCTAAAAGATATGTTAAAAGGAGCTAGCTATTTTTCTGCTTCCAGGAAAATATAAAGAAGAGGATCAGACACTTTAACTTTAGGAGTTCTTTTTTAGGTGTTACCCGTAACATTTATTACAGGCATAAAATGGAGAGAAGCAGAGAAGGAATGAGAAAGAGGGATATTGAGGGAACAAAAGAAGGCTGAGAGAGGACTTTTTTTCCCCCACTCTACATTATCACTTGAAGAATTGGCATTGCTAGGAAGGGTATTTGTCCTTTGCACAAAAATTATAAGATGGAGTTTTAAGAGAAGTAATCTTAGTTTTTATAGAACTAGGTTTAAATAAAGGATGGTACTGTTTTTATAGTAAGGTAGTATAAATTATAAAGTTTCAGTGCAAAAATTAGCCAAAATTAAAAATTTTGATGCCAAATATTAAAGTTTCAATGCCAAATATTAGCCAACATTAAAGATTTAAGTGACACCTCTTCTCACACTAATTCTTCAACTTCCTACTTCTTCCTGTCTCCAAACACATGTCTAGGAATTGGTAAACTTTGTGATTATTCTTCTTTTTCTCATCTACGATTATCTTGAAATTATTTGTATGCACATGACTGATGACATTTCATTAGTAGGTTGAAAAATTATTCCAATTTCTTGACCAAAACAAGCCCTTCTTGGATTAAGTAATTTCCCATTCTCATTATTTCTCTCTCTCTCTCTCTCTCTCTCTCTCTCTCTCTCTTTCTGTGTGTGTGTATGTGCATCTTTCATCACTGTCTCTTCCACTTAAGGCAGTGAATATGCTCTTGATTTAGGTCTTAATAATCAGTGGCTATTATTTTAATATAGGAAATTTGAATTTTAATATTTAATAAATAAATGAAATACAATAGAATTCCCACCACAGTTTGCCCTGGTGGAATATAGTTTTAATTTCTTGTATACAAATATAGTAGCTGATTCTATAAAGATATTGGCCACTCTTTTCCAGAGATACCATTTGTATATGAAATACACTGTTTTCAGCTTTTTAATGCCAGTGTTTTTAGCACTTCCTAACATGGTGGACATCTTTATTTTCTTTGATATAAAAGTAATATAAACCTTAGTATATAAATATGTGCTCCACTTTGTGAATTGTATCCAGGACATGTGAAAAGTAGATGTGAAGGCCTTTGCTATGTATACAAAAAGATAAAGAGTGAATCTAGTATAGAAATAAGGCAATGTGTTTCCAAGGCCTAACACTTACAATATCATTTATAGACTCCTTTATAGACTATTTTATAGAAGGTTAGAGTAGAATGACTTTGCAAATAAGAAAGGTTCTTATCTGTTTTCTGAGATACAGTTGACTGAATTTTTTTCAAGTCTTATTACCGAATACATTATAAACAATGTAAATTTCCTCAAAACCGACTGACTTGATAAAGTATAGACAATTCAGTTCTTAGGGGGCAAATAGTCTTTGACAGATATCTGAACAGATTCAAAGTTGGCTGTTGGATCTACTTTTATGTTGGCTTTATAGGAGTGTCTATGGTGATGTTTTTACTAAAATATTCTTGAGGGTGAGGAAGAAGTGGGTGATGGAAAACTGGAATCAACTCCAGGATCTTTCCTTTTTTGGCTCACTACTTCCTGGTGGGATCCAGTTAGAGGATCAAGAGATGTGGTGTAAGCATTAATTAAATAATTTGGAGTTTGTAGGAATTATGTTTGTTGACTTTTAATTTAAACATCATTTATTTTATTTAAACATATTTATTGGCACAAGCAGATAAACAAAAGTGTGAAACATATGTTTTTACCCCACATTCTGAACAAAAGAGGTCAGCCATAAAAAAATGAACTAATCTGTTTGCAATATATTCTCGTCAAATTGGGAACAGATGCAAACATAGCTACAGAGTATAGGTAAACAGGACTGAGCTTTTCACTGAGTAAACTCAACTTTATTCCTCTGTCTTCTGTACTTTTTCTCCTATGGATAGTTATCTCTATCCTACTTCCCTCATGTTTTGAGATCTTAATGGGTTAAGCTTTAAAAGAAAAAAATTTAGATTTGTATAAAAGAAGTTACAACCTATACATTGAAGAGTGGAAGTGAGCTAATATAACAGTTTTACTATAGATTGTCATGTTTAAAATTTTCACAAATCAAATAACAGTTAATTTTAAACATATATCGCCATTCACTTTGATTTTTCAAATTGGGAACTCATACCATGTAACATGTATTTGAAACAAGATACCACTTATAAAGCAATGTAGATGATACTCATCATTTATGTAAGCAATCACAGAGTAAATACCACTGAATTGAAAGGATGTTATCGGTATTTCATTTCTTTTTTTTTTTTTTTTAAAGATTTATTTATTTATTTATACAAGCACTGGGTACAGTCAGAAGTGCGGGAGGGTGAGAGAATTCACCAGAGCCAGAGCAGGGAGCAGAACAGGCAGACCGATGAAATACACTGCTGAGGGGAGCAGCGGGGGGTAGGAGAGGTCTGTCACACCATGTGGGACCCTCACCAGTTGCCGGGGATCGAACCAGCACTGCAGAGGCTGCAGGCAGCTTTGCAGCCCAGCGCTCAATGGCTGTGCCACCAGGGGAGGCCCTCATTTCTTTCTTTATCACCTTTTGCTGTCACCTTTCTATTCCACAGACCTGTGGGTCTCAAGGTTCAGTGTGCAGATGAGTCATCTGCTGGCACTTGCCTAAAGTGATGATTCTTGGGCTCCTTCTCCAGAAGGTCTGTTCCAGGAGATCTTTGGTAAAACTTCAGATTCTGCATTTTGGAAAATGTTCCCCCTTGATGTGATTTAATGCTGCCGAACCATTGATTTGGCTTGGGGAAGCAAAGTTATAGAATTTCCTCAAGGATTGGTATCTGAGCAATTACACGTGTTTTCCATTTCTTCCTCTAAATTGAATTCAGCTTTATTGGCCTGTAATTCTTTGGTTCATCTCTTGTTCCACACGTAAATTTGGCAATTACAAGCAGTACATTTTCTACCTCCCAGTCTGCATTTTATGCTTACATGCATCTGCCTCCTTACACTACTCCTAACATGGGCTGTGTGTGGGGATGAGAAAGTAGAAATGTTTTAATGCTATCATGAGTTTTAACCAAATGTTCTCAAAATGTTCCTGTCACATTTTTTTTTTTAATTCGGTTTTCCTAAGGGTGTCCTCTGATTGGCTTTCTCACCTATTTATCTTATAATCACTTTGAGCAAGTGCAGGTAAAGCTTTAGCTACCTTTCTTACAAATATTTAACCATCATTTTCTTTTTCTCTGTACGCTTTTTGATAAGCCTAGGTCTTTGCTTTGTGTACAACTAAGCTACCGAATTCACATGCATACAGTAGAATTGCAGTGATTGCATTGAACTATCTTGTCTATTTTCATCTTAAGAGACTTGGCTTCTTTGCCTTGAAAAGTAGACAACATTTATTGATTATTATGCAAATGTGCCAGACTCTGTGTTAAATGGTACTTGCATTACCTTATTCCATTTAAAACTCTCTGAGGTATATATAATGTTATCACCATATACAAATACAAACAAAAAAAATGACGTTGCAGATAAGTTGAGAAACTTGCCTAACTTAAGTCTTGCAACTAATAAATGTGAGCACTGGGAATCAATTCCAGACGATCCAACTCCAGGGCACACTCAGGCAACTGTTACACAGAATTTGCACTACTAGGCTGGGGCAGATTCCTCATTTTTGACTGCACCAAGGCTCTCAAAGCACCACTGAGTTATAAAAGAAATCGCTTCCATTTTTTAATAGGCAAATCCCATTAGACTTGGAGATTGTACCTAAACTTTGGGGTGGTCCGTCTTTAAAGAGGTCATCACACAGTAAATCAAAGTAACTTCCCCAACTTTATTTTCTCCATTACCCATAAGGGGCTCTTCAGCATTCTCTGTGATCTTAGTTATTACATGGAAGCTGTCTGAATTTGGGAGAAGCACTTGCCCAGAGCTGCTTTTTCAGTACTTGGCACTTCTTCCTTAGAGCACTCCACTCTGTTTCTTCCATTAATAGCAGCCACTGTTCACAGTTATACCCAGGCCCACTACACCTACCTCCTGATGACTCTGGAGGTCACTTTCAGACCTGAGTGTTCATGCAAGTGTAAAGCACTTGTATTTAGCTTTGTAGGAGCAAATCCTTTCAACAGATCTTACCTTTGCCAATATGATAAAAATATAACTACCATTTGAAATTAAAAAAAAAATTAAGTCCAAGTTTGAATAATGTATTATTTCTTTTCAATAAATATCCTGGGAATTTATTTTTAATTTTATTTTTTATTGTTTTAAGATTATGCATACAAGAATTGGGGTACAGGCCAGAGTTGTAGGGGGGGTAAGAGAATTCACCAGAGAGAATGGGGAACAGAACAGGCAGATCTACTGAAATACACTGCTGAGGGGAGCAGCAGGCACGACAGGAGAGGTCAGCTTTGCCATGTGGGTTGCTCCCTGGCTAGCCGGGATCAAACTTGTGCTGCAGTGGCTGGTGATAGCTTGATAGCGCTGTCTTTAACCCCTGCACCACCAGGAAGGCCCAATTTATTTTTGATTTAAAATAATTTTATGTTCCTAGTCAGGCATAGTAGCTTATTTCAAACTGTATTTTTAAAGAAAAATGATACTGAGCATATTTTTAGGAGAAGATATGGTTAAAGTCATTACTTTAAATGCCTTTTATTCCATGTAAGATATCTTTTAGAATTATTGACAGTAGAAGCTAAATAAATGAGTATTGAATGAATGATGAAAACTGAGGAAATTTGATGTGGCTAAAATATTGAATTATGAATATATTTTTGGGTGTTTCACCCAGACAAGTGTCAATTAGTAATTTGGAATAATGTATAACTATAAAGATACAGATATATAGAAATATTTTCCTTATGAAATTAATGTAATCAAGCATAATCTAAAGTTTTATTTCTGTCATGCACTTATTATGGTGCTGTTTCATGTATTTTTAGAGAAAAATGGTACAGTACAGAGTTCATGATAGTATCATTCTACATATAAAAATATATCCTGTAAATGTAATGTATTACCATCTGTGCTTCACTTATAATTTCCAAAGAAATTACTACACGATTTCCAGAATTACCTTCCTTCTTTAACCAACATGTGTTTTATGGAAAACAGATTAAGGGCTGGAGAACATTCCTGAATTCTTTCCAGAAACCACCATGTTTATTAAATTTGAGCAGCAATTAAAAAGAGGGAATTTGAAAATATCTTTCTTTGACAGATTCAGTTCCTTTGAAAAATTGAGATTATCACTGAAAATATTTAATTTCAGTTGCTTTAAAGGTGTATGATATTTTCTCCACAGTGGATGGTTTTCTCTGAAAGAGTTTATGAATACAGTTAGTGGGCTCTTTCCAGTCTTTTCTCTTTCATTCCATTTTTTCTTCTTCAGTTTCTTATTGGGCTTGCTGTTTCCCAAGTAGTTTTAACTTAAAATTGTTGCGTTTTACTCAGCTGTTATTCTCCTTCTTGTATCCTTGGAGTCTCTACATTCTGGATTCCAGTGATAAACAATCAAATATTTGGTTATTGGTAGAAAACCAGAGTATATCTTTCAAATAGCAGGAAATGTGGAAGCAGTGTGTCCTCTTATTAATTAGTAAAGGCTGTGAGTTAGATGATATTTGATTTCTGTATGTTTCATGTTATATTCTGAAACATGTACAATATTTTTTAAAGTAAATGGCAATCTCAAAACACTAATCTCTTAGAAATAGAAATTGAGACCTTAAAGCTGTGTTTTGCTCCTATTTTTCACTGAGAATAATGAAAATGTTAGGTTCCACAAGAAGAAACACAAACTAAACACACAGGCACATGCACACGTCCATGTGTGCACATACAACTTAATCGTCAATTCATGTAGTCTCACAGAAGTATGGATTTCAGTTCCAGATGTTGACTTAGGGAACTGTAACCCAAGCCCAAATGGATTGTGTGTGCATGCACATGTGCAAAATGCCTATAAGGTTTCCTTAGTTAATGGAATGTTGGGATCTATAAAGAGTTTCTACACAAAGTCAATTAAAAAAAAAACACAAATAGCTTGCTATATCAGTCACAGCACTTACGCTAACTTGAATAAATAGCCATAGGACTAAAGTATGGTCTAGTTTTGAAGTATTTGATTATTCAGACTTCTGTTTATTTTTCCCATTCTTATCAAATGAATAAATGCCTAGAAAGTATCTGATAGATAATAGTTGTTCATCAAACATTGGCTAATAGGGTTTGAAGTAACTAGGAATGCTTTAAATACAGGTGGGAGATTGGGAGAGGGCAGTTACTGACCTAAATTTAAATCCTGACTTCACTTATAGTTGGTGCTAGACAAGTTACTTAAAAACTCCAAATATTCACTGAAATCTGCCTATTTTGCTCTCCTCTCTGTCTCTGGTGAATCCTCTCACCCTCCCTTCCCCCCTCCCAACCCTGGCCTATGCCCCAGTTCTTGTATGCATAAGTAAATAAAAATAAATCTTAAAAAAAAAAAAACCTCTGAGTATCATCTTGCTTTTCAAAAAAAAGTAGTACTTATTTTATAGGTAATAAGATAATAGTGCATTGCTCATAAAGTTTTGAAGATTAAGTGAGATATTTAAAAAATATATAGTATGCACTTAAACATTATTTCCAGGATACCTTTGCTATATATTCTTGAGTACAAAGAAAATGGGTGACACTTTTAAAAGCAGATTTAAAAAATTGAATTTTTATTCTCATTATCATTTAGATTATAACATTTGATAAAAAAAGAACAGTAATTATATTGGATTATGTTTGTCTACGGATACTTTGAATTGATAATGCATTTGATTAGATAGGGGCTTATTTCCAGTTCAAAGTTGTTTTCAATGTTCATTAATCAACATTAGAGCAGCCTTTAAAAAGAACATAGGTAGTTTGGGGAGGGGGAGTAGTTTAGATCACTATATTAGCTAAATAGGTTGTTATGGGAAGCAAAGAAGAGAAAGTAAGACATTAAAAGTAATTTTAAGAATCTGGAAAACTTTGTTTATTGTTCGTTTTAATTAATCCTGTTTTATCTATTTTTAAACCAGCTATGGTATACTAAGTATTGGTAATGATATAACCACAATTACTATTGTGGTATTTCACTTGCTTTTAAAGTCTTATATTTGCAGTTTTCATAGTTGAGTGTTCATTACTTGCAGTTCATGAAACTCTAGAGAGTTAAGTGGGTAGACAGCAGGGCACTGTGAACTCCCTGAGGCCCTGGGTAGCAATTATTTATATACACATGCATATATGTATTTTCCAGATGTTCTTTCTTCAGTTTGTCAAAAAAGTTCAAAACCTGTGATCAACTAGAAGTGAAAACTGTTATTGTGTGTTATATTTAAAAAAAAAAGATATCTAGATTAAACTAAAAGATTTGTAGTTTTTTGTTATTTTTTAATTTACTAATGTAATTTCATATTAAATGTCAATCTTTTCAACAGCATTTCTGTTGCCTATTTTATGGTACTGATTGGATTAAGTTATATTTATAGATTTTCATACTTAGACATTTGTGAACAGCATTAAGGAAAAACCTGTTTAGTTATCTAGAAGATAAATAAAACCTATTTGGCTAAAACCTCATGAAGTGATCTTTTATGATTTATAGGTTTACTTTTATCAGTGATATGATTTGTTATATATTTAATTTTCAGATATTTATTGAGTTTCTTAACAGTCTTCCTAACTAACAATTTGGATGCATAGTAACCAGTATTTCAAGACTAGCATAATATTTGCAATCAAGATTCAAGAGCCACACTTGTGGTCACAGAAACTAGAGTTGGGTGAATGGACATCAGAGCATCAGGAGCGCTCAGAAGTCAAATGCATTATTCATATATGGGTATTGCCTCAGGAACTCCACAATATCCCCAGAAAATAAGAGTTTAAACTACTAACACTGAATTAATATTTTAAAAAAGGTGAATAACAATTAAAAGAACTTCAAAGGATTTAGCTAACATCTAATTGCAAATATAACGTTATTATTAGATGTTAATCTTTTCAACAAAGCATGTCATTCTTTAAGAGTAATTCTAACTTAGTAACTATTGATTTGGATTTCAAGGTACTGTTTTCAGGGAGCAGCGTTCATTTTGCAATGGAATGAGAATGGACTTGGTACTGAGGCAAATCTAAGTTAAAAATAATAACGTCCAGGGCCTCCCGGATGGCGCAGCGGTTGAGCGCTGGGTTGTGAAGCTGCCCGCGGCCTCTGTGGCGCCGGTTCGATTCCCGGCTGCTCCCCGGCCACTGGAGGAGGGTCCCACATGGCGCGCAGACCTCTCCTGCCGCCCGCTGCTCCCCTCAGCAGTGTACTTCGGTCCTTCTGCCTGCTCTGCTCCCCGCTCTGGCTCTGGTGAATTCTCTCACCCTCCCGCGCTTCTGACTGTACCCCGTGCTTGTATAAATAAATAAATAAATCTTTAAAAAAAAATAATAACGTCCAAAAATACTAGCCATATGTAACTTTAACAAATTATTTAGCATCTTTGGGGTCTCGGTGTCTTTGTGTGGAGAGCAAGACAATAATGCTTGTTCCAATGCTGGTATAAAGAATAAAAATATTTATAAAGCCTCCCATAAATACTAAGTTCTCAAAAATATAACTGTTACATTACAAACACTATCCTTACTGAAAATAGAATTTGACAGTTTTTTTTTTAATTTCCTCTTTCGATTGCTAATCAATTTACCCTAAATATTAGCTTATAATATGATTATTCTCCAAAAGTCTGGGCCTTACCTATTCTTGGTCTTTTTATTCTCACCTTCATTTTTGTTATTTCTTTTCACTGCCATTTATTTTTCTACATTAAGAAGAGAGAGCTTTAGATTGCCTCTACCCCAATTGAAAATTATTTGCTTCTCTGTCTCTTCACTCAAAGACTGTTTACTTTTTGATTTCTAACAAAAACAAGGAGTGAACAAAGACCCTTAAAGCAAAACTCTTAAGTGTCTGCCCAAGGGACAAAAATCTTCCAGCAGACGGAAGGGTCTTTCTAGTTTACATCTTGTTGTAGCTCCTTGTAGCTTCTGGTCAGAGTTGCTGGTTTAGCCCCATACAAGAAGACTTGTAGGCTCTTTAAGACTGATAAATTTTAGTAACATCATGGTAAAACATATGCTTAAACTTATCTTTGAACTGATTTCAAATGTCAGTTGGACAAGGCTTTACTTATTAGAACAAGATAATCTCTTCAATCTTAAGCATTGATATTTAGAGGAAATTTCCCTATTGTTTCTGTCCAAAAATAAAACATGAGTAAAATAATACATCCTTCTTTTATTGTGTTTACTTCTGTATTTCCTTTTCTTTCAGAGGGTTGCAAAAGAGTTAGATGCTGTATTTCATGAACAGCATTCTTACTTTCTTTATCAGCTTGGGATTAGAGTTTCTAGTCAGTGTGAAATGAATCAGGAAATCTCATTCATCCCTTCCTTCTTTGCACCTTATAGTGTTGTGGATTCTAATGCCTTCTGAGAAAATTGTCTTACAACTGAGGTGGAACTTATTGCACTATTGTTAGATAACTAAATTTAATCCATTTCTATAAGATCATAAAACCCATGAAGTAGAAAATACTTAGAGATGGAAAAACCTTAGAAATCTATTGACTTGAGGTCAGAAAAAAAGTTCTGAGTTTATATGATTCTTTTGTTTGTTTGTTTTCACTAGGCAGTGGAGGAAATTTCAGTTCAAAAAGGTTACATATTTTCTCAGAATAGTGTGGCTATTTGGTGGAGTCCTGAAGCTGAAGCTGTTTCCCCTGTGCCACACAAAATGCTGGCACACAGCAACATTGGTCTACTTACCTGTCATAGTACGGATCTGATCGTGAACTAACCCATGATGCTGGTGTTTCCACTGTAAAGTCAGTCCTCATTATTTGTGAATTACCACTTACGAGTTACCTGCTTGCAATAATTTATTTGTAATCTCAAAATCAATCAGTGGCATGTCCCTGGTTATTCACAGACATGCACAGAGAGATGAAAAATGTGTGTCCTTGACACACATTCCCAGTGGATGCAGAACAAGTAACCTGTATTGCTCTCATACAGAAATGGCCAGTGCTGGAGGTGATAGGGGTGGTGTAGCACAGTGCAGGAAGCCCTGATTCTGTTGGATAACATTTGAATTCCAAATCTGGTACCTGTTACGGGATGGCATCAGGCAACTCCTACATCTGAAGCTTTTTTCTTTTGTACAATAAATAGCATTTATCAGTCTTGTAATTTGGAGTTGACTGTACTCTATATGAGATGTGTGTGTGTTTGTGTGTGTGAGTCATGATTCAGTATTCTCTAATTAATGTTGACAGCAGTTTTACAGAAAATAAACTATTGTGGTTAATGAAAAATAGCTATTTGGAAGTAAGATCTAAAAGAAAATGTTTAGTGTGAAATGACTAGCATTATTGCAGAAATACTCCCTGTGTGTGTGTTTGTGTATGTCTGTGTGTGTGTGAAGTCTGTGTATTTTGTTTTTTCAAGCTTTTACCATTTACCGCTTTTTTATTCTCCTGACAACAGTACTCTATTGTGAAACTTGTTTGATTATATGTTGTAGGCATAAATTATATGTGCTATGATAACTGATTTCTATTTTTGTTAGCTTTTAAACTAATTTTTTCCTGATAAACAGTGTAGGCATTTTAAAATGTGGAATGATATGAGGAATAAAACAAAATTGAATCATATTCTTATGGCCTATAATATTTTCCTTTCAGTCTCTTCCCCCACTGTGATCCCTTGTTACTCTGATTCATCCTTCCAGTGTGTTTCTTTCTCTCTGAGCTGTACCACCTGATTGACATGTTCTTTTCTGTTTCTTTCTTCCAGTTGTCTGACTAGCCCATATTTACTAGGTGTCATTTTAATCTTCTTTGCCCCCATCCCTCAAAGCCTACAAGAAGGGCCATGATTCTATTTTCCTTACAAATTAAAACTTTAAAACTCTGGTTTTTATATGACTTTCTTCTAAACCTATCAGGGCAAACTTTTTTTTTTTTTTTGTAAACCACTCTCTCCTCATTATTTTCCCCGATGAAGGTGTCTAATGTGTTGAGTGAAAGGATAAATGTGAATAAATTAGTTAGGGAATAGAGAATGGATAAATGTGTCTTTATCCACATCTCTGATTATTTCTTTGAGCTCCTGTTTTAGAACATGGAATTGCTAAGTCAAACTATATGGACAATTTAAAATTCTTGATACATAATAAACATTGCTTTCCTGAAAGGTCATATCAGTTTATTCATTCAAGAGGAGAATATGAGAATTTCTATTTCTGCTCATTTCTATTTTATTCTTTACTATTTTAAGTATTACAACATCATTGCCCCCTAAGATGTATGCTACTGGTCAGTAGATATTCAGCAGTATAGAGTGACACTGTGCCTGAATAGTATGGCTGCTCTGTATGAGGTTAACCAGGTATTAGAATGATCTCAACATTATTTGAAATACTTGGTGTCAACAACCTGTTGACAATAAAATTTGGTGTCCTGCAAGGTGTTTTTTCATTACCTAACTGCATTGGAAGAATCATGTTTCATGGAATTTCAGAGATGTGTTCACTGTAAAATTAACCAGCATAAAAGGAATGATCATTATGATTAGAATGGTTACATTGTTGTAGTCATACAAATAAATTATACTTATTAGTAATAAGTACATGATCACCCTGTCATATTCAACAGATATTCAATAGAGTAAATGAGGTTTTGAGTTAGTATTGGCAAAGTGGTATGCCTCCAAAGTGGTATGACATTCTTTTTTAAGATAACTTCTGAACTAAGATTTATTCATGCAATTGACAGCTGAATTTGTTTAAATTGTTATGTTTGAAATGTATTAATAGCATCACTCATTTAAGGTGCTCAATTCAAACTCGGGAATTTGACTGACCTGGATATTATTCTCACTTTCACGTATTCTTTAAGGACCTTAAAAGGAAATCATGTAATTTCTTTGTGTCACAGTTTCTTTACTTGTAAAATAAGACTAATGCTGGTACCTATCTTGCAATCGTTATGGATGGTAACACAAAAATTGCCTGATTAAGCAAAGCTTTAGGTAAATGATAGTTACTTAACAAATTATTTGTTGAAAGAATGTATTTTTCAATAAATATATTCAATAGATACTTATTCATTTGCATGTTTCTTAATTTGTTTCAAGACATTTCTTGTCGCAATTAGATCAAGGAACTAAAAATGGTAAGCAAGAAAAGGCAGCAAATCAAGAGCTTGTATGCTTAAAGATGATTAAAATAGTAAATTGTATGTTGTGTGTATTTTACCACAATAAAAAATGTTAAAAAGACAAATTTAAAAAACAATGGAAGATCCAATATATAGGTAAAATGTACGTTAAAGAAGAGAACTAATCAAAAGCTTATCAAAAGGGGAATGAAATCTAGGAAGATTTAGAAGGATTTATTTGCTAAGAAGAAATAACTTATGTTTCATAAGTAAGTGAAGAAATGTAGGACAATTTATGGGTAACTTTCTTGAATTTTATCATCTAAAAGGCCGTGGGGATAAAGTATAACTGGTGAGAAAGATACAAAACAGTCTTTTTTTCTTTTCTTTATTTTTTCCCAAGTTATGTTTATTGAGATAAAGTAGGGTTATTCCTTTGTTTCTGATCTGAGATTTATACCTCTACAAATCTATAATTTCACACCCTACAACCTCCTAGAATTTACAGTCTGTCAGGGAGACAGATAATAAAATAATAAATAACAATAACATATTAAGTGCTACTGTAGGTAAAATAAAATATGGGAGCACATAATAGCAAGCATCAGTGATATTTTCCTTCAGGAAATAATGTTTAAGTTAGAGAGAAACTGAGGCAAGAAAAAATATTTTCTGCACAGAATTGGCTTTTAAGGGCAGGGAAAAAAGAAGAAAGTAGTCTTTGAAGGAAGAGGGATTAAAACAGTTCACATTTGACTTGAGTGGAATTATTTTAGGAAAAACTAATGTAAAAGCTTGAGCTGTAGAGAGAGGACACGTGTGCGTGGTGAATAATGACACTCAGCAGCATTCTTCTGGCATCTCCACTGTCTTCTCCTTCTCAGAAATATTCCCAAGTGTTTCCAGACCACAGTGCTGGAATGCACATTGGTTTTAAGGAGGCAATACATTGTGTTGAAAAAAGCATTGAATTAGGAATTAGCAGAACTACATCTAATACTGACTCTACCATTCAGTACCTACAAGACTTTGAACAAATTATTTTACTTGGCTCTTAAAAGTCAATGTCATCATTGTAAATGGAAGAAATAAAGTTAGATGATTCTTTAGATACTTATAACCACAGTTATTGGTCATGTCAGAGTCTGGAATTCTATGAAGATTTATTTTTAAATTTTTATTTATTTATGCATAGAAGACCTGGGTGTAGGTCAGAGGTGCTGGGGTGAAAGGATTCACCAGACACAGAGTGAGTAGCAGAACAGTGAATCTACTGAAAGGCACTGTGAAGGGGAGCACTGGGGAGACAGGAGAGGTCTGCTGTGCCATGGGGGTTAGCTCTTTGGCTAGGGATTGAATTCAGGATGCTTGGTGAGAACACTAAGACTTTATCCCAAGGCTATCAGGGAGGCCTCTACTATGATTCTGATATTAGCAGGTTCAACAGTCTCAAAACCTTAACAAAGTAGCCAACCCACTGTAACTGCTTTATTATATCATGTTAAGATCATTTTGAAGATTATTCTCATCTTTCTCTGGTCTTTTCACTGATGTTAAGACTATGACACAGATTGGGATGTTCCTTACCCTTAGGGGTTCGCTCTTAATTTTGTGCTCATCATCAGCTGCATTTATGAGCCCATCAATATTTTTTTAATCATTTTGGATTCTTTAGATTAAAATGGGTTCTAATATAGTATAGGTTGATTCTTGATTAAGACAGCTGTACCTGTATAATTTGTTTTGATTTTCCCTTCAGATGTTGTTAAAAGGTTTTGAAAGAATGTTTTAAAACTCTGAGCAGAATAATTAAGTTAAATTTTGGAATTCCAGAGATTCATCCTTTGGTCAAGATCTTACACATTTGGCTTTGCTGTGTTTATTGGAGTGAAATTTTATCTTTATTTCCTTGTGTATTCTGATTTTGCATGTTCTATGTGAAGTTGCTTAAAGAAAACAGCAATTGCTGATATGCTAAAATATTGGGAAATGAATCATAGGGATATAAAAATACAGAAAAGCAGGTAAATATTAAGAAAGTGTAGCTCTCTGTAATTTAAATATTTCAAATGACCTTTTTTAATTATTAGTGCATAAACTTTGATAGAATTAAGAAGAATGAGATAAAAATATCAGTAATGAAAGAAATTCTAATATTTCATTCTATCTCCCCAGTTGCTCATCTTCTATTTTTTCTGGGATGAATAAAGTTCATATTGTTGACCAATTTCCCACTATATCAAATCTGAAGATTTTATTTTAGTCGAATTTCAGTAGATTGTTGTTCTTTTAACCAAATAAAATTGAATATTTTGTATTAATCTGTCATCTCTGTATATAACTGAGTGAAATTTTATCTCGTCCTCTGAACTCATTGTCCTAAGTCATGAGTGGACCCTGAATTCTTGTTTTTCAAATATAAGAGAGGTCTTTTTAATCTTCTGCTTTATTTTAATGTGATTATTGAAATGTGGGTAGAGTTGTCTTTATTCTACAGAAATATATTTTCCCTTTTTTTTGGGCTAGTACTCAGAAGCATATGTTGTACTGATGGGATTTCAGTTTTAGGATACCTCACAGAAAAATGTCTATTCCTCCATGGACAAAATATTATGCATAAAGTAAGTGAATAGAGCCATATTGTAGTACTCACTTCAGGAGAGCTTGGTTAAATTATGTGGTAAATAAAAAGAAAATACAGAACAACCATATGTGTACAAATTGTGCCACTTAAAGCAGATGCGAGTTAACTTTTTGTTGGCTCCAGCAGTGTTGTAAAACCACAGGCAGATTCTTCAAGATACCTGTGCATGGAGACTGCTTGGTAGCTAGAGAGAGATAGGAGAGGAGCGGGCGGTGTTATGAAGACCTGAATTCTGAACCACTGAGTTTCATCTCCTCCTTGGAGAACTCCTGTTAATTTCTGCAGCCCTAACATTCTGGCCTCAGGACATTTCTCTCTTTTCCTGACACTTCAGTCCAGGTTTTATGATTCTTACCTAGAGGTGTGATGGCTCCCTGAGGCCTCATTGTGTTTCACTAAAAACTCTATTGTTTATTATAGAGTCCCTTTTAGATGGTTCCCTTAAATAGTAAGCATGTGTGACAAACACTTCTCTTTATTTAGTTTATCCCTCTTGATCATGAGATGAGTGGCTCCTTTTATGGTAAAACTGGGGTTACCCTATTGAGACAGTAATTAATGAGGTTCCAGAAAAGTTGTATTTTGATATAATTTTTACAAAACTTGCAGACACACACTCCTACAACAAGGCAGAGGTAATTCACCTTCTCAAGAGTTTCATAAATTCCCTTGACAATGAGTTACTGTCCTTACTTAATACTGGACCAGTTCTAGCCAATAGAAATATAATGCAAGCTCTTAGGAAGTTTTAAACATTCTATATTCATGTTAAATATATACAGATAAACAGGAAATTGATTTTGATGATGCTTTCTTCAATACATTATATCCAAAATGTTATTTCAATATATAATCAGTCAAAACCATTGAGTTAGTTTGCATTTTTGTACATTGCTTTAGTTTAATTTTTTTTTTAATTTTCACTTGCCTAATTTATTTTATTATTTCCCTATGTCACCCATGCAAATTCATCAGTTAGGATTATACAATGTCATATGTGATACTGTGATAATCCAAGCAGAACACTGTAAAATCTTCTCAAATTGCTTCCCGCAATATGAAAACTTCCCCATTCCAAGGTAATACTTTATTTCTACCAAATTACAAATGTGAATCTCCTTTCATTTTCCAAGTTTTAAGTCAGAACACTGAAATTTCTAAATTATGTACTCAAGTATCAATACATTCATGATTCCATTAAAAATATTCTAATCTGTCTGGAAGAGTTTCACAAAGCTACCTGTTGGAGCTGAGTCATATAACCTTGGCATCTGTTCTCCAATAATTAATGTAATTTTTGCAGAATGGCTACATTAAATTCCCCCCAAATTAAATTCCCATAGGCCTAGAGAATTAGCAACCTACATGAAGATATTACAGTACAAATATTTTAACACACCTGGATCTCAGGACCAAATGTGGTCTCTGCTGTTTATGACCTAACTAGTATCCAGTGGCATTTCTCACAGTCTATCCCAAACACTATATTTTAGACCCACAATAGGATTTAAGTGTTACCTGGGGTATCAGGGTGAACAAGGGTACCAGCCAAAATATAAACATCAGGATTTTATTTTGAGTGATGATGGTATTAAAAAAAAAAAATGCAAGACCAGGAGGAGTTGCATATTTAAGCTATCAGTAATAACTTTTTTTTTTGGCCTTTCTTACAAATATTATTAGCCATTTTATCTGCATATTCCAGGCATATTTAAAAGACATTACTGGGCCTCCCCGGTGGCGCAGCGGTTGAGCACTGGGTTGCGAAGCTGCCCGCGGCCTCTGTGGCACCGGTTCGATCCCCGGCTGCTCCCCGGCCACCGGAAGAGGGTCCCACATGGCGCGCAGACCTCTCCTGCCGCCCGCTGCTCCCCTCAGCAGTGTACTTCGGTCCTTCTGCCTGCTCTGCTCCCAGCTCTGGCTCTGGTGAATTCTCTCACCCTCCCACGCTTCTGACTGTATCCAGGGCATGTATAAACAAAACATACAAACAAATAAATAAATAAATAAAACATGCCTCTATTAAAAAAAAAAAAAAGACATTAGCACCCTACTCATTGAAGATATTCAATAAATTAGGTGGGGGGGAATTTAATGTAATCAATATTTAGGGAAGATATTGTACGTATCCTGCAAATGCCAGCACATCTAATATCACTGCATGAGTGACTGCCTACCAGTGAGAAAGGACAGACCTGTCTCAGTTTCCTAAAATAAATACAAAAGTATCATTCTGAGTATGCACCAGATCTGATAGTGATGCTACAGTGCTAGTACAGTTGAAACCTATGGTGTTGAAGATTATCCTATGCATTACTTACTGGTCATACACATAATCCAGGCATGGTAGCCAACCATATATTTATCCCATGTCAAATCTATTGTGCAAAGAGTAGCTAACTTTATATTATTTGCTTAGTAATAGTTAAGTAAACTTTATTAGTCTTATGGTTAACAGAGGTCCTTACGTGCTATATGTATTTGGATATTTGGATAACCATTGCATCTGCCTGAAACCCAGTTTCAGCTATACTAGATCATGAGAGAGGAAAGGATGATACATGATGATTTGAGTCTGCTCACTCTGAAGACATCTGTGCGACTCTTGATTAGAATCTTCCTAAAGCTTAGAAGAATCCCATCCTAATAGCACACCTGGGTGTAGATGTAGATCTGTAGGCTTTGGGATTTTGTCTGAATAATCTGAATGGAATATTCATAATTAAAGGGATTTGAAGAAAATACTCATAATCATAGTGACAAATTAAATATATAGAGGAGATACATCCAAAGTAATTAGTATTGAGCTGCTGAGGTTTTCACTGTTTTTTTGCTCACATTCAAAATTCCAAATGTTTTGAAATGGGAATAAAAAAGTAAAAGGTAAAAGTTGAACATCTTTAGCTTTACTTTGATGGCTTAAGAATAGTAAGATATGTATTGCATATGTTCTTTTGCCTAAAACAGATTTATTTCATCTTCTCTTAAACTTTGTAGTGTAATTAGGATGTTCTAAATTTGCTAATATTCATTCCATAGAATAAGGAAATCTTTCATGGTAAAAATATAAATTTAAAAACCACTTAACTGCAATAAAGATGATTGTTTTAGTTTACTATATTATTATTGAATATGTGACTTGTAGATTCAACTGAATGCTTAATATCCTTTTTTAAAAATATGAAACTAGAAAGAATAAAACTTGACCTCATTAACATTTAATTAATTGAAGCAATGCTGAGTGATTAATGAATCTTACAGCAGTTACTGTATTTATAATTTAGAGATAGGGAATGTTCACTTCTCTTTACTGACAGGTAATTACCAACCCCTAAGTAGTTTTGTGTAAAAGCATATGAACCAGAAAGACTATTTTATACACTTTCATGATATAAGTAAGACATGGACTGATGAAACATTGTAAATCTTATATATTTTAAAGAAAATTTAAAAAATATTTTCTTTGAAATCACAAGTAACTAATTTTTATCTTCCCAGCTATTTAGGGTAGTTCTCTGGAATTTTCCAAGAGTCTGAAATGAACATTTGCATAAATACAAAGCAATGAATTTGAATGCAGGAAACAGAGAATTACTTTCATATCTTATTTAAGCTTCTGTGGATACAGCAGGATGATCCCCAAGGGAAATGAGTGATCCTTGAGACCAAAAATGCTGCAGACCTGAGAGAATATTGGCAGTATATTCTCACATGCACACATGTATACCTGTAAACACATGTTAGTATACGGTTGCACATACTTACACATACAGACACTCATTTACACTTTTAGGGGTATAAGAAGCTATGTAACTGCTTGCAGCGCTAGCCGTATTTGTTGTATCTGTGTCAGAGGTAGGTGCCGGACTGTTACCATTGTTCCGTAAGATAATTTCTCTGGCTGATTCTCTGTATCTACTCTGCATATTTTTGAATTTATTTGCCTATAATTTTAGTGTTCTAAACTGTTTAATTTTTAGACTTGTTTAAACTAATCTTAAAATAAATTTGTGGGCATGCAGTGGATCTCAAAAACACACTTTGAAAGTGACAACTAGAGGGCCTCCCCGGTGGCGCAGCGGTTGAGCGCTGGGTTGCGAAGCTGCGCGCGGCCTCTGCGGCGCCGGTTCGATCCCCGGCTGCTCCCCGGCCACCAGAGGAGGGTCCCACATGGCGTGCAGACCTCTCCTGCCGCCCGCTGCTCCCCTCAGCAGTGTACTTCGGTCCTTCTGCCTGCTCTGCTCCCCGCTCTGGCTCTGGTGAATTCTCTCACCCTCCCGCGCTTCTGACTGTACCCAGTGCATGTAAAAACAAACAAACAAACAAACCAGCAAACAAATAAATAAAGCATGCCTCTATTAAAAAAAAAAATAAATAAAAAAAAAAAATAAAAAAAAAAAAAAAAGAAAGTGACAACTAGAGAGACATCATCAACATGGCTGCGAGGAAACGCTGCGAGTAAGACCCCCATAAAAAGAAAAAAAGTTAATAGGAAAGAAAGGCGGCAGGTCCCGGAGAGAACTGGGACACGGAAGAAAGTGACAACTAGAAAATGGGAATATCTTTATAATTCTGTTTGCAAAATACTAATGTTACTATTGTTGATTTTATGGAAATTGTCTATAATGGCATTAGATTCATAGCTTACAGAACTCTGATGAGAGATTCCTGTCATGCATAAGAAAATAAATGCTGCTCTGAATTTTTTAAAAGTTAACAATGGAATTATTTAAGATGTTGGTGAGCTTTGTCTTCTGAAATTACTATAAATATGAGTATTAATATCAGACCATCATGATACAGTTTAATAAAATAAATTCTGAAATTTAGACATTAAGTTATATATGTTAATGACTAAATATATTGGAAGGGAGTCTGAAAAATATGGCTAGCCTATATTGGAACTAAAGTCATTATTCAAAAGTTTTCCAATTTCCAAGACTAATCTATCTTTGTCTTAAAAGATATTAAGGAAGGACATCCCATAACTCCTTAGCCATTTTCTATAATTCTAAATCAATCAATCAATAAATAATATTTCATTCTAAGTAATCTCATCTTTGGTTTATATAGCATGCTATTTTTTATTATTAGCTATTGTTTATTTTGATCTTTATCTAGACTCACACAAAATAATGGGAAGTTCAGTTTACAATTTTGAGTCCTGTAGTTCCTTTTCAGAAATAGTACTATAAGCCTAAATTATTCATATTTCTGTCTATTTTAGATATCTGAATTGAGAGTTGTTTTAACTAGTATGACTTTTTTTGTTGTTACTCAATGTGATTCTCTTTCTATAAATAAAAGACAATATTCTATTGTAAGGATAGATCAGGGAATTGGGAAATGATGAATACATGTACTTTTGTATGCATATTCAAGATACATCTGAGGGAAGTTTCATTGACATATTATTTGAACCTGCCTTTTTCAGGTTTGTTCTGGAATGTCTTGGTAGTGATGTTGGTTGCTCTGATTACTATCAATCTAGACTAGACTTAAACATTTCTTTTTCGGAAATTTTGTTTTTTTATGGAGCAACTGGAAGTATGACAAATATTAATTTCCTTCCTTTCTTGGAAGAGCACAGATGGATGGAATTTCATCACAGTCATTTACCTTTGAAGAGTTAGAATTTGATAATCACTGATCGAATATTTTATTTTGGGGTATGCATGTGCTGAGATATGTTTTAAGTGAACTTACATGTTGTCCGTATTTTATGCAAGCAGTTTTTCCCCCCATACATTTATTTAACATATTTCTTTTCATCATCTACTTTTTACCCAAAACAGTAATGGGGACTAGAGATATATACTAAATAAGTCAGAGTTTCCATGTTGGTAAAGGCAGGTGAATGTTCATACTCTCAGTTAAGTAAGAAGTGCTAGATAGGGATAAGAGTAAGGCCTGGGGCTTCAGGAGCACATTGGATGGACTTAATTGCAGAACCAAAGCTTGAATGACCTGTTAAGTATTTACCAACTGAAGGGAAGAAGATTGGAAAAATCCAAAAAAAGGATGAG
This sequence comes from Talpa europaea, assembly GCF_964194135.1. Lineage (NCBI taxonomy): Eukaryota > Metazoa > Chordata > Mammalia > Eulipotyphla > Talpidae > Talpa > Talpa europaea. Next base: position 36,646,920 of record NC_140069.1, read on the forward strand.
GTTGGAGGGCAAATGCTTAAAGATGGTAGGTTATCTGACATATTTGGGGACATGCAAGGAGCTGATTATGTCTCCAGACTAAGTTATTAGGGGTAGGTCAAAAATGAAACAGGATTGGAAAGCAATCAGAAACCAATCATAAAGACTATTAAAAAATGCATCTGCAGGGTTGGGTAACATTGAGAGATTATACCTCCCTTAAAAATGTCCTAAATTTCTGCTCTTTCTTCCTCCATTATACTCATCAGATAGGCCTCTAGCCCTTAGCCTATCCATACATTCTATGCTTATACTCAAGAGTTGAACTTTGTTGAAAACATTAATTTGGTGCTTGGCCTCACTTTAAATTGATTGTCACAAACATCAGACACTTAACATTGCTGAATATTCTGTACCTCCATGGTAGGTGGTTTTGTCAATATCCAAATGATTATTTACACCTTCTTTTTCTATAAAGTCACTTCTGTCAATTTGACTTCTGTGAAAAGTGACTTCTCTGAAGTCATTATATGTGTAATACACTTAGAACAGTGTCTAGCATACAGAAAGTAATATTAGCAATGTTGATGAAGATGATGGTGGTAGCAGTTATACCTACAAAGATTTCAATGATGGTGATGCTTTGTGTCTGATCTTATTACATTATTAAGGACTTTGATTCTGCATTTATTCATTTTCAACTCTTATAACATCAGTTTTCCCTCTTTGTATAGTCTTTGTGTGTTATCACCACCTTCTCTGTAGCACTATAAACCAACACACACTCTGTAGCACTATAAACCAACCTGATGTCTATTCCTAAATTTCACAGAATCTCATTATTGTAAAAAATAACATAAAATGCCAATAATCTCCTTTGTTGCCAGATCCCACTGTCACCTGTTACTCTTTTTTATTTGAAATCTCTATTCCTTTAGAAGCACTTGGCCTTGTTCTGACTTCCCTCCCACTTATGGGCCATTCCTTCTTCTCATCTCTGGCCTTTCTGATGACTTTTCCTCCTCTTTACAACTTGTCAGTAATAGAGTCCTTGCTAACGATGTTCATTTTCCTACTTAGTTCTCTCCTGGGAAAAAAAAAAAAAGAGAACAGTTTATTATACAGTTTTGTTACTATTAAATTATTAAAGGAATAATTGGATTTTAAGGTACCTCTTTAGGGGTGTTTGTATATGCATGCACTCAGCAACACCTTTATAAGGAATTTCATAGGGAAAACCTCATCAAAGTTGTAAAATGTTTGAAAAATGTTGCAATTCATTTTAACGATTCTAATTAGGAAACTCTCACATTGGTGTATAACCACTGATTTTATTTAATTTATTCAATTTAATGTGTAGCTTAAGTGTAGAGTAGTGCTATTCAGTGTCAAAATGTATGCATTATATATCACTCCCTGCTAGATTAGCCAAGGGCAAAAAGGCATTTTCCTTATATGGATCAGCTCCAAGGATTCAGAGCTGGTCTCATCAAAGCTAATTCCTTTACTATTTAGCTGTTCAAAACAAGAGAGACACTTTTTTTTTCTTGGCGTGATTTATTTTAATCCAGCCTAATATAAGAGACTGAACTCTGGAAATAGATACTAGAGTTTGAGCTCCTTTGATCTGTCTAAAATTATGGAATTCTGGAGCTTTGATTCTTACCATCTCTGGGGAAGAAATCATGAGGTCAGAGTCTAAGCTTCCATTCAATATCCCTGACAGGTTCACTTTTGGTGATCATTGCTCCCTTTACTGTGTGCTTATAAAACATCTCTGCTAGAATATCACCAGTGATCAATGCTTACTGGTCTGCAGTTTTTGAAAATTCATCTCCTGCCAGCCTTTTCAGCATTGGTTTCACAATTGTATACCTCTAGCTTTTGGCTGCTTTCCTGTTCCTCCAAATATTCATGTATATCCAAATATCCACAACCATTTGCCTGCAAATTATTCCGTATATTGTATACAATACAAACATATGTGATTCTATATATGTTATGGTATTAATTATGATATTATATTCCCCATAATTTGACTTGGCTTAAGGTACCTATGGTAAGTTTTTAGTCTCACATTTTCTGTCTCAGGTCTTCAGATCTCTCCTAGTTACGTAGTTATGCTTGTTCGCTCCTTCTTTACCATGGTTTCCTTGATAGATAAGTAGAAACAAAATAAAATTCAAAATCATTCTGCTCTTGCATATGTGATTCTAGCACTAGGCTTTATATCACCTTTGTGATTTTTCTTACTCTGCCATAGCTTAAAAGCACATCTTCCCTTGTCTATGTTCCAAATATTATTGGGGAAAATGGTGATTTTCTTGATGATGATGATGATGATGGCAATGATGATGGTGATCTGATATTAATAGTAATGATAATGCTACTTCTAATATGAAAGCCATGATGATATTTACAGTGATGATATAACCACTAATGTGGCACCAACCACTACACACACACACACACACACACACACATACACACACACACATACACACACACTCTCTCACTCGCCCAGGGAACTATAGGACTTTGGTTACTATAATCTCTGGGGCAGAAATTTTGAAGTTAAGTAGCGCACAAAAATATATATTTGATGCAGTCATGAACTGTGCTAAACACACTGTATACACTCACTTCTTTAGTTTCCATAAAAGCTATATGATATATTATCTCCATTTTTTAGATACCAAAATTTACATACCTCTTAGATTGCTGAATTAGTATTCAAATCCAGTCTTACCTTGTCCCAAAGTCCATTTTTTTTAAAGATAGATTTATGTATACAAGAGCTGGGGTACAGGCCAGAGGCTTGAGGGGTGAGAGAATTCACCAGAGACAGAGTAGGGAACAGAACAGGCAGACTGACTGAAATACACTGCTGGGTTGAGCAGTGGGCGAAACATGAGAGGTCTGCTGTGCCATGTGGGTTGCTCCCTGGCCAGCTGGGGATCGAACTCATGCTGCAGAGGCTGCGTATTGCTTCATAATGCTGTGCTTAACCCCTTGTGCCACCCGGGAGGCCCCCCAAAGTCCATTTTTATAATCATAATACAATACATAGTTATAAATGTTATGTATTTAAATCAACTTTTCTAGTATATGGCAAGTTCCCTTGCATTTGTCTTATGGCTTGCCCCTCAGTATTTGACTTGGATCTGTGTAGTGACAGTAAAATTTTTATAAGGTTCTTTGACAATCAATTTTTCCTAATATCTGAATCCATGATTGACAATGTCTGATGTGCTACTCATTTACTCACATATAACTACTTTTCTATCAAAATTCTTTTTTGCACTTCACCAAAACATTCTTAATTTTTGTCAATTTAGGATATGGAGAAGAATCCCTGCATTTGCTTCCATAATCCAAGTTATTGAAGAATGGTACACACTAAATCAATTAAGTTTATCAGTGTTCTTCTAGCATAAATTTGAATTTTCATATGTCATAAGGTATTAAAGTTTCCCATAAATATAATTTCTTTTCTTTAAGTTTTATAATCAATCATATATATGAATAAATTATCATTTTTTTCTATCTAGCTAGGTAGTCTTGGTATACACCTCCCGTCATAGACTATCATATTTTTCCTCATTTGTTTTATGTTAGATTGTCTTGGGATTTAAACTATATCCCAAATCCACATCAAGTGTGCTTCTTTTACTGTAGTCTCTTTCACTTTGTTTTCATACATATAACAAATGTGCCATCCTGGGAATATATAAGGGTATAAGTAAGGTAGCTGTGATCACTTATTCATAAAATAGTTGCTGTAATGTTTAGAATTTATTTGAATTCTGACTCTGTAAAGTAACTGTAGGCACTCTTGTGGGAAGACAGTTATGTAAAACTAATCAGATTTGATGAGTGTTAGAAGATATACCAGCAGACTTTGAAGGCACAAAATAAATAGCTTTAACTTATCTAGGGTTTTAAGAAAATGTCTTAAAGGAAATGACAATTGATCTGACACACTGAAATAAGTAGGAGTTGCCTTTGGATATTTATTTTGTGCCAAAGGGTTTTTATAGACTTAGGCCTGACATTTATTAATTCAATAACCACTTAATCCCCATCTCTTTTACTTAGTGCAAAGAGTATCACTATTCTCAGTGCCCTTATCTACAAAATGTGCATAATAGGTTACTGTAAAAATTCAGTCATCTATCGGAATATGTTTTTGTACATTGTAAATTGACTTTCAAATCACTTCTCTTATTGTGTCTAATTATGTATACCATACCATATAGTTTGCAATGGGAATACTATAAATGCCAACCCTTTTCTATCATTCTTGCATATTTTACTCACCCCTATCTTCTTTTTCTCTCCTTGGTATATTCAGAAGTGATCTGATAAATTTTGCAAGAAATTTGGAAGTAAGACTGTAACATTAGATGTCCTTAATTCATTAGAAGTGTTTTATTGACTATATGACTTGGGTCTGATTTAGTTCCCTACTTAAGAGTTATGACATTTTACTAATGCTATAATATACTTATTGAGATTCTTGGTGTCACCTTGTTGGGTCTTGGGGGAATAATACTGTCCTTTGTTTTAAGGAGTTGATTAATAAGGCAGTGCCATTCCAAAAGGGCTAAAATACTTGAATGTAGACAATAACCTATAATGACAGTGTTAAAAGGTACTGTATATTTTATTCTAAGTAGATAATGGAAACAAGAAGTAAAGACATTTTATGCCTGAGTTTAATACTAGCTATTCTATTATCAGTGTACATATAAAATAGATATGCATTTTAAAAGAATGACTGTTAGCATAATAAAAAATTAAAACAGAAAAAAAAAGGATGACTGTCAAATGAAACCATCGTATTTTGTCTACTTCTTTGTTTTATTTTTTTTAGGATTTATTTATGCATATAAGATCTGGGGTGTAGGCCATAGGTCGGGGTGGGGGGGTAGGTGAGAGGGTTCACCAGAGAGCGTGGGAAGCAGAACAGGCAGATTGACTGAAATACACTACTGAGGGGGAACAGCTGGCAAGACAGGAGAGGTCTGCTGTGCTATGTGGGTAGCTCTCTGGCTGGGGATCAAACTCATGCTGCAGCAGCTGCTGATAGCTTCATAGTGCTGAGACAACCCCTTGTGCCATCAGGGAGGCCCCCCTACTTTTTCTTTGAATTCCACTTAAAAGCTGTTGTATTTCAAATAGGTCTCCATCAGGAGTAGTTGTAAAATGTTTTAATAGAAGTTGGTGTACAGTAGTGACCACTCCTGTGGATACCCTTCTACGAGCTCGGTCAGGATCCAAAGGTTGATCCGGTTAACAGTTCAGTTACTGGAGCATTATTTGAAAGGAAGGACTGGCACAGTGCCCTTATGTGAAGCTGGATAGAAAATACTGTAACCATCAGATGGGCTACAGTGGTACATTCTCGGTGACCAGCAATCCTGGCATCAGTTTCAGTTTATTTGTTGTCCTTGACCATTTTTTTTAATGTTTCTGAACAAATACATTGTTCCTCTCATCTCTCCTTGTATCTCTCTTTCATCCCTGAGGTGTGCTGTGTTCTTGTTCTCTTTTGTCATGGCTCATCCTAGTTGCTCTGTGATAGTGTTTTCTCACTATTTTGTTCTTTGTGATATTTAGGGCAATCACAGTGTAAGACAAACAGTGGTGTTCATAAAAGTGTCACTGATGCTTGGGTTTCAAGGCCATGGATCAAGTCCCTATGTTGGCCAAAGAAAAAACCTGAATGATCAGTCAGTGAGTTGCCCTGGCACATCAGATGTTGGTTATTTCTTTCAGTGTCCTGACAGAAACACCTGAGTGATTTTAAATATTATCATGACAGACTAGTAACTGATTAGTACTATTTTTCCACTGAGGGAAGAAAGTTTTAAAATGATTAAGGCAGTGAAATGCTAATATAGAAATGCTTTGGCATATTACCAATATCCCCACTCTTTTTGTGGTCAGTTCTACCAATTTTATAAGGAACTCTTCCATCTCACTAAATACAGCAGTTGCTGGTTGCTGAACGTGTTAACTGATTCACTTCATTTGGGGACCTCAGCACAGATTCAGCCAAGAAGTCCTGTGAGAACCCCCATCTGTCTGTATAGCAGATGCAGCTCAGAACCAAGGCAAGTGTTCAGTGCTTTGTGGGAGGTGTAACACTGGGAATGGAAAAAAGGAATAGAAAGTGGGAATATTAAAAAGTTCAGAGCAATAAAGGAGTGGTGAATTAAGTATGAAACAGAGAAATACTTACTGATATGAGAATGAACATAAGCATTTATTTTGGTGTCCATCACGGGGACAGAAAGAAAATCTAAACATTTGTTTTTTAAATCCTGATGCCTGGAAAACTAGATCGATGATTTTCTAACTGACTTCTGGGGGAAATTGGCTTTCCAAGATTTAGGAAAGTGGAGCTATTGTGGTTCTGGCCACCACACCCTTCCCTTTAAACAAGAGCAGCTTCTGTTTTATCTCTTTTATGTTGTATCTTTCTTATTAATATTCCATTTGAGGGAGGTAAAAATAATTGTTTAAAATAAAAAGGGATGCAAGTCGCAGAGCCAGACTACTCACCCCTTAAAGCTCTTCCTTATATTCACAGGCATGTTTGTTGAGTCAATGAATGAATTAAATTTTGGTGAAAAATCTGTTGTTTGCTGCAAATCCTAGTATTTTTTGGCAGGTTCTACTTTATATTAGAAAGCCTTGTTTAAGCCTGACTTTTTCCTCAATACAGTATGTTAAAAGCTGCAGTTTCTTTCCTTTGTCCTCTCCATTCTCACTAGTATATAATAATTCAGTTATCAGTGTACCTACCTAAATAAGAATGTGGTGTGAATTTTAGAACTAGCATAACATTTTCTCAGCTGTTTTCCATTTAATTTCTATATTCTAACTTTCCATTTATTTGTTAATAATCTATAGAAGTTTACACAAATTTTGACTATGCCAAATAGACTATAACCTGAATTTCCTCATGAAATGTCCTTTCCATATTTAAGAATAACATAATTTGACCATATGCTGTATATGATAATTCTGTTAACACTTAATTTTTTTTTTTATAGAGGCATGTTTTATTTATTTATTTATTTGTTTGTTGTTTTGTTTTGTTTTATATATGCACTGGGTACAGTCAGAAGCGCAGGAGGGTGAGAGAATTCACCAGAGCCAGAGCGGGGAGCAGAGCAGGCAGAAGGACTGAAGTACACTGCTGAGGGGAGCAGCTGGCGGCAGGAGAGGTCTGCGCGCCATGTGGGACCCTCCTGTGGTGGCCGGGGAGTAGCCGGGGATCGAACCCGCGCTGCCGAGGCCGCGGGCAGCTTCGCAACCCAGCGCTCAACCGCTGTGCCACGGGGGAGGCCCAACACTTAATTTTTAACATAGAGAGGAAGACTCACAACTAATCCTAAGTGGCTTTCTTTGTTATGCTTTCAGTGAATATTTATTATGTGCCTGCTCCATATCAGTGTGTTTCTAGCCATATAAGAGTAAAGTAGGTGTGGTTCTGAACCTATGAAAGTTCACATCCAGGTGTAAGGAGGCAAATACGTTAATAAGTACAAGGATGTTATGCAAGCAGACTCTTTTGGGCATTACTGGGGACAGAGAAATCACAGTAACTGAGAGTCTTGGTTAAAAAAAAAGTTCCAGACCTCCCTGGTGGCGCAAGGGGTTAAGCACCACACTATGAAGCAATCAGCACCCTCTGCAGCATGAGTTTGATCCCTGGCCAGCCAGGGAGCAACCCACATGGCGCAGCAGACCTCTCCTGACTCGCTCACTGCTTCCCTCAGCAGTGTGCTTCTTCAGTCAATCTGCCTGTTCTGTTCCCCACTTTGTCTCTGGTGAATCCTCTCATCCCCCCATTCCCGCATCTCTGGTCTGTACCCCAGCTCCTGTATGCATAAATAAATAAATCTTTAAAAAAAAAAAGTGCCAGAAATTTGAAGTGAAGATTACCATTGGTCTCTACTGATAGTATCTTGTGCAAGTTGCTTGACCTTATGTACTCCTTTCAGATTTCTCAGGTATGAAATGGCAAAGGATCACCCCCAAATTTTGTAAGAATCAAATGGGTTTTCTTTCCAAAGAGTTTTATGATTCATAATGTTCTCTAGAAATATTAACTCTCTCTCTCTAGTTCCTCCCACATAAAAACAAATGAGAGTTCTTAATATTTATAGGCAGGTGTCAGGTTAGCAAAATGTGGAATGACTAAGAATAATACCTTAGTTTCCCATGAGTGCCATATAAATTAGCCCTCATCACACAAGTGTCTTCCTTCTGTCTGCATATCCATTTCCTGTGTTCTTCCCACTTTGGGGATTATTATAGAATAGTTATTAGAGTTTCACCTAATACAGACAGTTTCTATAAGAAGCTGAATAAAGCACAAGTTTTCAGGAGTCATGAAATAGCTACTTGATGGTAATTGCCACTGATTCAGCATGATTGAAATCCACATGATAAAATTGGTTAGAAAAAGATTGCAATATGCTCCCTTTTTCACGCTCTAGGGCTTCCCATTAAAAAACTGAACAGTTGCTCACCTTGAGTAGGCACATTTCTTTTTGTGTTTCTACAATCTACTAAGTAGATGATCTTTTTCGAGAGCATTGATTGAAACTACACTGCTATGAAAAAATTTCCTCAAAGTTATGAACTACCCATTTTACTATAGTAGGAGGGAATTTGGGAAAATGGGGTATCAAATAGATAGAAATATGGCATAAAAGGGGCCCTGGATAAGGTGGCAGGAGACCTGTTTCTTATGTAAGTATGTGCCAATTTTATTCTGATCTACAAAATGACCAATTTATATTTCCCAAACTGAGGACATGTGATTTCATAAAAAGTTACTACATCTCAATTTGTTGGTTTTTTTTTTTTTTATCAGGAAGTGGCATTATTTTATTTTTTTTTTAAGATTTATTTATTTATTTATACAAGCACTGGGTACAGTCAGAAGCATGGGAGGGTGAGAAAATTTACCGGAGTCAGAGCAGAGAGCAGAGCAGAGCAGGCAGACCGATGAAGTACATGCTGAGGGGAGCAGCGGGTGGCAGGAGAGGTCTGCACACCATGTGGGACCCTCACCCAGTGGATGGGGATCAAACCCCAGCTGCAGAGGCTGCGGGCAGCTTCACAACCCAGCGCTCAACTGCTGCGCCACCAGATAGACCCTACATCTCAATTTGAAAGCTGCTTTCTTTCTATACTTTTCATACTTTCTTTCTTTCATACTTTCTAAAGAAAGTATGTTAAAGAAAAATGTCTACACTAATTATTAGATGCTATTAATCTGATTGGATATAAACAGTTACAGATAAAAGAATCAGATACTTTGGAGGGAAATTAAGACTATTATCTAGGCTACTACCAGGGAATATCCCGTACCAGAGAAGGGGGGAGGAAATTGGGGAGCAGGGCATTTTTGTTTTTCATCATAATGGGACACTGCTATCATTTTTTTTTTGGGGGGGGGGAGAATGCCAAAGGTCTTACAATGCTTGGAATTGTCCTACCTATAGAAGACTTTCCCTTCACAGAATGCCAATGAAGCCTGATCGAAAACACCAATAGAGCAAGCTCTCATTTTACAGTTGAGAAGATAATTCTAAGAAGTGAAGGATGATAGTCCTGAACACTGAACAAGTCTGTGACAGATACAGGATTCCGCTGATTGCTAGATCATCCAACTCCAATTCCTTTAAACCCTAGCTGTCAGTGTAGATTTGTTTTTATCTGCTTTGGAAAAACACCACCAAACACTTTTGGATTATAGAACAGTTATATAAAATATATATTTTTGTCAGCTTTTTATCCTAATTCTACTTCTTGCTTCCAAGGCATAAATCTCCCTGTCATCATAGATTAACCAAATACTAAATTCTCAAAAAGCAAGTATTAGATGATTGTGCTTTATTCACCATTGAATTCTGACTGTCTCATTCACTTGCTCACTTTCATAATGTATCGAATACTTAAAACCTTAAGTGAAAAATCCAAAATAGATTTGGAATCAAAAGACTGTAATAGAGACCATTTTCCAGCTAAATTAGTGGTCTTATGAAATTGCATATAGTAATTTAATGTTTCCATGGCTCAGTGTTTTAATCAGAAAAGTGGAGATGATAATTTCTACCCTAACTTTGTTCACTGAATTTGAGGACTGGTAAGAATGAATGCTCAGGCACATCACTCATATTATATTCATATTAAACTTTTCTGCAAAAACTTGAAGGATACTTGCTTATGGCAAACAACTTGGCTAGTATCAAACAGAATATTTGAATAATTTAGTCTAACAGGATAGAGTATTAGAGCGCAGGGAGGAATGGGAGCTCGTTCCTTAGAGTCTCTTCCATGGCATTCCTGAAATTTAAGCCCTGCTTTAAGCAACATGCAAGAATAATAGAGATATGCTGTGATCCAACTGAAAGGATAAATATCTTTAGAAAGTTGACGTCAGTAAAGCTAGGTGTCTAAAAGAGAAGAACAATTGATATTTTAAGGAAATCGCATGCTTGTATTATATTTGTTTTTGAACGTGTTTGTTGGGACAGTGAAAAATGACATTATTATAATGCAGGGAGCAGAGAAACGATTCTCTATCTTTGTAATTTTTATAGATGTATGGATACAAAGATAGTGGTGGATAATAAGCACTCCTCTTGAATTCAAAAATTTTAACTTTGAAAATTGCCAATTACTAAGAAGAAGGCTTTAAAAAACAAGGAGTTTAAAATGCTTGCAAAAATGGCCAACAGGCATATGAAAAAATGTTCAACATCACTTGTAATCAGGGAAATGCAAATCAAAACTACCATGAGATACCATCTTACACCAGTGAGAATGGCACATATTAAAAAAACTAGCAACAACAAATGTTGGCGAGGTTGTGGAGAAAAAGGAATTCTCCTGCACTGTTGGTGGGAGTGCAAACTGGTCCAACCACTATGGAGAGCTGTGTGGAGATTTCTTGACTTACTAAACATAGAGCTTCCATATGATCCAGCAATTCCACTCCTAGGTATTTACCCAAAGGACACAGAAACATCAATTCCAAAGAGCACCTGCACCCCTATGTTTATAGCAGCACTGTTTGCAATAGCTAAGCTTTGGAAACAGCCCAAATGCCCAAAAATAGATGACTGGATCAAGAAGATGTGGTACATATACACCATGGAATATTACTCAGCATTCAAAAAAGATAAACGCGTGCAATTTGCAGCAACATGGATGGAGCTGGAAGGGATCATGCTCAGCGAAATAAGCCAGAAAGAAAAAGAAAAATACCGGATGGTCTCACTCATAGCAGGAATCTAGAAAACCTAAATAAGGGACCAGGAAAAAGAATAACTATAGGAAAGAAAATATCAAAATCAACAAACAACTATGAACCAGAGATACTCTATGGGGGATGGGGGGCTGGGAAAGGGGGGATTGGGGTCAAAATAAGGGAGTTGTAATTGTATGGGGAATATAAAAATAAAATTTAAATTAAAAGAAATTAAAAAAAAATGCTTGCAAAGCCCAGACAAACTTAGAAACTTGAAAAGGTAACAGCCAACAGCCCATTTAACTGTCACTGTATTGATAGAAGCCAACAAATCTGAATATGCAGATTCTACTGAAGAGTAAGCAGTTCTTCCTGGAGGAGCCTGGAGGTGTGGTGCTGTCTGGCTAATGGATGCAAAAGCAATTAAACTAAAGTTGGGGATTTAACCTCTGAGTCTGCTGAAGTTCCAGAAAAATGCTTTAGAATCTTATGAAGTATAATATCGGTAGACATTCCATATTTCTCTACTGAACTCAAGGAAGGCTTTGAGAATTCTATAAAATTCAGTCTGAAAAAGTAAGCATTTAAAATTTTACTTTAGGCTTTCTTGTTTTTATAAATACAGGCATGCCTTTTAGTCAAATGTGTCTTAGGGATTCATCCTGCAAAATACATGCATGTCTTCTGTAGAGCCAAATTCAAGTTTATTTTATTATTTATTAAGAAACTTTTGTGTTTCTCATGTCTGCTTTTTTCTATTAGCAGTGCATCTTACTGCCGCACATAATCTTGATTATTTGTGTTTTATAATTTCACTTGTTTTTGTTTGTGGATGAAGGTTGAGCTTTGGCTTGAATTGCCCAGAGTTGAAAGGTTATTTTATTCCCAACATTGACACACCCTTGCATTGGTCCTGTGCTAGGATGAGATACACAAATAAGGATACATAGTCCTTTGTCTTAAGCTGACTGTCCAAGTAGTGTTGACCAGGTTACTTTGTGAATCTTGAGTTAGTTATAACCTCACAGGTTTGGTTTAGGAACTCAGTAAAATAATGGGTATCATGCTAGGTGTAGTATTTAAGGCATATTAAATATTAGTTCTCTTCTTCCATGTATAGATGATTATATGGCATGTATATATAAATATTTATGTGTGTGTATATATATATATATATATATATATATATATATGTGTGTGTGTGTGTGTGTGTGTGTGTTTGGAAAATCCTTTGTTGTCCTTCTCTAGTATTCAAAAAAAGACAATGATTCATCCTCTCCTTTGTCTGATAACTGTTTGCACACTGGTATAAGAGAAGGAGTTTTAACTGAAAGACTAGGTAGGAAACGTATCCTGTTTAGTCAAATAGAGAGAGAAGTATTGATTATATTATCAATTATGTAGTAAAAAAATGAGCCATAGGACAGGAGTTCAGAAAATTTTAGTTTAGAATTATAATGCTGTTATAAATTGTGGAGATTTTTCCTCATAAAGCTGGAATGCTAAAAATAAAGTAACATATTTCTGGGAGGGATAGTATGAATGTCCACATAAAATAATGAAACAAAGTAGGCATATTTGTCTCCTAAATGTTTTCTTTCTTTTTTTAAAAAAATAGATTTATTTATTTATTTGTTTATATAAGCACTGGGTATAGTCAGAAGTTCGGGAGGGTGAGAGAATTCACCAGAGCCAGAACGGGGAACAGAACAGGCAGACTGACGAAATACACTCCTGAGGGGAGCAGTGGGCATGGCAGGAGAGGTCTGCACACCCTGTGGGACCCTCGCAGGCGGCCAGAGATTGAACCAGCTTCACAACCCAGCGCTCAACCGCTGCGCCACCAGGGAGGCCCTCCTAAATGTTTTCTAATTTTATAAACTAAATAACCAAAAACAGTATAGATCCAACTCATTGTGCATAATGACATCCACTAGCTCACGCAAAACGATTGGTTGTAGTGATACTGGTGAGATTTAAGGGGGGTGATTACGTCTGTTATGCTGACTAAAACAGGGGAGTTTATACTATATCTGAGGCATATTAAATACTAAATACTTGCAGAATTTCCAAGTACACTGCACTCCCTTGCTTATGGCAGGCTGTACTGAAATGAGCTGTTAGGATTTGAGTACATGGCGCTTCTGAAAGTACATCAGTGAGTAATTAGTTAATACATCGGAACCCCTACATAACTTAAAATAATAATGCCTTTCGAATGGGAATAATTTAGTCTTAAGGCACTTATATATTGATGCGTGATCACCATTTGTAAAAGTGTGATTGAGGAATCTGATAGAATTAAATTATGTCTGATCACTATTTGTAAAAGTGTAATTGAGGAATCTGTTAGAATTAATTTATGAAATATAAAGGCTTTTCCATCCTATAGCTGTGTTTATAGTATATGTTTGTGTCTGTATATATAAATATATATTTCATATATATATCCACATATGTATATAAATATATATGTTCTCTCTCCCCTCCTAGTTTTAATCAGTACTCTTCTCAATTGAAAGTTATTTTTTTTCCCTGATAGTTTTGCTCTTGGCTAATTGGTTTCTTTCTTGACAGAAAAAGAAGAGCTCCATCTTTTGGATTTTATTTGTAAATTGATGAAGTCATTTAAGCTATTTTATATGGAGAGATGATATTCTTTTTTTATGGGTAACTTGTATACTCAGGGCTATATGAAATTGGATAATTACATATCAACATATACTTATTTTAGCAACCTGTCAGAGATTTTCAATAGTCAACTTTGCAATCAGGAAAAATATATATAAAATTTAGGTGAAAAAGTAAGATGAATTGATGATGATTGAGTGGCAAAGATAAATCTTTTATCTTTATTATGTTTTAGTTACTTTTCTCTTATAAAAACAACCATTCACTCCAAAATGAGTGTGAGAGAAATGTTTCACATGAATGACCACACAGATAAGAAATTATACCAAAGCAGTAGAGCTATATTATAGAAATATAGACATGTATAATAAATGTGATAAAATGACAATTTTTTATGATTTCAGATATACTTATTGATCTGGTGTTTTCTTTTTCAGTGATGTCATTAGGAACCTGTTTTCTGTGCTCCCTTGTTGAATACAGTATATGTTGTAGTGTACATAACTTTCCCTGTACTTGTTCAGCTAAGTTAAATTAATATGTTCTATCTCTAGTAGTAGCAATGAAATTTTGGGAGTGGGGGCTAAAAGTAAAAATTTAAAAATTCAGTTATTTATCAGATTATGGCTTGTTCATACCAGAATAACTGTTGAGAAATCCAGTTTTGAGTTGCATGGTTTCTGTTCTCACTGACAACACAGATAGATACTACGTAGTGCTTAGAGGTAGCCAGAGCTAAGGCATAGTCAATGTGTACCATAAGCATTTGTACCTTTTCCTAAAATAATCTTCATAATAATCAGTATTTTCCATATCTGGGTAGTATTAATGAAACCAACATGCCCTTAGTAACAGACCTATAATCCTTAATTGTTGGGAAGTTATTTTCCTTCTGTTATAAATAATGATGAAGTGGATCTCTATGCATATTTTGCTATTTCTGCCATTTTGAATTATTCATCAGGGTTTCGAGGATCCATTCTCTTAAGTACTCTTACCAATTTAGATTGTGATAGATGTTACTAAATTCCTTCACAATAGACACGTAGCAAGACAAAATGCCACAAGTTGTATCCTTGCTAATATATGAACAGTATTGTTTTCATTTTTTTATAATTTAATGCTCTTGTGAAATTTTGTTCACAAGATTAATTGAATTTTAGTCTAAAATTATAACTTTGTCTTGGCAGAAATTATCCAGACAGCTATATAGACCCTATAAGTAAATAGCATCATTTATAGCTTCCTAAAGAGAATAACTCTGGAATTAGTCAGAATTAGTTGAAAAAACAATTTAGCTACTAGACAGGCCACTTAATCTCTTTGTGCCTCAGAGTTTTCATTTTCTTCATTTGTAACTCAGAGAAGATGAATGGTGACAGTTGGGAAGAAAAGGAGGAAGTTAGGGGACATGCTTCCTCGTGCAACCACAGCATCAAGTTCTTTGGATTTTTATGTGGTTCCAAAATAATTGTGTTGTTTCTAAATGGGAGATGAAATCTCTGAATCATGGCTATACAATTTATGTAAATTAGATTGAACTTAATCAAGTATGTTTTCTTTTACATTACTTCCTACTATTGATCATTCTCTATTTTTCTCCCTGCAGTATTCCAACTTTTGTACTGTATCTGCTCTCTCTAAAAAGAAATGACAAAATTTCTAAGGTGTTGAGATAGGAGAACAATGATAGCATAATTCATTTTTCCCAGGTCAGAAATGAAAATATTTTTGGAGTTTTTCTAGCCCCTTTTATTATAAGCAGTTATTTAACACTTACTGTGCACCAGGTGGTATGAAAATCACAGGAAAAATTTTGCTGAAAAGGCATATTTTTTACATATAAGGTGTAATTTAGCCTCACTTTTTAAAGTGATTTCCTTTGTTTTCAAACAAAGGAGGGAGAGATTTAAGGAAGGAAAATAAGGGCTTAGGTAGAGAGTGATTTTTTTAATCAGGGAGAGTCTTGATGTGTTAGAAAAGAATTAGTATTCCTTACAGCTGATTCACTGAAAACTCACTTTGGTAAACTATTCATAGTTTTTGAAATTGAAAACCTATTTTAGCTACTGATCATAAGTATAGACTTCTGACCACAGAACTAGGTGCATTTTAATGATCTTCCTCTCTTGAAGGCAGACAAGAAAGAGAATTATATTAACCCAGCGGAAGTGTTAACACAGGCAGCCTGGAAAAGCAATAGGGAAGGAGGAGATGTGAAGCAAGGCTTACACAGGAGAAACAATCATTCCACTCACTTTCCCAGCTTCAGGAAGTTATGTTAGGTGCTCTTCTCATGTGATTAATTCATCCTACTCTCAGCCTATCTAATTCTGGCAAATGTCTCTTTCAGAAATATGAGAAAAACTTTCACTGATCTCAGTGTTGTCTGTATTTGGTTATAAATTTCATTAAGACCAGGTTCAATGTTATTTCTTTTTGTATCACTTTTCATAGGAGAGTGAGAGCCAATGTATTCCATGGGGAGTACACTTTGTAGATACTTATAAAAATGAAATGGCAAGTTATTCATTCTTTTATTGAATTTAACAAATATTTATTCAGTACATAGAATAAGTCATGTATTATTCTTAATGTTTATCGTGTATTGGTGAACAAAAGAAACAAACAATCCCTGTCCTCCTCATGAGCTTATATTCTCATATTCTAGTAGAATTCATGGTAATAAAAAATAGTTAGACCAAGTCTCACTATTAGTGATATTGTATTCCATAAATGGTAAATATCTTTGAGGGAATTGATCTATTTAGAATGATACTATATTTACTAGATGCATGAAATATGCCAGTAACAGTCAACAGTGATTACAAACTATAATTAACTTTCTGTTTGTATTTTTGTTTCCCCATTGTCTATGTTTTTTGCATATACATAATTCTGCATATATATGACCTCTAGTAAATCTTCCTGACTGCTAAAGGTGACTCCATCCTCTGTTCTCTTACTTTTATAGATACTAGATAGCACTATCCATAGGTATTTAATAGTATGTATACCTAGCTGTCTTTCCAAGGCATTATGGCCCTTAAGAGCAAAAATTATCTCATGTGTTTGTTGAGTAAATACAAGTTTTAAATTTTAAGTGTAACCAATTTCTCACTGAGAAATTCATTAGCTTAAATAAATAAATAAAATTTTGCTTTATTAAATATTTTAAGAAAATCTAAAAGTATGTAAAGTGACAATCACTTTTAAAATTTAAGGAAATGAAATTATTGAATTTGAACTATAAGAAACTGAGAAAATATATTGTATGTAAAGCAATAATTATTTTTCTTAAGAGTAGAACAAAAGAAAATTGACATAATTGTAATGAATGTATGGTTCTAATTTTGAAGACATTCATATGATTATGTTCAGAATTACTTAAATAGGTCCTAGAAGAAAAAAGTAACATTTGGTTATTGTGGCCTAACAAAATTTTCCTACAAGAAAAACACAGTCATAAAATATGGACATATTTTCTGCTATGGAAGATAAAAGCCAGGGATCTTGTATCAGGCATGTGTGTTACAGTTTTTCTGATAGGGATGAAATGGTATGTGTGTGTATATATGTGTGTGTGTTACAGGGTGATATTATGGAAGGACAGGTTAGGAAGGAGGGAAGAAACCAAGGTGATAACAACATGGTGTATACATGCTTATGTCAGTAATTTGTATTTCTTCTTAGAAAATTCCTTAAGAATTGATTGTTAAAGAAACTTTGCCAGTTTGCTTTCTGAATATATTTTGATGCTTAGTCCCAGGCAGCACCAAAAACCCACATACGCATCTAGGGTAGAACAAGGGGCCAGAGGTTAGCAGTATGCCATGACCATGCAGGCCCAGCCCTTACCTGGCTTGAGTAGGTGTCATTTTCCTGAGGGTATAGGAGAAGCCAAGAGAGGGTCCCAGGTCCTAGAATACTGAATGATTTCTAAAGACAAAAATGAAAGCACAAGTTCAGATTAGTTTTTATAGTAGTAGATGTTCAAACTCTGTATTTATCTAAATCTTAGCACACAAGGTACAGTTTTCAAAAGTTACAATAATGGTTTTCTTTAATTGACAGTATGTGATTTTTTTTCCATAGATATGCTAGAAAGGACATATTCAAAATGCTGTTGCTTCCAAATTCTATCATGTTATGACTGGCTTCTATTTCCCTACAAATAGGAGGCATTCACAGCTGGTTGAATTGAACATGTTTCCACAAAATGAAATTCGCATGCTGTGAGGGAAGTTTTCAATGGGTCAATCACTGTTAATTTTGGGAAAGACTTGTCAAATATTTTGGATCTATTTTAAAAGTAAAACTGATCTTCATTAATGTTTCTGGACAGAAGAAGAGCATAGTGACTATATCACTTGTTTTGTAATCTCACAGAATTCCTATCTTAGATCTTTAGCTATATAGCGACGAGCAAGTGGTTTAATTTCTGTACACACCAGTTTCACAATCTGTGAAATGAGATTTTTTTTTTAACTAAAGTAGCTGACATCTAGGTCATTTCAGCTTTAAAATACAAGTTCTATTTGAATAACCATAAGCAAGTCATTTAATAGTATTTACATGCCAGTGGTTGAAAATTTTGCAAGGGATTTCTTTTAAAAAACTAAGAATGTTGTTAAAATGGTAGAAACTGATCCAATTTTTGCAACCTAGAAAGAATTAAAGTGATTCAGGCAATGGATGGACTCTTTTCGGGACTTTTTCAGTCTCAAAATTACTTTTGAATCACTGAATGATAGATTTGACTCCTGCAGTTCTTGGCAAACCTTTAAGGACACAGCAGGAGTTGGGACTACTGCTCACCAACAGTAAACCTTTGTGTTTCTTTGTTATTGTAGGAACCTCAGGGAAGGAGCAGTGTGGGAGCAGAGGAAAGCCTGAATACAATCAGAAAAATAGAAAGATGCAATTTCATTAGACATGTTTTTCCCATCTCACTTCTTACTTTCATTCATGAAAACAGCATTATTTGAAGGGAAACGTGTGTTACTACTCTGTCACTTTAGAGACAGGGTTGACGTCAGAAAGGATACAAATCTGAGAATTGTTAAACAACATGAAAGCTCAGTTTATGAATCTGACTTAAACAATACTCTAACCCTGGAACCAAAATAATGATAGTTAAATATAGCTCTCCCTGCGGATTATTGCTTCATTTCAAAGACTGTTGAATTGAATCATCTTTAATTTTTGACTTTATAATTACTTATTTTCAATAATTCTAGCTTTCTATGATCTTTTAACTGGCTAACATTATTCAGGAAAAATAATTCTATACATATCTGCCAGTATCATATCACTATTGTCATTAAGTTTCATTTTGCTCTTGATCCCACAGGTCATTTTCAAGATATTAGCATCAATAAACAAATGGAAAGTAAAGCAAAATGTTTATATATATACATATATATATACACACACACACACACACACACACACATACACACACTCACTTTCTGGGATGGTCTTCACATTTCCATTTTAGTTTCTATCCTGAAGGAGTTCAACAATTCTACATATATTTATGAAAGTTCTACCACTTGCCAAAGCTCACTTATGCCCTGGGGATAAAAAGATATTTAAACTATGTACCTACCCTGGGGAATATCTGAGTCCCTGGGGATTTTTTCACAAAAGGACATTATTTCAAAATGATGGGGTAAGTGACCAAGATTCTTTGCTTGACCAAACTTTAATCAGCCTCCTGAACCTTCTCCTAGGCCCATCTGTACATTTCCTTGTAAAATCCAGCTTTAGCAAGAACATTTCCAAGTCAATTTAACCAGAACCCTTTCATTTCTAATTGGGTTCCTCATCCCCTGTCATCCCCCAGGTAATGTGTGCTTACCTTGTCCCATCTTTAGCTAGAATCCTACTAGGTTAGTTATGCTAGAATCCCCCTCAGCCCTGATAGTTCTTCTTAGAAATGTCCCACCCAATGACCCACCTACCAACTTGACATTTGCCACTTTCCCATGCTATATTTGGGACAAGCTTAGTTCTATACTGAGTTCTCTTTTCCCCTAATGCATTCACCTGAATAAAATCTGTTCCTACTGTTTTCACTACTGTCTAGCTCTGGTTTTTCTTTGACAGTTATGGTGCTACGACTTGGATAGGATCAGATTCATCACTGGACCCCCGGACCACTCACCCAGGACCCTAAGTGTGCACCTTTGAAGTCTTTGTTTTCACTGCTGACTGATTGATCCGGGATCCATTGGTGAGTCTGACTCCTGAACCATTGCTCCGGACAAACATCTATTGAAGCTGGTAGGGACAGATTTTGACTCTCAAGTGAGTGTTCTTTAGAAGCTGAGATAGAGTCCTAAACCTCTTTGTGAGAGGCTAGACTCTGTGAGAATCAAGTGTAAACCCTAGTAGAGTTACTGGTTTACTCTGATTCTTTTGCAAATGTGCTTCATCTTCAAAGAGATTTGTGGAAGGGACACTGACATGTACAAGTTGCAAATAACTTCAAATATCTGATCTGGTTCTTCACCCTCCACAATTCTTACCATCATATCTGATTACCCTGGCCTGTCTTCAGGAGGAATCCTATTAGAATTTTTTATCTATATTCCCTATACCTCCACCCCTGACAATACCTCTTAATAATTTTCCATCCACTGATTTACATCCTGCTTATGGACTGTAAATTCCCACTTACCAATGCTTCATTCAAAATTAAGCCCAGTTCTATACCAACATTCTTTTCCTCCCATTGTAATAGCCCTGAGTAAAATCTGTTTTTACTTCTTTAGCTACTATCCAGCTTTGGTTTTGCACTGATATAAATAAGGAAATATAGGTAGGGTTAGGAATGCAAAACTAGAAAGTCAAGTAAAGAGATGCCTCTGGATCACTGCCTGGCTGATCGATTTATCTGGAAATGTCCTCCTATTTCCCAGTTTGCAGGCACCCCAAAACAACCATTCTTTTCCATCAGGGTCTGTGCACACTGATGTCTGTGCACACTGATGCCCAGACCCTGTTCCTGTGGTCTGCTCTCATATCTCCACTCCAGGGGCACTTGAAGCTGCTTCTCCAGATGTTGATCTCTTATCTGTGGAAAAGTTGATGTGTTGGATGGATGAGTAGCAAGATCAGTGACCGTGCAGCTCACGGGGCTATAAGAGAAATCTTGTGAGGCTCAGGTTTAATAATGGGCACTGAGAGTCTCTAATAGTAACCATAGAAAAATATTATGTATTGGGACTTCCCTTCATAGACTGGGAAAGAGGTCAGAATCCAACTTACCACAAACAAAGCTAGATTTCAAAGATAAAGCAAAGTATTAAGTAGGTTACATGAACACATATTTGGATCATTCAACATTGGAAAATTAATTTGACCATTCAAATTTTAATTTTGGAAAGAAAGAATATTAGCCCGTTTATCAGTTTAGCTGAAAGATTGATTCTATTAGATACAGGCTAATTGTAAATAAATAAAATTATTTTTACAAATCCAAACATTGTAATTTTCTTAGGTCCTACCTTTGATGATTAAAATAATAAATCCCCCCCTTTTTTTTAGCATTTACATTGTTCCTGGTTATAAGCTTGACATAGAAAATAGTCACCTATATAAGATAGAATTTGTAAAAGAAAAATAAATGGTTTAAAAATATTGCCTAGAAAAATCAGAAGCTGAAAACAGGCGATGAAAGCTGTTTTAATAAGATCAGGGACACCAGGTGCACAGACATTAGGAAGATAAGCTGAGACAACCTTGAAGTTCAACCAAGAGGAGAGATAAGAATGACCTCTGGATAAATGAAAAGATAGAGCCGGAGAAAATGAAACCAGCATCTGCAGAAAAGTTCCCTAAAGCCATGACTGCAGAAATTGGAATCTGAATGATTGGATTCTACCTTTTTGAAAACGAAATGCCCAACCATATGCTTTGTTGGAAAATTAGCACTTACAACTATCGATGTGTCTGATCCATGTGTGAGTTGCTGATTTTATGCACATCTATAAAAATTTCTAACAATTAACCCTTCTCTTTCTGCCCAACTTTTGGCAAATAAGGATCTACTCTGTTTAATTCATGGCTCAGTCAGGTCTTTAAGATGAATGCTATTCAAGAGGCAATTCTGTTAGATTGAAGGAAAAAGCTTCTTTTTCAAAGTCTTATTGGCTTAAATCCAGCCTCTGCTGGTAATTCAGACATATCACTGTTTCTCAGAGAAACTTTCTCTTCTAACTATTAAGATATCTGTTTATTTTTGTGTGTGTGAATTTTTTCTTGCCTTTTTATATAAAATTTTTAGTTTAGAATTAATTTGAATTACAGAAAAGTTGTGATAATAACATCAATATATAGTTTCCATATTCTCCAGAAAATATTTGTATGATAATTGACGTCTTACGATAAATGACACATATGTCACAATGGCCCAGATGGTTAACTATAGTTCACACTTTATTCAGATACACTTTTTTTTTTTTAATCATGTCCTTTCCCTGTCCTAATATACTATCCAGGATACCATATTATACTTGACTTGTCAGTTCTCCTTAGTCATCTCTTCCTGAAGTGACAGTTTCTCATACTTTTTTTTTTTAAGATTTATTTATGCATACAAGAGTGGGGGTACAGGCCAGAGATGCGGGGGGGTGAGAGGATTCACCAGAGACAGTGCGGAACAGAACAGGCAAATTGACTGAAGTACACTGCTGAGGGGAGCAGCAGGCCAGTCAGGAGAGGTCTGCTGCACCATGTGGGTTGCTCCCTGGCGACTGGGGATCGAACTCGTGCTGCAGAGGCTGTGGATTGCTTCATAGTGCCGTGCTTAACCCCTTGCGCCACCAGGGAGGCCCTTCTCATACTTTTCTTGTTTTGAGAACCTTGACAGTTTTGAGCTATTTGATCAGATTTTCTGGTAGAGTGTTCCTCAATTAGTAGTTACTGGTATTTTTCTCCTGGTTTGATTGGGGCTATGGGATTTGAGAGGAAGACCACTGAGAAAGTGTTATGTTCATCTATCATATCAAGAATATACACTAAAAATAGGATTTGTCAATGTGGATGTTAATCTTGATCATTTGCAAATGGTAGTGTTTTTCAGAATTCTATGCTGTGAGACTGCTCTTTCACCCTCCCCATATTATATTCTTTGGAAAGGAGTCGCTATTCACAGCCCATTAGCTTAGGGAGTGGAGACGTATGCTCTACCTCCAGGATAATATCTATTTTATAAGGGATATTGTGACAAGTAAATGACATAATTATATAAAAGGCTTGGATAAGTATAGTGTTGTTTAAATAAATATTATTAATTATAATCATAATAGTAAGAAAGTCAAATGCATGCTGGTTAGGTTGTTGAAGCTGAATTTCTGAAATAACTGACAAGTGTATTATAAAGTTAAGGAGTAGAGAGAAAATAGGATTTTCACTAAGGAAGCAACAGTCTTCTAAAAAATTGTCCTATCAGAATTTTCATTTCCACTGTTTACCAAGTGTTATGAACCAGTTCACAAAGATGTACTCATTTATTTTTCAAGTTTACTACTCAGTAAATGCCTTTTTCAAATCTGTTCAGCTTGAGCCAGATAAATCAAGATATCGGTTTTCATTATCTTTTATATTCTAGGTTTTACAGACTCTCCTTTGCAATCAATTTTTTAGTGTGAAGTAGAGTGATAGGTAGAGATAGGGCAACTCAATTATGATTTTGATGTTTTTTTAAATGTGCCCAATAGACCTGAAGAAAAAAAAAGGATAGGAATTAAAAGTCATTCGTATGTCAAGAATGAGTAACTGTAGCCATCTGGAAGATTATATACATATTATATATTTATCATATTATATATAGTTAGTATATACAATATAGTATATGTACCATATTATATATTATATGATAGTTAATATAAACTATAATATTTTATATAATATAGGTTATGTAATATATTATTAATTGATTAATTATACAAAGAACATATATTTTGTATATTCTGAAACTTCACTTTTAAGTAAATATCCATAGAATATTACTTTTTGCTATACAGTATACTTAATAGTCATTCAACAAAAACTATAAGAAATTCTAAGAAAACAGTCATATTTGCAATTAATTATTTAAGACAATATGGAAAGCAGTAATACCAGGAAAGTACTAATAATGAACTTTAGGGGGAAAAGTGGAAAACAAGAAAAAAAGTCAAAACTCTAAGTTGTCAATAGCAAGAATGGAAGTTGGCTGAACTAGCCACTAAATATATTTATAAATATTTATATGAAATAATAAGAGCTTTTACTTTTAGTCATTGTTTTACAAGAAAATAAAATGTTTTAAATCACCATTTTCCAAATGCTTCTCTTAAGAGATTTTTCACCAACTGACTTACAGTATAAGAATTAGATCACTGTTGGGCTTCTCCTGGTGCAGTGGTTGAGCTCTGGGCTGCGAGGCTGCCCGCAGCCTCTGCAGCGCCAGTTCGTTTCCTGGCCGCCTGCAAGGGTACCACAAAAAAATAAAGAGAAAAAAAAAAAAAGAATCAGATCACTGTTTTTGTGTCCTTTGGGTAGATCCCTTGTAGTGGAATTGCCAGATCCTATGGTAGCTCCATTTTTAATAGATGGAGGAACCTCAGGACAGCTTTCCACAGTGGTTGGACCAGTTTGCACTCTCACCAGCAATGTAGGAGAGTTCCTTTTTCACCATATCCTCCCCAATATTCGTTGTTGCTAGTTTTTTTTTGATATGTGCCATTCTCACTGGTGTAAGGTGGTATCTCAGTGTGGTTTGATTTGCATTTCCCTGATGATAAGGGATGTTGAACATTTTTTCATATGCCTGTTGGCCATTTGCATTTCCTCTTTGGAGAAATGTCTTTTGAGTTCTTCTGCCCATTTCTTGACTGGATTGTTTATTTTGTTTTTGTTGAGCCCTGTGAGTTCTTTGTATATCTTTGTGATCAGTCCCTTATCAGTTGAATGAAGTGCAAAGATTTTTTCCCAATCAGTGGGGTGTCTCTCTGTTTTGGTTAATGTCTCTTTGGCTGTACAGAAGCTTTTCCTTTGATGTAATCCCAGGTGTTTATCTTTGCCTTCACTATCACTGCTTTACAATTGTAAACCAGAGACATATTGCAGGGGAGGAAGAGGGAGAGGAGTGAGAGGGAGGGAGGGAGGAGCACAGGGGACTGTGGTGATGGTGCATGGGTGCCTTGGGGAAGGAGATTCTATGTGACTCAATCTGAGGGGGTGGGGGGAAGCAAATATTGTCTAAAAAAATGTAAAAAATTGATAAGTGTTAAAATAAAAAAAAATAAAAAATAAAGAATTAGAAGTCTGTTGATAGATCCATGATTGGTTTAGTATCAAGGCCAGTTGAAGTGAGAGTAAATGAAGAATTCTTTAAAAGCCAAAAGAAGGCTATTATGCAATTCCTGCATAATTCTTCCTATTGATAGGAAAGGAAAAGTAAATGTGAAGATATCTGGATTTGAATCACAGATCATTCATTTATTATCTGTGTGACTTTCAACTAACCACTTAGCAACGGAATGCCTGTTTTGTATGTCTAGAGGTTTACCCAGACAGAGAGAAGTTATTATTGGAAGTTGTGTTTCATACTGACCTCTGATTTAGGTGACTGCTGCTTTATAAATCTTTTGAAAAAAACTTAGAAAAATGCTTTGTTCCAAGCCTCCCCTGGTGGCGCAGCGGTTCAGCACTGGGCTGCGAAGCTGCCTGCAGCCTCTGCAGCGCAGGTTCAATCCCGGCAGCTGCTGAGGGCCCCACATGGTGCACAGACCTCTCCTGCTGTGCCCACTGCTCCCCTCAGCAGTGTATTTCATCCATCTGCCTGTTCTGTTCCCCACTCTGGCTCTGGTGAATTCTCTCATCCTCCTGCACTTCTGACTGTACCCAGTGCTTGTGTAAATAAATAAATGAATCTTTAAAAAAAAATGCTTTGTTCCAATTTTGAGAAAATAAAGTATTAAAAATTGCTAGATTTCTCAGACCATTTATGGAAATTAATAAGTAATCCATTACATTGCTTTGACTTGGCTGAAGTATTAAGGCTGAATAGTATAAGAATTATAAATTCATTTAATTTTTATTAGTACTTAGAAATGTTTAGGGAGTATAATTAAAAAATCTGGAAAAAATGTGAAATACAGCGTAAGTGACTGCAATTCTGTTAATATTTGTTAAATGTCATCCTGTTCTCTTTTAAGAAACAGAGAAATTTGATATTTTTTATTAAATCTGATATTTTTTATTAAAAATACTATACAACTATACCAACATTGTAGTATCAGATTTTGATACTTTATTTATTCTTTCTTTATGTTTGACAACAGGGTGTTTGTTTTTACAAAGTCAGGAAAATAGTAAAAGCGGAAATAAGTACACTGCATTTGCTATACAACTGAAA
The DNA here is from genome assembly GCF_964194135.1 of Talpa europaea. Taxonomy (NCBI): domain Eukaryota; kingdom Metazoa; phylum Chordata; class Mammalia; order Eulipotyphla; family Talpidae; genus Talpa; species Talpa europaea. Next base: position 36,673,223 of record NC_140069.1, read on the forward strand.
ATGTAGCAATAATGAAAATCTTTCTATTAACTGCAATGATTGAGAAATCAGTTGGAGAGCTGTAATTGTCCATTAAGATAATGAGCATCACGAGCTAGAAACAGCATGTATGGAAGCGGGGCTAGTACAATGCACTGGAGGAAAAAACGCAGCTATCGGTGTGTCATAAAAACCAGTTGTTCTAAGTCAGTTGCTGTTTTTGTATTAAACAACACCTAGGAATTATACACACCAGCGACTGTTTTGGTAAATATCAGAATACTCTCAGGCATGTTTAATATGAATATTAAGAAATAAAAAATCTTTTCAAAATTTACCAACTGATCTTTTGCATATTTTATGTGGTTGTCTTATTGTTAATGATTTGCTCATTGTTCTACAAAACAATCTGATTAGTAGTTAAGCTCCCTTTAGAGTGTTCTAAGAAAAAATAAGTTGATTCCAAGGAGAAATAAAATTGCTCATATTTGATTAAATAGGTTCAATAGGAAATTAATAGTAGTATCATGCGTAAAATGTATACCTTTTTAATCAATAATATGAAAAGGTTGCAATTTTTATCTTAACATTAGCCCTTTAATAGGAGAATTGAGTGTCTTCTATATGCTGCATTGTTTCATTGAAATTGAATTTGAAAACTAAAAAAAGACATGATACTGATGTCCAGTTTATTAAAAAAGATGATCTTGTCCTATATGCTCTATATGGTAGAACTTTATACAGAACTTTGCAAGGTTTCTGGCTAGGGAGTTACTAAGTATGATTTCTGAGGGTGGATATTGAAGCTGCACTAGAAATTTGCATGGCAGAAAGGGAACATTTGCACACTGAAATACAGGCTTAGTCAAACTAGTAAGATAGAATAATTTAGGAATGGGATATGCATTTGCTGTTCTCTATGGCTAAACATACTTTGAATGGGAATAACAGAGTTAGCTGACAGGCAGGAAGGAAAGATGGTAACAAGGATGAATATTTGCTTATATAACTAGACTGTTAATGTGTGCAAATAGTGTCAAAAAAGAAAGAAAATACTTTAGAAACATTTACTATATTTAAACATTTTAGTGCTTGTAGAAAGGCAGATGAAAGCTTAAAGTGTGCTTCCTACCTGAGCTCTCTTGCTTTGGAATATTAGAAATACACATTGTTGGACAGAGCGGAGTTCCAGCTTCATGCCAACATTCTAGCTCCCTTTTCTCTACCCTCATAGCCCTGACTCATTAGTGTAGTGTTGGAAAAACACAAGCAAGGGCTCTTTCTGTTGCTTCTGCTTAAAGCCACTTTCTGGGGGATATGTTGACTGAGGAAGATTGAATGACATTCCACAGAAACAGTCGGCTGGCCAGGGGAAAGAACATTCTCAGATTGCAGTCAATAAAATGGGTTTTTCAAAGCTGCCTTAGTAAAGATCATATGTAACAACCTTTGAGAACTTCAGAGACTTGACTACTGTGAAGGAAAATTGTAGTATCAGGAAATGCTCGAGGACAGTTGGGCATCCCTGGTCTGTCATGTGCTCCCATGACTGGTGATCTACCAAGGGCAATGCCCGAAGAATGAACAACCAGTATGCCCAGAGTTCATTCTACATCCATGACCCAGGACTCGCCTCTTCCCTGGGCTGCTCCACTTGGAGTTGCCCCAGGGTTTTCCCACCTTTCTGATCAATTTCCTGCTCCTTTAGTCCTCCTTTTTCCTGCATGCAGGAATATGTTCATGTTGGGAACCAGGGGTGAGATCTCTAGCCTGTGAGTCTTTCCAGGTGAGTAATGGTGGACATCGCACAGGAACGACGAGTGTTGCACAAAGGCAGAGTCATGTTTAATGAGTTCCTCTGATGACTGTCAGTTCTTTATATCTCCTGGGCAACTTGTCATCTGTTTCTGACAACTGATATATATATATTGATAGCAGTTTACATTATCCTAAGACTTACAAAATTCTCAAAATGACAAGATTAAAAGTGCTTTATAGTAGGAAGTAATCCTGTGGAATATTAATACTTGAAATATTCCAATATAATTTTGTTGAGAATTTTTTAAATATTTATATATTTATGCATACAAAAACTAGGGTACAGGCTAGAGGTGCAGGGGGTGAGAGGATTCACCAAAGACAGAGTGGGGAGCAGAACAGGCAAATTGACTGAAATACACTGCTGAGGGGAGCAACAGGCGAGACATGAGAGGTCTGCTGCACCATGTGGGTTAACTCCCTGGCCAGGGATCAACTTCATGCTGCAGTGGCTGCCCAAAACTTTATTGTGCTGAGACTTAAACCCTTGTGCCACCAGGGAAGCCCTAAACTGAAATTTTCTTTTCAACCACCTTAATTGTGTAAGGTTGCTACACAATCAGTACTAAAAGTGACCAGGGTGGCCACTCCACTATCATTTTTCCTGTCACACAGAGGCATTCATACACTTTATTCATTATGAGTGTAATAGAACATATATATAAGTGCATATTACTGAACTGGAAATTACCAAATTATTTGATGGATTTCATTTTCTAGATGTAACAAATGGTTCATAAAAACTTTGGTTTGCAACTTGACAAGTCATCTGAATGAAAAATGTTAAATTAGAATATCAAAATATATTCATATAAATATGATCTCCAAATCAAAAGGTTGATAGTTTTATAAATTCCCCACTTTTTTAAAACCAATGTACCATTACACTGAAATAAAGCAGGAACGCTTCACATAGGTACTTGATTAAAATAGGTCATTGCCAACTCTAATGTTTTCTGTAATGCATGACTTGCCCAGGAAAATATATTCACATTACAGAATCTGATGTTTTGCAATCTTCCTTTCCAATAGGCTAATGCTCATGAGGAAAGTGAAATGTTCCATTAGTTAAAAATATTTTCTCACTGAATATGGCCATCTTACTCTCTGATAACTCAAAATTTTGGCAAAACATACGTAAGCACTATATTAGTCAGACTAAGAATAGATTGCTTTATACAAATTCTTATCAAAAATATCCCTTAACTTGGCCTCTCCTTTGAAATCCTTTCTACAATTGTATTGTTAGAGGAAGAGAACTAGACACTAGTAGAGATTGGAAGTACCAGTATATACGAATTCTTGCTGCAGAACCTTAATACATTTTGTTTCCTAGATCATGCAGACATTGATTATCATGCTAACTTGAAAATATTGGACTAACTAATTATTGTCAAAAAGGTTTAAATACTCAGGATAGGCTATTTTAAAATAAGGTTTAGCCAATGTTATTTGTAATATAATAATAATATATTTTAATCAAATTACTGGTGGTTCTTATGTGTGATAGTTAACTACTGCAATGTAAGTGAACTGCTTCTACTTACTTGCTTATCTGATTAAAAAAATGATTCTTCCCAGTCTTGCTCGGACTTTGACTTAATCATTTTGGTAGATTCTGCTGAGGATCTTTTAGCTATTTCTCTATGTCATGCAGACGGTCTGCTGTATTTCTCTTGTCATCTGTCCAGAGAAATCTCATAATATTCTAGCTCTTCTTTCATCCTTTGGGACAGTCCCAGTGGTAAGGAGAAATTTCTTTGTACATACACCAGGTCTGTCTAGAAGAGAACAAACTGTAACTCTGTTCATTTCTATGCCAGTTGGAGAGTGTATCCATAATACTTCCAAACTTGGAGTTTCTGATATTTTAGGAACCCCTAAGGTCATCTTCTTATAGTATCCTTAGATTCTTGATAGTGAGGAATAACTTGTATAGATTGGTTCCCAAGTGGGGGAAAAAAAAAGCCTGTGATATGAAAACATAGGTACAGACTTATTTAGCCAGAAGAATTTCTATTCTAATTCTTGTGTAATGAGTCATACCTGTTGCCCATAATTGTCAAAAGAGGAAATTGTCAGGTTGAGTGGCAAAAGGTCACATAAAAAATATGGCAAATAAAGAAGAAAGATTTTGTGTTAAAAGCTCAGGAAAGGAAAATAAAGTACAATTATATAAATATGGGCATTAAAATTCCACATTCCAGAGTACTTGTGTGGAAGGAAAGGAGTTAAGAGATAATTCCATTGCAGCCTAGGCCATGTTTTTGGCATGAGGTTTATTGCCAGACTTAGGAGCATAAATCTTGGGGCATTGGGGAAGCATCTGAATAATACCTGCTAAGACTAGGCGGGATAATAAGTAATAGTTCAACTATTTTCAAAACCTTTCTTACGCAAAATGTTGTTCATTTCTATAGAAGTCATGAAGTGAAAAGAAATATTTTAACAGAGTATTTAAGAGCCAAGACTCTAGGCAAATGTGTTTATATTCACACTCTGGGTCTGCCTTTTACCAGCCGTGTGATTTTTGACAGGTTGACTAACCTCTCTGTGTCTTGGTTTGCTCATATCAGAATGTATACTGTATGGCTACAGTTAGGTTGCATTAATTTAATGAATATATAGTGCTTAGAGGAGATCCCGATACATAAAAATGTTTAATATATGTTAGTTAAAAAATCACTATTATAGTAACAGTTACGTATTTCATAAAGGAAAGGAATGATATGTCACAAGGGAAATTGAACCAGTTTTTACTCGTTGACCTTAAATTACTTATCTCCAAGTAGTTTTCAGAGCCTTTACCCCCAGAGTTTGATGTGGTTTTTCTGTTCACATTAAAATGCTCTTTAGTCATGCTTTAGATCCTGTAAGTAATAAGACATATTTTTGTAAAAATAATATAATAGGATGTATTTTTGTATTATTTACAAAATAATAGCAATATCTCACACATTTATGTTTCCCAATATATAGCAGCTTGGGGGAAGCAGATAAGACAGGTGTACACTACAGATGAGAAAAGTGAGTCTGCCCAGAAATTCACATTATGAACTTGTGATTTGATGTAATTCTAGCTTCACACTAAAGAAACATTTATGATCAGAATGGTAATCAGCTGTTGCCTTGAGCAAAGGAAATATCATCAACTTAATTCTAATGATTCTTTATTAGAGTTTTTCACAGGGTAAATGAAAAACAAACTTTCATTATTTTGCCTTTACAAAAAAACAATTCTGGTAGCTAATTTACTTCTGTAAAATACTAAATTGCAGCTGTCTTTTGTTTTTGTACTTCCCTCTTGGTTAGTACTTTAGCTCAAATGAATGGCTGCAAGCATAAATTCTAGCAACCTGAGATTTACATTATCTTCAATGGACAGCACAAGTACTATTACCTAGAAAGCAGTTCATTATTCATCTCTTTTGAGCAGTTGCTCAAATGAAACAATGGTGTCATCCATTATATTAATGAGGCAAAAATGGCCCCTGCTTACTAAACACTTCTGAACTTAGGAAGGGTTTAGACCTTCTTCCAAATATTAACATAAAAAACTTACATCAGCAGAAAACAAGTATTTAATGAAACTCTGTAATAAATTTAAGGATTCTTGCCCTAAATACAGCTTTCAATTGTCTTATTCTAACTTCTTCCAGATTCTGCTACTTCATTTCCTGAGTAAAATCATGCTGATGAGATATAAAATTAGGATGACAAACGTGACAGGAATTAAATGTCTTTAGTTTCAAGCATGGCGAGGGCTCCTATCACCCATAATTACAAATATAACCTTGATTCTTTGAGTGCGAACCAGGTTTTGCCCTGTATCTGGCCCATCAACATGCCTCCCACCAGGGAGGCCCTGACACAGTATTTTAATGATGTAAGGAAGTGTGGATTAATTCCTGTCTTCTAACAAACCTGAAGCAGTCTAAGGACCAATCATATTCAGTATTGTATTCCAGTGTTACCTTAATGCAAAACAAACAAACAAACAAACAAACAAATAAAACCCTTTTCTAGTCATAGTATTTAAACTGTGACTATCCAAGAACTTTATGACTGTGAAGTGCATTGACTGTGATTGTCTTCCTGAACTTACAATCTCAAAGTAGTGTTTTTACTTTAGAATGGACTCAAACTACCAGTTTCAGTGTGCATGTGGCATTCAGATTGGGAGATCCCTCAATCTGAGTGGAAGGTTACGTGGACAACTCAATAACAGTGCATTTCTGTGGTTTTTGTCCCCTCTACAATTTATGAGAGCTTGGTTTTGCATCTTCTTTTGGGACGCAAGTTTTTGTATTGCTGTGTCCACACAGAGCAATTATACTTTATTGCAAAGTCTCATTTGGCCTAAAAATACTCCATTCTACTCAAATCTGAGAATTTCTCAGAAGGATATTGTGATATGGTAGGGCAAATTTCTAGACAACTAATCTAGAAACTTTGCCTAAACCTTTTGTTTCAGTTGAGGAATAATTGACATATAGCACAATATTAGTTTGAAGTAGAAAACATATTAATTCAATATTTATATATATTGTGAAATGATTGCCATGGTAAATGTACTTAACATCTGTCACCATACATATTTAAAATTGTTTTTCTTCTATTAAAAACTTTTAAGGTCTACTCACTTAGTAACTTTCAAATGTGCACTATCGTTATTAATTGTAATCACCATGTTGCCTAGTATATCTTCATGACATATTTATTTTATAAATGTAAGTTTGTACCTTTGTACTCCCTTTACTTTCCACCCTGTGCCTCTGGCAACCACTAGTCTGTTCTTTGTATTGGTCAACTTATTTTTCCTTTTAAGATTCAACCTATAAGTGAGATCATACAGTATTTGTCTATCTGTGCTTGACTTATCCACTTAACCTAATGCCCTCAAGATCCATTCATATTGTCATAAACAGCAAGGTTTCTTGGTCTTATTGCTTATTTCATTGTATATATATATGTCCTAAGCTTTCTTTGTTCACCTAACAACAAATAATAATTATCCTCATATTTTGGCTATTTTATTTATTTATTTTTTTAAAGATGTATTTATTTATACAAGCACTGGGTATAGTCAGAAGTTCGGGAGGGTGAGAGAATTCACCAGAGCCAGACTGGGGAATAGAGCAGGCAGACTGACAAAATACACTGCTGAGGGGAGCCTCGGGCGCAGCAGGAAGGGTCTGTTGCGCCATGTGGGGACCCTCACCAGCGGCCAGGGATCGAACTGGCTGCAGAAGCTGCGGGCAGCTTTGCAGCCCAGCGCTCAACCACTGCGCCACCAGGGGAGGCCCTATTTTGGCTATTTTAAACAATGTTGCAATGACCATGGGGGGTCACATATCCCTTACAAGTCAGTGTTTTCATTTTCTTTGGATAAATACCAAGAATTGGAATTGCTAGAGCATATAGTAGTGTTACTTTCAATTTTTTTGAGGTACCTCCATATTGTTCCATAGTGGCTGCACCAATTTACTCTTCTTCTGAGAGTGCACAAAAATTCTCTTTTCTTCACAGCCTTGCCACACTTGTTACTTTTTTGTATTTTTGATAATAGCTGTCTTAACAGGTATGAGCAGATATCTTATTTGTGGTGTTTACTTACATTTCTCGGATTACTAGGGATTGAATACCTTTACATATACCTGTTGGCAATATTTGTGTCTTCTTTGGATAACTATCTATTAAGAATCTCTGCCTTTTTAAAATTGCATTGTTTCCTTGGTTTTTGCCTTGAGTTGTATGATTTTTTAAATGTATTTTGGATATTAGCCTCATGCATGGTTACAAATATTTGGTAGGCTTCCTTTTCATTTTGTTAATGGTTTTCTTTGCTGTGCAGAAACTTTTTAGCTTATTATACTCTTTTTTTTATTTTTGATTTTGTTGCTTTGCTTTTCGTTTCAAATCCAAAAAATCATCACCAAGATTAATGTCAAAGAACTTATGTGTTATGTTTCCTTTTAGGATTTTTATGGTTTCAGGTCTTATGTCCAAGTCTTTAATCCATTTGAGTTAATTTTTGTGTATGATATAAGGTCCTGTGTTATTCTTTGCATGCAGCTGTCCAGTTTTCCTAAAAGCATTTATTGAAGATACTGTCCTTTTCCCATTTTGTATTCTTGACACCATTGTCATAAATTAATGGTTCATACATGCATGGTTGGTTTCATTTGTGGACTGGACTCTCTGTTCATTGATCTATGCCAGTACCATACTGTTTGGTTTCTATAACTGAAAACCTAGTTTGAAATCAGAGAGTATGATGCATTCAGCCTTGTTTTTCCTTTTTCAAGATTGCTTTGACTGTTTGGAGTCCACACAAATGTTAGGATTTCTTATATTTCTGTGAATAATGTCATTGGAATTTTGATAGGGATTACATTTAATCCATAAATGATTTTGAGTACTAGTATGGCCAATTTAACAATATTGACTCTTCCAATCTATAAATATCTTTCCATTTATTTTTGTCTTTTCCAATTTTATTCATTGTTGTCTAATAGTTTTCAGTGTATAAACAATTTTTTCTTATAAAGCAATTTTAGGGCCTCCCTGGTGGCACAAGAAGTTAGGCACCACACTATGAAGCAATCCACAGCCTCTGCAGCATGAGTTCGGTCCCCGGCCAGCCAGAGAGCAACCCACATGGTGCAGCAGACCTCTCCTGTCTCGCCAGCTGCTCACCTCAGCAGTGTATTTCAGTCAGTCTGCCTGTTCTATTCCCCACTCTGTCTCTGGTGAATCCTCTCACCCTTCTCCCCTCCCCACATCTCTGGTCTGTACTCCAGCTCTTGTATGCATAAATAAATAAATCTTTAAAAAAACAAAAAAAAAAGAATAATTTTTAGTGTTTCCATTGTGATTCTCATAGTAAAATCAAGTTGGAATATTGATAGTCTCTTTTTAATATGTTTCCGCTTGAGACTTAAACAAAACTCATTGACTCATTTGTCCATTCATGAATTGAGTCATTTTTGAGTGTGTAAAATATTTGAGTCATTATACTAAGACCTGTAAATGAAATGCATCAGATGTCCCTTTTCTCAAACATTTAGTTTACTATAGAAGAGGATAGCGTTGGTTAGTGAATCAATCTTCACCAGATGTCAATGGAAACATGTAGAAACAGCATCAAAACCAAACCAGGAAAACAATAATGCTTTTTTAGGAGTTAATGAGTTAGCTGATTTTTTAAGATTACTCCACACTAGCTAGGTAGTAACTTAGTAATTTAATCTACTTTCAAAGGAAATGTGCATATTTATTAAGAATCCATAGAATTTTTTTTAAACTGTTGGTAGACTATAAACTTAGTTTGAACTCACTAAAATTATTTTCTTGCAAAATCCTTTTTCTGACAAAGCAGTGAGTTAGAAGTAAAAAAAAAATTAAGAAAACCCACATTTGAAAATTTAAAAGCATGCATTTCAATAACTCAGTGATTAAATAAGATATGAAGTTATAAAATATAAACTGAATGAAATATAATTATATATCATATGTAGGAGGCAGCTGAAGTAATCTTTAGAAAAAATAAATTTATGATGCATGCTACTTTAGAAATAATATAATTCATTAGCTAAACATTCAGCTTAGGAGTTATAAAAGAATAGCTGAATATATGCAAAGATTATAGGAGGAATGAAATGGTAAAGATAAAATCATAAATGAATAATGTAGAAGTTCTCCATGATAAGTATATGATACCAGCATATTATATAATAAGCAGATCCACAAAACCTCATATGTTCTTTGGTAGAAAAAGTAGCAAATCTCCGGTAGAATTTAAAAAGAGAAGATAGATATACACTGGAAATGACAATGAAACTGTTGATACCACAAAGTTTGAGCCACTGATAAAGAAGATTATGAATAATTTTATGCCAAAAAAAAAAAAACTTGAAAAATCTGTATGGACTGGAGCAATTCCTGTATCACTACAGTTACTTTATAAACAGTCTTCTATGCTGGACTTTTTTTTTTTAAAGATTTATTATTTATTTATGCGTATAAGAACTGGGGTTCAAGCCAGAGGTGAGGGGTGCGAGAGGATTCACCAGAGACAGAATGGGGAGCAGAACAGGTGGATCTACTGAAATACACTGCTGAGGCCGGTATTGAACCCTCAGCGGGGATCAATCCCACGCTGCAGAGATTGCAAACAGGTTCACAGTACTGCGCTCAACTGCCTGTGCCACTAGGGAGGCCCTATGCTGGACTCTTAGCACCTCTTTTTGTTCACTATCCACACAGCATAGAGATCAGTTTAAAAAGCAAAGCTAAACTTGCTATTGTTCTGCTCAAATATAAGCTTTAAATGACTTCTCACCAATGTAAGCCTAACGTATAAATAAAATCCTCAATTTCCTATGAGAGAAGACATTTTGTTCCCACTTATCCATTTTCATCTATATATTCTCTGTCTGCCACACTGTTCTACCAAAGTTTTTCCTTTTCCTCTGTTCCTAGTGTGTGTGCTAGCTTCCTTTCTGCCTTGGGCTCTCCACCATGCTTTTTTCTCTGTTGATGGCACTTTTACCACATTGTCTCTGATGATTCTTATGTACCATCCAGATCTCAGCTAAATGTTACTTCTCCATGATAACTTCCCAGGTTCTATAATCCTAGATTCGTCAGCCCTAGTACAGCCTTTCCCACTAACTGTGCCTTTCTTTGATCAATTGTTTCAGTTCCATTTAGGTGTGATCATATTTTATTTGTTTTCTTATTCACTGCAGGTGCATATCATTTCATAATGACAAGAATTACATGTACTGCTTTTATTGCTTTAATTCCAGTACCAGCCTAGCAACTTCCCCATTATAACTTTTCATTCCACTCACTTATTCATTCAGGAAAAAAATATTTATTACTACCTGTTCCATATTAGTTCTCCTTAGAAGTCACAGCAACTCAGCAGTAATCAAAACAAAATCATTGCTTTTGTGCAGGTAATTTTATTTATTTGTAAGGGCGTGTGGATAGCAAACTAAGTGAGTAAATGTTGTCAATAGCCATAAGTACTATGGGAAAAATAGAGATTTGAGACTGCCAGGATTATAATTTTAAATAATACAGAAAGGAAACACTTCATTGAGAAGTTGATATTTGTGTAGCTTGAAGGAATCTTCTATAATACTTCCAGAAAAAAAAAAAAGATACTCTTTCCTTAAGACATAAAAATTGCATTCTTAACAACCATACTACAATTAGTCATCCCACATCTTTTTCCTAGTTTAAATTTGAGAGCCTTAAAATGATAGTATCTCTTTTTTAATTCCCAGCATGCTTATCTTGTCCAATTAGTACTTTTGAATTAACTAAGCATACTTGAAACAATGAAGATGTTTAAAGGTATATTGCAACATATTTATTTTTGCTCAAAGTTTTTTTAAAAACAGCTTTATTGAGGTATAACTGACATACAATAAACTGCATATATTTAAAGCACATAATTTGATGCATTTTGATACATCAATTTGGTAAAGCCCTTTCAACAGCCAGTCCTTCCATTCCCAGGTCAACCACTGAACAGGTACCATAGTTTGGTTCTCATTTTATTAAGGTTTATATAAAAGGAATGACATTCCAAACCTCTTTTGTGTCTGGCTTCTCTCATTCAACATACCATTTTGAGATTTTGTGTGTATCAGTATTTCATTCCTTTTTTTATTGCTTAGTATTTCTTCATATGGCTATAACAGAATCTGTTTTTCCTAATGATGGGTTTACACAGGGTTTTAATCATTTGGCTGGCATTTACCCTCTATAGAAATATTAGTGTTAATAAAGTCTCCACAGATTTAAGGAAACATCATATAATAAAATTACAAATAGAAAAACTACTATAAGAAATTAGCATGAAACGAATATAAGTATTCTAGATATTTTCAAATTAGTAGACATTTGTATTGTTACTTGTTTAAAAATAGTCTATACTCATTACTTTCAGCTACCTCTATACTTAAAATTATAGTAAATATAAAACTTTAATTTCTGTATTGAAAATCTTCTAAAACTATAGATAAAATTCATAAAGACAATATAGGAAAGAAAATAAAATGTGGTCAACTTTGTCCTTGCATATATCCTTTCCCTATGCTGACACTTAAAGAAAATATGAAAAAAGTGATCTATTATGATTTTGCTCAATGTACTCTTTTTCTGTCACCATTTTCCTCTTATGTCAAGACTTAAACATAAATTAAGTGATCTTAAATAAGTGCATTCTGAATCTTGTTTCTTTTAATTTTGAGCTTAATAGGCATGTATCTATACATGTAGGGGTAAACTCTTTCTTTAGCTATTTATGAACATCTTTTTTAGTAGAGCAGTGCAAGTCCAAGGAATAAGTAGGCAGAGTGAAAACAAAATTTCTGCACTGTATTCCCCTTTCAATGTCCTCTTCTAGAAAATGCCCCTCTGCCAGTGCCAGTGTTTGCCAGTGCTGGTGTTTTTACACTGTTACCAGCTGGAGAGGAGAAAATGAGTCACAAGTGTTCACAAAAGGTGAACACATGCACACATACATATTATATAAAAATGTACATATATAAAATATATATTTTATATACAATACTTTTTCTGAGGTCACTGAATAATGTAATTGTTTATCTCAGACTTTTAGCCAAATCTTATTGAAAAACATTTCTCAAATATTAAAAAAGAAAATTTTTCATAAAATTGCAAAGTACACAAACACACACTTTAGTTTTTATAGTAAATGATGTATTACTCCTGCAAATTAATTCCTTTTATCCCAGTAAGATTTCATTGTCTGCTTTTTTTCATCTTGTCTAAAAATAGTATATGCAAATGATAATGAGTAATGTGATAGTATCATAGCATATTTTAGTCTGGTTATAAAAATTAATCAGTCTACACAGACAAGAAGATATTCAAATGTTACTTGTATTGGATTAAACTGATATATTCTAATTTATTGTTTTTACACATTTTCACACTCATTTCATCAGAAAGAAAATGGCTATTTGTTTAAACAAGTACATTATTTTCTAATGTAGCTAGAATTATTGACTGATAATTATCGCCATTTGATTGAATTGAATATTGGAAGAAAATAAATTTGTTGGCAAATTTACCCACTCCCCCCAAATAAAAGTGCCTTAAAGTGACTTCAAGGCGTTAAAGTCAAAGGAAAGGCCTCCCTGCTGGCACAAGGGGTTAAGCACAGTATTTTGAAGTTATCCACAGCCTCTGCAGCAGAGTTCCATCCCTGAAGGTAATTATTGTAGTGACCTGCTATTTTGCATCACCAGGGTGCTGTTTTGCCAGGGAGCTACCCACATGGCACAGCAGACCTCTCCTGTCTTACCCGCTGCTCCCCTCAGCAGTGTATTTCAGCATTATGCCTGTTCTGTTCCCTTCTCTGCCTCTGGTGAATCCTCTCACCCCCTCACCTCTGGCCTGTACCTCAGTTCTTGTATGCATAAATAAAAAAAACCTAAAATAAATAAAGCCAAAGGAAACATTCCTTATAATTTTTAGTGTGCTAACTTAAGCATGATGAAGTTTTTAACTCTATTGTCTATAAATATGTTCCTTTATAGATGATTCAAGTATAGCATGTTGAGAGTAATTATCATCTTCAAATAAATACTATAAAAATGCTAAAAGGGCAATATATGAAAATAATTAAGTCAATAATTATAGTATTGTCCATCTGGTAGATAATTAGTAAATGGAGGTGATGCAAAATAGCAGGTCGCTACAATAATTACCTTCAGAATTTAAAAAATGGGGGAAGCTAGGGAAAATATTGTTAATACCAAATCTCTCTGACAAAGTGGGTAGGTGTTGCTTTCTCTCCTGAGAACATTTTTCTCTTTTTGAAGAATATCAAATGCGGAAGCTAAGAATGCTGTATTTCATACCATGATAATGTTTCAAGTAAGAGTATCCATATAATTTCATCTATACTACTGAAGATTTAGGGATTCATAGACATTCCAATTCACCCTGGACAGTAGGTCAAAAAATACAGTATCCACTGCAGGATGAGCCAAAATTAACCCTCATAGCTGTTTAATGCTACGTTGACCTTCATCCCTCCCTCTCTTTTGTCCCTGTTAACACTACATTGTTTAATTGACAAAAAATTTTAGCGATGTACATCAAATAGTTTTTACAGTGATGTATAATAAACAGAATATTTTAGTGGAAACCCAGTTTCTACTAAACCCAGTTTAGTTTATGATATAAACTAAAACCTGAATTTATTTCATACTGAAACTTTGAAAAAGTGAACCAAAAAGAAAACAAAGCATTTTGATCTTTCTGTGAAATTTTCATTTTTTCTATCATGTTTTCTTATTGCCTAAAGAAATATCATAAACTTTAAAACATGCCTCAAAATTATTACAGAAATAATATATGTATGCATATAAAAAATACTGAAAGGTGGAAGACAAAAAGTAATAGTCCCCTACGTCTTTTTTGCTGTGTGAATTTGCCCTTTATAAAAGGTGACTCTGCTGATTTAGATCATAGTTCATCAAATGCAGGCTATGGTGAGGAGATAGGCAGATGCATATCCTGTGATGCATTCACTTGTCCCATCTCTGAAACAATTCCATTATGCTGTACTTAATGTCCATCTATAAGATTACAGAACTTTGTTATTCTTCCAGAGATAGAGGTTGTCTTTATCTCTGTTTTCTTTGAGTAAATGGACATGCTCTTTTATGTGATTTGTTACTTATAGTAATTAATATATATAATAAGTATATGAATCATATCTAAGATATACAGTTGGTTATAATAATAGAGTAATATGCAAAGATCACCAAAGCATTAATTTTTAGTCTTGGAGAACAAACATATTCACATACAGATCATCAATAATAACCTCAATCTCTTTAGCAAAAGTTGTTTTAGGTACATGTAGTAGCCCAGACACAATTGAGAAAAACTGAATTCAAGAATGTGGATGTAAATCAGTCCTGTTACAGTTAGATATATGGCTTTGAGCAAAAACACATAATATCTTTGTTTTTATTTTTATCTCTATGATAAGGTTGTTGAACTGAAAGTGTTTAAATCTCTTCCACGTCTAATGTTCTTTCCAGAATTTTTATGAAAAAAAAAAAAGTATAGAAGATGGTCTTATCAGTTAAATGATAAAACTGAATTATAGGAAAATTATTAATTATAGTCTGCTACTCATATGCTTATGTACTTATTTTATATAAGACTTTGAACTGTCCTTGAGATAGAGATGGAGATGTTCTAATCTTCTGGCTTGCCTGCATCACAAGAACTACGTATTATATCAATGTCTGATTTTATTGTTATTACTATTAATACTGATTCTGCCTTAAGCACTATAGTGTGACAAATCTTAAGGGATAGTTGAAGAGTAAGTGTCAGAGTAAGTGAAATCAATGGTGACCCAGATCTGAGAAGTCATAACAAGGAGAGAGAAGGTGAACAGACTCAGTCCTGTGGTCACTTTAATTGCTTATGTTCCTTTTAGTTAAGACCTTCTTCCATCAAGATTTATTGCCACTAGCAGCCAATGTCATTAGTTAACAGTTAAGATATGCTTTTTGTGTGTCAGGTAACATTCTAAGCACATTTTATTAGTTCCTCACAATAACCCAGTGGGATACATATGATAGCAACCACTAATAAGAAAATGTTAGATTTGGATTCAATTTCAGATAATCTTAAACCAGAATATGTGCTCTCAAGTGCTCCATCACACTGCCTCCTAATTGTGCTATTCTGTTTCCTCTGCTTTATAGGCTCTTTATATGCTTTCCACCTCCAATTTCCACCTCCATGCATGAATTTTCACTTTATATATCTCTTGTTTCCAATAAATCTTCTAAAGTTGGTAGTTTAGTTTCCTGCTGAAAAAATATAGTTATTTGACTGAAAACACCTATACCCATGTGCTGGGAATTATATTCTGGTTGCCACATTTGGATAGTATGGGTTTTGAAAATAAAGTATATAAAACTTTTTTTAAAGAGGTCATTTAGACATAATTTATTCTCTATTTTAACACTAATTATTCTGTATCTCGGATTCTTATTCTGAGGGCAGTATATCAATAGAATCCTTCCAGAAATTGGTGGGTCTATGAAATCTATGCCAAAAACGAAAGAAAATTGAATAAACACAAAATAGTCATACATTTTGAGGACGTTGTAATGTCTAAATTCTTTCCTGGGACCAAAGACTTAAGAGTACCTGCTCCACAGTTTAAGCTTTATAGACCCACAACTAGTAATTTGAGTAATGCTGTAAACTTATATTACTTACTGAGAGACACTTAAACAATGAATAAATGAATGGAATAAAAGGCAATATATACGTTCAGGTTTCGAAAGGCCACCTAGAACCCATCCTCCTTTAATCTTTGACCTTTCTTTATCACCTTATTAGAGCAGGTCTGCTTTACTGAGTCACCAAAGTTAAAAGGGCCCAACTCCAATTGTGTCTGTAAATCAAGGTCAGAACCTGACCCTAAATTTGCTATATTTGTCCTAGCATCTCTTGAAGGGAACAGAAGATCTATGGCAGTAAAAGAAGGGTCAAGGCAGAAAAAATTAGTTAAAGGATTAAATCAGAAAGCATTCATTAATTTTACAGTAATTGCTGGGGAGACCTATGGAACTTTAAGCCATTAAAGCAAAAAGAGCTTGGAGACACTGCTCTAAGGCCAAATCTATTCCTGGAATGAGTGGGTAAGAGAAGTAATTGTATTCACTTGATTTGAATTATATCATACTCTTGCCAAAATACTCTAACTTCTCTCTCAGGAAAACATAAATACCACAGTTTAGATCAGGGGCATACCCAAAATTTTAGCTTATGTTTTAGATCAAATTAGGACTGTAAAATGACAGATTTACATGAATAAACATATTTGGTTAAGTGAGTTTCTGAGTTATATAATGTTTAGTAATATGAGCAAATATCCACGTTGTTTTATTAAGGATGAGTAATTTAAGAATTTTCCATTTCTAAAAAAAAAATAAGTATCTGTTTCTGAGAGGTTTATTAAGGCATGTATTTTATGAGCCACTGATTGAATCATTCACTGCCAGTTTCTTGTTAAAAATTTTTAATTGAATAAAGGTACTCTCAAGAGGGTAGACAACTCCTTGAAGATGTACATATTACTTGTCAGTTTGCATGTTTGTCCATAAAATAATCATAACAGTGAAATAACTAGTTTTGACCCCCATTTTGAAGACGTTTCAAGTAAAGTAATTGAATAATATGAGAAAGCCCAAGTTTTTGTATCCTGTACATTAAACATTTGTACAAATGGGTAAAAACTTTGTTTTTGAGTAGTTCTCATGTTAGGAACAAGTATGCCCTGACATTTCTTTTGTTAAGTCTGTTCATTCATCATTCATTTGAAACTTACTTCAATTTTGCTTTGTGAAGATAATATGCTGGCCACTTTGGTCATGAAAAGGAGAGAAAAGTCCAGGTCCCTGACATTAAGAACTCAATTTCTGCCTTGGAAGGTATTCATCTGTATAGACAGAATGTTCTGTTGGGATTAAAAGGAAGATTTTATGTCTGGTTAGGGGTTAGGGGTTCAGGGTTGTGTCATACAACAGGCAAGTATTGGATTTGACCATGAAAGAAGTGAACTTGATAAAGGTAATATGGGATGAGGAGGGCATTTGAGGCTAATTAAAAGAAGTGCCCAAAGACAGTGCAGCCTTTATGAGGAGAATGTAGATAAGAGCACATCTGGTTTGACTGCAGTATGGATTGCCTATAGGGGAGTGTTAGGTGGAAATCTAGGAATCAGGTAAGTGCTCTAGAAAGGTAGTAAAGGGTTGAATTTCTGACGTAGAAGCTGGTAATTTATCTGATAGGCAAGTTTAAAGGCCTTTGTGTGTGCAGGGGAATGGAGGGGATATAATTAAGATAATGTATCATATTTACTGAACATTTATTATGTGCTGGGCATTCTGTTAAGAGTTTTCATATTTTTGAGCCTGGTAAGATGGCAACAGAGTAAAGATGCTGGGCTTGTCTCCTACATAGTCACACATAAATTGTAACAGAGCAAAACCAAAAACCAGTGATGAAAGATAAGCAGATAACTGTAGCATACATCAGGAGCAACAATGTAGTGGAAAGGGGTCAGAAAAATTGTAATTGAACTGTGTATGCAGCACTATCTGCTCCCTGCAACTCACAAGATAGAGGAGCAACAGCCATACTGAACCCCACTATAATTGTTGACTCAGGCAGAAATACCAACATTGAGGACATTGAAAGCTCTGCATTGCACTTCCACAAGGGGGCACCCAGAGTTATCGAGGACAGAGGGTGCACTATTAGAGAATTTTAGGAGTGGGGGTGCAGAATGATGAATACTGACTTGAGCCTAAGACGCCCAATATAGAACACCTGGACTCTGAACTATCAAGGAAAACCAGGACTGGTCACCTGTATCTCCTTATAGAAGAGACTATTATTTACAACCTGAGGCTATGATATTCAAAATATCTCTTTTAACCCCACCCAGCAACAAAACCAAGACAAGTGAATGCTTTCATTAACCCTTGTTTAAGTACCTAATCTTAACTGGAGCAAGCACCCAGGGCAAAGCCCTCTACTGGAAATGAAAGAGATCAACTCCCAGCTTCTGACACTGTCCCAACTACAATTCTTACTCAGCACTACATCTAGTGCTTAAATACACCCTACAAGTTGAAAGTGGCAGGAGACTATACTAGAGACATTCAGGTGGAGGAGTTGGCCTAAGGGAGGGAATCACTGTAGATTCCCACCACACAACTTTGGTACTCTAGTACAGTAGGAAGCTTGAATCCTTGAAACTCACTGGAGTCTACTCATTGACACCCTACTATCCTGGGTCCCTTCTATCTACTATACCAGTTCACTGGCCATCTGAAGTGGTGCAAAGACAGCAATTTGAAAGCTTGTCCATATTATAAGCCATAAAAACTGAAAAAGAAAATTTAGGAAAATCTTAGTCCAGCAAATTAAAGATATACTTGAAGTTCACGGAAAAGTTATAACAATGCTCACTGAAAAAATAAATAAATGATGTAAAACAGGAACAGAATAAAGGAGAAAATATGAAACTTACAATTAGAACTACTGGATCTACAAAATACTAAGACTGAATTTTTAAAAAATGCAATACAGTGTCTCATCAATAGACAATCTGCAAGTAATGGAGAGAATTAGTGATTTTGAAAGCACAGTGTCTGAAAACACAATCAGAACAACAAAGAGAAAAATGAGTATGAAAATACTATAACAGTTCATTGAGAAAACCTAGAGAAATAACATCCATATTGTGGGGGTGTTGAAAGAGAGAGATAGAAAATTTATTTAGGGCCTCCCTGGTGGCACAAGGGGTTGAGACGCAGCCTATGAAGCTGTCCGCAACTACTGCAGCACGAGTTCAATCCCCCACTGGCCAGGGAGGAGACCCACATGTGCCAGCAGACCTCTCCTGACTTGCCCGCTGCTCCCCTCAGCAGTGTATTTCAGTCAATCTGCCTGTTCTGTTCCCCACTCTGTCTCTGGTGAATCCTCTCACCCACCACACCTCTGGCTTGTACCCCAGTTCTTGTATGTATAACTAAATAAATCTTTAAAAAGAAACTTTATTTAATGAAATACTGAGGACCATTTCAATATGGGAAATAAATGAGACATTCTAATCCATGATCCAAAAAGTTCCAAACAAAATAATAACAGTAAAACTCCCAGACATATTGTGATAAAATTGTTGAAAGTCAATAACCAGGACAGAATATTAAACACTTTGAGAAAAAGTAACCTATAAATGAATTGCCAATTAGAGTAACTGGAAATACCATCCATCAGTGGTCTTGAGTACAACCTCTCCAGATCATCTTTGAAAATACTATCTCTGCTATATTTAATTAACAGTTACTTAAAATACCTTATCCTTACTGTTCCCTGGGTTAGGCAACTTGGTTCTAGGGCAATGGTTCTCTACATGTGGTCTCCAGACCAGCAGCATCTGCATTACCTTGTTAAAAATGCATATTCCTGGCTCCACCCAAACCCTCTGGTTCAGGAACTTAGGCCTGAAACCAAGTCCTCTGTGTTTGTAAAAAGCCCCCTGGATGATTCTAAGGCACACTGATATATGAGAACCCTTGTCCTAGGAGTATGTCAAAACAATGATCAACATTACAACTAGGTAATTTTGTGGTGTGCAATACTTAGCTTTCATGTAAAATTGTCAGCTTGTTGATTACGTTTTGTTTCTAAATATTTACTTACTGCTGTTGAGAAAGGGATAAGTATTTTTGCCAGGATTTTTTTATACAGGATGAAAAGGCACAACTGCTCATGCAAAGGGGAAGAAGTAAGACAGAAAATATATTAGTTATTATAACCACATCTTAAATTCATCATTTTCTTCACTCCATGTGCCTGTATTCCTTAAATGCTGCTTTATTTATTTTTAAATCATTTACACTTGGATTCACACATCCTGAAGATTTACTTTCATCTCCTTTTTTACCCATATCAATGAATATTTAAGTTTAACAACTCTACTGTACCTCTACAGCTTATTCAAGTCCTTTCTTCTCCTTCCCCCCTCTCCCAAAACACTAGGTCATTGTCATTGCTCTGGCCCTTACCTGATCATGTGCCTCTAGTATTCTTTAATGTATTTGGTACGGATAACAATTGCTAAAATATTACTTTGTCATTCACCTGCAAATAAAAAATTAAGCAAAATGACCTATTGCTTACCTCATAAAAGCCAAATCTCTTATCCTTGCTAAGACATCTATATCTAGTAATAACTAGTTATATAATTATATGTAAGTATAACTATATACTGTATTTTCTGTTTTATCATCCATCCTTGCCGCCCAAGTTTTCAAGCTACATTGACATCTGGCAGCACACTCT
Source organism: Talpa europaea (assembly GCF_964194135.1). Lineage (NCBI taxonomy): Eukaryota > Metazoa > Chordata > Mammalia > Eulipotyphla > Talpidae > Talpa > Talpa europaea. The sequence continues at coordinate 36,693,965 of NC_140069.1, forward strand.
CTTTTATGTTTTTAATTATTTCCTGTTTAGCATTGTTTCCTCATAAAATTTTTTAGATATTAAAATATTGCTTTTAGATATAATTTCATCAATTCCATAGTGGCCAAAAATCAAGAACATTCTTTAGTGTGTATAATAGTTGTCTATATAAGCAGGGTATTATGTATTGTATATAATATATAATTCAGCTATTTCAGCCCAAATCCATGTGAGAAGAGGTGGCTATTACAAATATCAGCCTAAAGAACATCTTTGTGTATCTGCAGTTTGCCCTTATTTTTAGTTTTAAGATAGTTTCTCAGTAGTAAAGTTACTCCAATTAATGTTGCAAATATGTAAATAAAAAACATTTATGTCATTTGGAAAGACTGATACATTATAATTTAATAAATGTGCTTCTAGTCCTTCCTTTGGTAATGTTTTATATGTATTTGTGCATATGCTAAATGTTTTTTCTGCTGACATTTGCATAAGCATTCTACCATGTCATTAGAGTTTATAAAAAAAGTTTTAATAGGCATGTAATATTCCATTTGAAAAGTATAAGTATTTAATCATTTTATTGCATATTTAGTTATCTTAACATATCTATTAAAATAATTCTGCCTGAAAAATTTTGTACAGACTTATCTTTCTAGTTCTCTCATTATTTTCTTATAATAATTTCCTAAAAATACATCAAAGAAAATGATGAAAAATTAAAGTTCTTGAAACATCTTGCCAATTTGTTTTCAATGTAGTTTGCCAACTTATGCCATTAGTAGGATATGCAATTGCTTGATTTAGTGCTGCTATTTTAGCATTAAAGATGATAATGTTTTAATCATTGCTAACTTCATGGGGGAAAACAATATTTTGATTTAATTTTCATTTTTTAATTGGTTATGTTTGAATATTTTCATGTTCATTAGCCATTTGTATTTCTTCTAGGTATTTTCTATACATAGTCATGGCTAATTTCTAAATTGTGTTTGCATGGTTATCTATTTGCCATAGAAGATTTTAACCCTTTGTCTTTTAAAATCACCTAGAAAATGACTATTTCTGTTTAACGGTTCATACAGAATTTACAAGTTTTCTCTTCAAAGTTAAACAGAGTGATTTTGCTTTTCAGATATGAAGGGTCTGCTTGTGAAACAATTGTAGGTCATAGAACCAAAGTTAGATTTTATTCATAGACACGGCAGTCTTTTAATCCTTTAGGCAATTGTAAAAACAAATCAGTCTTATACATTTGAAAGAATAAACATGTAGGCATTGCCAAACTTTAAACTACTTATACTACTTTAGCACTTCTAGAAATTTTCACATTAGAAAAATCAGAAATTACACAGAAAGTCACTTTTAAAGTGTTTTTAAATCATGACTAATTTGAAACAACCTAAACTTTTAGTAGTAGGAATGACTTAATTGATGGTAAACTTATATATAATAATCCTATGTTGCCACTAGACTCCAGATTTTAAAAGAATTAATGATCCAGAAATACTCATGCTATAGTAACAAAATGGCTAAAAATTATTTTATATAAATGAGTTGGATGCATAATTATGTATGCATATTTATGTATATTTGTGTGTGTTGAGGGAGGTGGTATATATATGTGTGTGTGTTTTTATTTATGCTTAGAAGAACTGGGGTATAGGCCAGAGGTATAGGGCGAGAGGGTGAGAGGATTCACCAGAAACAGAGTAGGGAACAGAACAGGCAGATCTACTGAAATACACTGCTGAGGAGAGCTGCAGGCAAGATGGGAGAGGTCAACTGTGCCATATGGGTTAGTTCCCTGGCCAGGGATTGAACTCATGCTGCAGTGGCTGGCGATTTCTTGATAGTGCTGAGACTTTAACCCCTATACCACCAGGGAGGCCCCATTTGTGTGTGTGTGTGTGTGTGTGTTTTAGAATACAGATGTGTATGGTGAATAGTATGAGGGTTAATATGTGTTTTAATGGGTATGTTGTGGGTTTGGGTGATTGTGGGAATATGCAGGTTTCTGTGTACATGTGTTTAAGCTGTGTGTATGAGTTTATGCATAGGTATTTGTGTTTATGAATGTGTATATGTCAACGAATAATCAAAGATGAAAAACTCCAAGACCAATAACCTTGAAATGATCATCATAGCTATGAATAGGTATGATTAATTTTCTTAATTATAGTTTTCCTCTAGTGCATGTGCTTTCATATATTTATGTATATGCATTTAATTATTCTTAGAGATTTTTATAATTAATTTAGACAAAATATTTTATTAATTATTAAATAAGCTCCAAATTCCAAAAAAAATTGTAAAAATTCCACTTACTATGGATAAAATGATAAAAAGGATGAATTTTAGAAGCAGAAAAATTACAAACAACAATTTGTATATGTTTTCTTTGTGCCATGTAAGTATTTTATATATACTGTGAAGTTTTAATTTGAACTAAATGATGTTAGCATAAACTGTATATACTTTTCTCAGTTCATTTTTATCCAGTTTAATCACAAACATAAAATATCTTATGGATGTTTCCTATTAAAGCCGGTTGAATTATAAAGTATTTGATTTATTATATAATTTTAGAATGTATGATTGATTTGAAAGATACCTGCTTTGCTTCAGTGTAAAATGAAACTTAGTATTTTATATTTTTAAACAGTTGCTTGTTCATAGATGATTTGAAGCATTTGTTAGGATTTATTTAATACCTCACTCAAGAAATATAGAAAGAAAAAGATCAGAGGTTAATCTAATCCTTTAGGCCAGAGATTCTCTCAAATTATATTCAGAGATGTTAATGGGTGTTCTGGAAAAAAATACATAAATCAAAGGTTGTGTGGTCAAATACGGTTGGGAAATGTTCTCTACTCCAATCGTCTTGTTGATTTTCAGTTCATATTAACTCTCTGAGGTCCTCCCAAAAGAAGCCTACTTACTTAGATTTGTTTAATTATTTACCATATAAATTTGATTATGGAATTCCTTTTTTATTTGTTTTTTCACAGAATGCCCATTAATGTGTCATGAAAATACAGCTCTACATTTCAAAAATACTGTGCTAAATTTCTAGTAAAGTCACAGTAACAATTTTATTTTTAGTTCAAATAGTTTTTTTTTAAGTGTTGCACAGTTAATTCATTCAGATCATCTTAAAAATAAGAACAAATTAAGGTAGTAAATAGCAACAAATTAAAGTAGTAAATAGCAGTTGGTATAAAGCATCAAAATTTATTTCTAAGCATCTGATATACAAATAGCATAGAAAAAATCTTATATAAATTTCTTAAATAAAAATCCTTTTGTAGTCAATAAACATTCATATTCAGAAAAGGTACTTATTGATGTAGAAAATTTGACCCAAAAAGTATGTTTATAGTATATGTGTAGTTATTTTATTGGCATATATTGAGTCCTTCTAGATCATTATGCATACCCTACTCAGAGATAATGATTCATATGAGTGGCCAACATCTTATATTAAATTCTTGAAGCACAATTAAGGATAAAGTGCACCTCAATTTCTTTATAGCCTTATATTGATGCACAGATTGGAAACAGACCAATTTCCTTATTGATAAAAGCTACCATTAGATACATAGGACCAATTTCTAGCATTTTAAAGTTTTGAAACTGTTTTAAGCATTCAAATCATAATACTACCTTCCTCACAATTCTCCAGAGTTCCCTATAATGTGACTTAATTCACCTTTCATATCCTTCTAGTCCTCTAACACTCAAATGAATTTCTCTCTTGACCTCTACTTCCATAATCTACATCTTTGTACCTCATGTCCTTTGTCATGTTACTAGAGCTCAGCTCCAGTTTTTTTAAACTTTTAAATCTTTCATTTTTCTTGAGAAGTATTCCCACCAGAGGAATATAAACCTGACTGCCAGCTGGGGCCCAAGTGGAAAAGGGACAGGGAGTCTCATCATTTAGTATACAGATTGGCATCGAACCACCTCTCCTAATACTCACTCCAGTGCTTAATCCCCATGCATCATCCCCAACTTCTACTATTCTTTGTCTCCTGAATTCTAAGAATTTTAGTTAAATTGTCCCAGAAACTATTCCTCATCTGGTTGCATGGTGGTCATCTGGATGCATAGTGGATTAAGAATGGATTTTTGAGCATAGAACTGATACTTCTATAACTTTTATAAAATCATTTGTAGGGTTATTATTTTCTAATTTAATAGAGTTCATGGCGGGTAGAACACAAATGTGAATACTGAATCTGCTAAGTTGTCCATAAATCTTAAATATCCCCTTTGTACATATGCCAAAAATTTTTATTGTAAGGTATTGGACATAATTTTGATGTGGGAGTACTAAAAGCAAATTTGTCCATAGTATTGACTTCATGTTGTCTTCACCAAAGTGAATTTTCTTTCTTTTGCTGATAGGACATTTCTTTGATCCTCACAGTGCACATAATTATACTTTTAAGAAAGAAATGTCTTGCAACTTCTTTTGAATAAATGTATCTAGAAAACAATTATCAATGATTGATTAGGTACTACTAATTCTCAATAACTTATGAAGTGTGCTTGTTGAAAAATTATTAAGCATAGACATAATCCAAATGTGAGTACTTCTTTAGATCTAACTAGTAATCTATAGGATACAAGGAGACTTGGGAACCATGATAAGTGGCAACATGTAGGGGAAATCAGAATAAGCTAAACATAGCTTGAGAGATTAGTCATTTACTGGATGAGAGACTATTAAAAGTTGGCACTGAAGTACATTATTAGTGAAACTGTATCATGCCTAGTGATGTCTTAGATAATTCGCTTTATAATAATCTGGGTAGAAAAGTTAAGCAGGGATATAGATGAAACAAGATTGAGAATGTATTGGTAATTGTTGAAGTTGGTACAGGCACATGAGGTTTATTTGCCATTCTCTCTACTTCTGTCTTGTTTGAAAATTTGCATAATAAGTAAAAAAATTGAAAAACTGTTTTGACTCCTTTCAAAAGATGAGTGTATCTGCTGCTGAAAAAAATCAACTGAGAATTCAAAACTCTTCTAATTCAAAACAAGGGAATGGCATTATTAAGAATTCTAGTCTACACTTTGGGATGCAAAGCTCTGCATTTGAAGCTACCATGTCTGCTCTAAGATATGCATACTAATCAGAGTCAGATATTAAAATATTCATAATAACCCTGGAATAGTTTGATGTTTTATTTTAATCTAGTGAATCTTATTGTATAGAATATTCCAGTAAATGATTTGTCCCTTAACTCAGTGTCTTTACTATTCAGTGTACCAGAGGCAACTATGAATCTCTAAAATGAATGAGATTCTGATCTCAAAAGTATACTTAAAAAAAATTCTTACAGACATATAAAGTCATACTTTCCTTTTCCTGTGTTATATCATCTTTGGATTCACAACTCTTTTGTATTGTGGTCCACAATCTCATGCAATGTTCCAAGAACAACCTACATACTCAAGCATTTCTCTAATCTCTGCATTTCGACTCATCTGCTAATACTTTCTCCTCTTCTGTACCAACTGTAAGTCACAATCCTGCCTCATGTCCTTGATAATTACTTTTTCTTCTGTCCTGGAAGTTCTTCACTAAGTTAACTGCATCACCTTCCTCCTCTCTTTACTCAAATTGTCTAAGTAGCAAGTAGTGTTTGACTATCCTCTGACTAATTTTCCCTTAATGATCCTCCTTTCTTTTTCTTATGATACTTATCTCTATATAATAGTCCATACATTTAACTTTTTATTGTCATATATATTTGCTTATTATCTTTCTCATCCCACCAGTAAGCGCTGAATGACAGCCAGGATGTTGGTCTCTCTTATGGTAACCTTTATTTTTTTTTTAGGAAATATTTATTTATGCATACAAGAACTGGAGAGTAGGCCAGAGGTGCAGGGGCAGGAGGGTGAGAGGATTCACCAGAGACAGAGTGGGGAGCAGAACAGGCAGACTGACTGAAATACACTGCTGAGGGGAGCAGCAGGTGAGACAAGAGAGGTCTGCTGCACCATGTGGGTAGCATCCCCATGTGGGGATCGAACTCAGGCTGTAGTGGCTGGCAATTTCATGATAGCGTTGCATTGTTAACCCCTGAGCCACCAGGGAGCCCTCTTATGGTAACCTTTAATACCAGACTGTCTTACATATAGCTAGAGTTCCACAAATAATTGATAATTCATTTGATGAATTATCTAGCAACTATGGAATATATACTAAATGTAAATTAGATTGTTTTTAAGACTTTTTGAAATAGAGTAATCATAAACTATTATTGGTCCTTTTTGCATTCTAGTATGTTGATTGAATATCATATTATGAAGTTCAAAGGCAAGGGGACATGATGCAATTTTCAAAGTCTGTTGAGATCAGGAGTCATGGAAGATCAACTGCCTAACAGATGTGTTGCCATAGAGAACTTCAGTGATGGTAATGCAAAGGGCATGGATTTATCCTCTTCTCCTTTCTTCTGTCTCTTGTTCTCTACCACTAGAACTTCCTATTTGTTTGATTCAACTGGCAGTCAAATGGTAGGGAGCCCCAGTGATGCCATCCATAGATGTCAGCCTTCTAGGGAAAGAAAGAGCAGAAAGACAAAACCAACTACAGAAAGACAAATGTATACCAAACAACTTAACAAAGCATTTAAAAAGGGTCGGGGCGGGGGTGGGGGGGGATTGGATTGCTTTGCTGTTTTTCTAAAAGATTTATTTATGCATATAAGTAATGGGGTGCAGGCCAGGGGTAGGGGGTGAGAGGAGAGGACTCACAAGACAGAGTGGGGAGTAGAATAGGCAGATGTACTGCTGACGGAGCAGTGGGTGAGACAGGAGAGGTCTGCTGTGCCATGTGGGTCATCTCCCTGGCCGGGGATTGAACTCATGCTGCAGTGGCTACAGATAGCTTCTTAGTGCTGTGACTTAACCCCTTGTGCCACCAGGGAGGCCCCTGCTTTGCTATTTTGTTAAGATTTCCTACCTGCTCAGTCATGAAATTTATCTCTAATTTATTATCTATGTGCTTCTTTTTAGATTTTAGGATTAGAATGACAGTTAATTCATTGAATATTTGAGTCTAAATGAATTCTTCCTACTTTACTCTTTTTCTTTTTCTCCATGTTTAGATTTATCACTAGATATCATACTGGCAATAGATAGGGAGGTGAATCAAGAGTAGCGATAGCGGATGGTAGGAGGTTATTACCATTTTTCAGTTTAAAATATTTGATATTCAAGTACTGAGAGCTGGAGATGGGTCTGAGATGTATTCACTGTACACAGATGTGTAAACTGCTTGATTAGTTGAGAAATAAATAGTAATGTGTACAAGATAACGTCTAGATTTGAAGTTTGCTTAACTTGATGGTATCATTTACATTGTAACTAACATAAGACTGAGCCATGTTTTGCTTGCACTTAAAGCTAAACAATCATTGTTGAAAGATTTCACTTTTAATTGTGGTGACTGTGAGGTGCCCATGGAGATACCTAGATATAGATATTTAATAGAAGATCACTTCTGGAGCTATGGAGAAAGGACTTATGTGAAGTTACAGAGGAGTCATCAACATTTAGTGTATTGTTTGAAAAAGTTATTGTTGTTTTGAAAAACTGCATGTCAGGTACTTGATAGAATCATAGTTTCAGTAGCTTGTTCCCTTATAGATTAATTGTTTCCAAATTAGAATAGGGAGATCATTTTCATTTATAATATATAATTTTGGGGTTAGGGAACTGGAAAGAAGAAGGTACAGCAAATAAAAGGAGAAACAACCTGATTTCCTCTCCATCTAGATATATATTGTTGATGTTATTATTCTAAGCAAATACTTATTTTTCTAGACTACTTTTCTTAGGTCTGAGTTTAGAAGCTAACACAGAGTCACAGAGTTCCAAAGCTCATGGAGGAAATACCACTTAGTTTAAGGACTATGTAAGGTAAATGGTTTTCAGGCTTTTCTGCCATCCCACCATTAGAATTACCCTGCCTGATGGGCACCTGCAGTTGATACATTGTTGTAAGCTGTGTTACTTACTTCTGTGTGCCTTGGCTCAGTATTGAGGTATTCTCCAAGAGAAGCAGAAGCAGGAGAAGGAACAGGAGAGAGAAGGGGAGTAAGAATGCCTGAGAAGCCCAAGGTGAAGACTTGCCTGGGGCCTGGAGGCCTAATGGCTTCCTGGCTCCCCAGCAGCTCTGCCTGCCGTGTACCTGGTTGCTGCACTACCTGTAAAAGTTCAATAAAAGTCTGAGAAAGCCACTGAGGGGCTCCAAGACTCTTCCTTTACCTGTCTGGTCTGCTTGAATCATAGGAAACCTGCTCAGTGGCCTTCTTGCCCCTACAGACTAGAAAAATATTTAAGTTCCTTCTAAAATGTCACTTTGCTAAAGTATCAGATAGGTAATCATGTGTCTGTCTTTGGTTTGAATTTTAGAAAATTCAGATGAGTCAGGTGTATGTATCCATACAGGATTTTAGGATACACATAACCTATATTAATTGGCTTTATGTTATTATTTATTTTTTTCTCCTTAAATGCCAATATTCTCTCTCTTTATCCTCTTGAATATATTTCTGTGAGCACGTTAATAATAAATGAGGTATAATCTTTTTTAAATGAAATTGTGTAACTGTTTCACTCGAAGTTTTTCTCATTCTCAAACAGCTTGGCATCATGATTACCCCATCTCAAATTTTTATTAGTAGTATTTATCAAGTTAAAATAACATGTTAATTAAACACAAATGAGTAAAATATAAGAGATATTGTTGAAGATCTTAACACTTTATGTATGTGGCCTAATGACATTGCTACAGAAAAAACCCATCATGTTTAATAAGTATAAGCACAGTCTCTGAAAGCTATTTAAAGTTCATTGTTTAAGCAATTTTTGAAAATGTCATGGAAATCATGCTATATCCATAATCGCTTTTAATCAGAACTTGCCTATAAATTGTCATCTTTTACTAGATCTTTTAAAGTACATAATGGAGTCTCCAGTCTCAACCCTCTACTCACAAATTCCACTCATAAAACGTTAACATTTTTAATGATTTCTTGTGTAAACATATGGAAGTTTTCTATGCATATGCAAGCATAATATGTGGGTCCGTATTTGTATGTTTTTTCACTTACCTACAGTTTGCATATATGGGCCCATTTCTTTTTTTCTTTATGAGTATTCAATATTGAATTATAATCATTTTTTAATTCATTCCATATTCACTGAGTGCCTACTTCATGTCAGAAGCTGTTCTATAGTCAGTTTAACAAGACACACACAGTCCCTTCCTTCATAAAGGCTAGAGTCAAAAAGGTGTGAGACAAATAAGTTAATAAAATGAGTATCTATTTTTGAAATGACCTCAGAAGAATCAAATAGGCTATAAGAATTTAAAATAATAGTAAATGTCTATTTATCCAGTGTGATTTAGAAAGGTTTGTGATTTGATCTGAGAATCTAAAATATTGATAGGAAGCAAACAGACCCCAAGAGAGGGTGAAGGTCTCTTTTTTCACACTGTTATATAATAGTCCACTGAAATGTACCACCTTTTATTTATCCACTCCATTCTCTATTTAAAAGGATTTTTTTTCTATAGAAAAATACTGGTATAAATATCTGTACATAAGCAAGTCTACTGGTGCACATGTTCAACAATTTCTGTACAGAATATACCCACAAATAAATTTGCAGTGTCATAGGGTATTTACATCTACTTTAACACATTCCAAATTGTTTCCCAACATATTGCATAAATTTAAATTCCCATCAGCAGTGTGGAAAAGGACTTGTTTCTCTACAGCTTTACCAATACTTCATAATGCTAAGTTTTGGTTTTTTTTTTTTTTTCTTGAATCTCTCCGTCTTGATGAATGTGACATAAAATAATACTCTCTGAACTTCTCTAACCCTCACCTCTGCATCCTGTTTATATTGTCCAGAAGAGTATGATAACAATATAGCTCACCTGCTGTGTTCCATAGAGAAGTCGATTAGTCACGAGGGAAATGCAGAATCAAATGGCATGTATAAGTAATGCTCAGTCATGAATTTGTAGAGTGGAGAAAAGGGAGCATTTCGTATAGATAAAGCAGATGTGGTTGGGGACAGAAGGAAAAGTGGAAGGGGCTATACAGCTAATATTGGAAAGATATACAACTAATATTGATGGCTAATATTAATGACTAGCTCCAAACTTCGAGCTAGTCTTTTAATATGTTATTGTGTTAACATAAAAAGACAGGACAGGAGCCTGAGATGAATCCAGCAAGAAGAAAATAGTTAATGGCATAGAGTAGATACAATGCAAAGGACCTATACCGCCCAGGGGGAGAGCCCAAAGAGACTCATAAGATAGTCATCATAATAGCACATTGTTGCAGAGGAACAGGATTTTTTGTTGTTTCATTTTGTGTTTTCTTCTTAATGGGTATAGAGATCATAGATAGTTTTATCAAGAAATGTAACAGATCTAGAACCTAAAATTACCATGTATTTTTCTATACTTTGGAAAAATGAATGTTGTATAAATAATTGTATCTTGCAAAACTGTATATTCTTTATTGACTGTTGTTGAATTGTGTTCTGTACACTTTGCTAAGCACTCCTATAGGAATGTTTTTATTGAATCTTGATCACTACCCTAGGAGATAGCACCACCATTATCTAAATTTCATAGTGTCTACACTAAGCTTTACAAAGGTCATGTGTTGCTCAAGATTGAACTTTTAGGTGTCTGATCCAGGCTCTGAACCTGTGTCCCCCATATCTGCCACATAGCATTACCTTTCACAGAATGAATTGCTAAGTGCCCAATGAGCTGCCTGCACAATAAATTCTATGAGATGTTATTGGAATAAATAATGAAATATAAGGACTGTAAGGAAAATTAAGACTTGGTAGCCCAAATCACAGTGGTAGATGCAGGACACTAGTGATACAGGTTTGAATATAAGTGGAGCTTGAGAAACAAATTCTGGCGCCCATAAATAGAACAGTTTGGGTCATGTCACGGAAGTATGTAAGTTTTTAGACAGAGCTGAGTTTGTGAAAGTAGGTATGTATGAACTTTTGGAGTTTATTAAACACAAGGATAAAGCATTTAAAATTAGCTCAGGAAATAAACCATAGCAATCATAGCCTTGAGCAGGAAAGTTTAAAAAAAGAAATGTTATTTTAGGGTAATTTTTTTCAGTACTAAGTAGGATAGATCAAAATAGGAAAAAAAATGAAAGAATCATGAATCCAAGCAAATGAATTAAGAAAGTGTTATAATATTCAAGTACAAGTAAAGGAGAATCTGGCCTCAGGACGTGATCTTACAGATGACAGGGAACAGAGGAGTCCTTTTATTAATTTAAGTGATTCAGTTGTTTAAAATGCTCTTTAAGTTGTGTTTAAGCTCTATTACCATCATTCCAAAACTCTTCCCTGTGACATTTAGGAATCCTATAGGGCCCATGCAAGCGTCTATCAGATAATAAACTCCGTGATTCATAATGCTTTGCTGTTTCTTTGTATGCTAGTGCTTAGCATTCTGCCCCACAAAACAATATACACCGAGGTTAAGTAGTGTAGCAATAGTAGTAGTAGTAGTACCTGTCACATACTTTGTACCTTACAAAATCAAGTCTATTTCTAAAATGTGTCGTGGATATATTGATTTATACTTCTTTCCAGCGATTAATAGAAATGCATTTATTTCCTAACTGCTCCACTCTGCTTATATTCCCTCCAAATCTTTATCCACACGGACATATTTCTAACCAGAGTCTGAATATAGCACTTAAACCCTTCTATACTGTCCTATTGAATTTACACATACAACATCCTACAGGTTGTTGCATGATCTGCCCATATAACTCTTTCCTATACTCCATCTTGACTGAAGTGATTTTCTTTCAGTTCCTTGAAAAATCAAAATTCTTTCATGCTATTCTAGTTATTTATTACTATAAAAATTCTTTTTGCAAATGGAGGGGGTTAAAACAACACTATTTATTTGGCCCAGAAATCTGTAATTTGGGTAAGACTCAGCAAGGACCACTTTTCTTGGTGACTCCTACTCATGGGCTGGTAGCTGCAATTATCTGAAAACCAGCCATTAACTCGACTGACAATTGATCCTGTCTATGGGACTAGAGCTTTAGATGAGACTATAAGGCCTCATTATCCAGGAGCTGGGGCTCCCTGGGTGAGTCTCTCAATAGGCAGAGAGCCAGGCAGAAGCTGTGTCACCTTTTTTCAAAGATAACCTTAAAAGTTGGGCAGCATGATTTCCATCTTATTGTCTTAATCAAAAGCAAATAACTAAAAATACAGGTAATCTGTATTTGAGAAAAGTTCATAATGTCATAAAGCATTTAATCTTTTAATTGCTTAAGTATAATCAATGTTAAACTCTTTCAAACTTCATATTAAGCCATTTCCCTTAAGAAACAAATTTCACAATTCCAAGAACAATAGACCCTCTGGGACAAGAGATGCTGTCAAGATTTTGAAGCACAAGGTAGTCCCTGGAGAGAGAAAGTTGATCCTTGAGAGCAACCAGGACTTGAGGTTGGAGTATGTGTTTTTATTGTCTTTAAGTATTCTTCCAGTATTCACTCTCTTTTGGAGTTATAGGAGAATATAATCTCATTAACTCTCTTCCCCTTCATCAAAATAAACTTCAAAGTTTAGTGCTCCCAAAATTTCAATGTACTAGTGGATTGATAACATCAGGCCCCTTTTCTTACCATTTGGTAGAAGTCAGAAAGAGATGTGAGATCACCTTCTCCTTCCCTTCAGAGGGCTATGCATTTTCAAGGAAAGAGAAGGCTTGCTTTTACAGAATTACAGCCTCTTCAGAGTTGCTTACTCTTTTTTTTTTTTTTATAGAGGCATGCTTTTATTTATTTATTTATTTGTTTGTTTTGTTTATACATGCACTGGGTACAGTCAGAAGCACGGGAGGGTGGGAGAATTCACCAGAGCCAGAGCGGGGAGCAGAGCAGGCAGAAGGAGCGAAGTACACTGCTGAGGGGAGCAGCGGGCGGCAGGAGAGGTCTGCGCGCCATGTGGGATCCTCCTCCGGTGGCCGGGAAGCAGCCGGGGATCGAACCGGCGCCACAGAGGCCGCGGGCAGCTTCGCAACCCAGTGCTCAACCGCTGCGCCACCGGGGAGGCCCCAGAGTTGCTTACTCTTCCTTGATCTTTGGTAACTGATGGCACATGGATTCTGTTGGATAGATAAGTTGCATATAACATGCTTATCATTTGTTTTCTGTTTGTGTTTTATTTTTTTCCCCTGCAAAATGGCTTAGCTACTCACTGATGAGATTCAGCTGTGTGAGAGAAGACAGCTGATTTCTGACCTGGAATGGCCTGTGTAGTAACCCTTTATATTACATAATAAAGGTGAGGTGCACAAGAATTCACTCTTCCTGGCTTTCTGGCTCTGTTAAGAATAGTTGTTAAGATCAAGAACCGAGATGTGTATCACTGGCAAAATATCATTTGTATATTTCAATTGTGGTATCAACTGGAGGCATTAATAAGAGGTCTCCACTTAGCAAGCCCTTGTAATTCTAGGACTCAAGCTCAGAAAATGTAGAGAAATTGTTTTAGGTATTGTACTTATCATGTTAAATAAGCTATATAAAGATCTAAAAAAACACATAAATAGAACCATGATGCAGTGATAAAAGCAGCAAAGAGCTTGAATAAGATGCTACGTTTGTGGCAGTGGTAAAACTGAGTTTGAGAAGGTCTCTAAAGAAGTCTAATTTAAAATAAATTCTAAAGAATAAGGAGAAAAGTATTTTTGCAGTTCATACATGGGAAAATTAATGCAACACCCCAAGGGAGGAAAGAATATAGCTTGTTTCAGGAACAGAACGAAAGCCCAAGATATCCCTGGAATATCAAGAAAGGTACCATGAAAAGAAATCAGAGTTAACAAAGACTACGGCCTCCCCGGTTCAATCCCCTGCGGCCGGCAAGGGTCCCACATGGCTTGCAGACCTCTCCTGCCGCCCGCTGCTCCCCTCAGCAGTGTATTTTGTCAGTCAGCCTGTTCTGTTACCCGCTCTGGCTCTGGTGAATCCTCTCACCCTCCCGCACTTCTGACTGTACCCAGTGCTTGTATAAATAAATAAATCAATCTTTAAAAAAAAAAAAAAAAACTGTTATACATCGACTCGTAGGTCACCATGAGAAGTTTGGATTTTATATTAAGTCAGTGGGAAACTGGTGAAGTTGTATAATCAAATAAATGATATAACTTGATGTACATTTAAAAATGACAGCTCACACCACTTCATACCCACTAGAATCACTATTAAACAAAATGAAGGCAAACAGGAAATAGCCAGGTGTTGGCAAAGGTGTGGAGAAATTGGTCCCCTTGTGCATTAATGGTGGAAATGTAAAATGTTGAAAACACTATAAAAAACACAGCATGTTACTTCCTTAAAAAATTATACAATTCCCATATAAATCAACAGTTCTACTTCTAGATATATTCCCCAAAGTACGAAAAGCAGGGATTTGAGCCAATACTTGTAGTCCAATGTTTATAAAAGCATTTTTAACAATATTCAAAACATGGAAGCCACAGTGTTTATTGATGGATCAGTGGATAAAAAAACAAGTAGTGTAAATGTTGATTGGAATATTATCCAGACTCAAAAATATAGATGCTACATGTGGATGAACCTTGAAACATCCTAAATGAAATAAGTCAGTCACAAAAGGACACATATTGTATGATTCATTCCACTTAAATGAGGTACCTTGAGTAGTCAAATTCATAGATACATAAAAGTAGAATAGTGATTGACTTACCTGTTTAATGGCTGTAGAATTTCAATTTGGAATGGAGGAAAATGTTATGGAGATGGATAGTGGTGATGGATACATAATAAGGTGAATGTACTTAGTGCCATTATTAAAATGGTAAGTAAATATTAGGTTATGTATATTTTACCACCAAAAAAAAAAGTTCACTCTAATTAGAGAATTTTATAATTTCTGAGGAAAATAATGATGAAATGAACAAATGGGTGATGGAAATTAGAGTTTCTACTTTAGGTAAAATTGAAGTTATGATATGATTAATGAAATGAATATAAATGGTGAGGAAAAAGGTGATTTAAGGATGATTCCAATATTTTTGGTTTAAACACCAATGCAATAACAGAGTATGGGCATTATGGTGAGGTCAGGGTTAGATGGTTAAATTGTTATGTTATTAACACATAAATGGTATTCAAGGAATTATTTTTATTTTTATTTATTTATTTATTTATTTATTTTTTAATAGAGGCATGTTTTATTTATTTATTTTGTTTGTTTGTTTGTTTTGTTTATACATGCACTGGGTACAGTCAGAAGCGCGGGAGGGTGAGAGAATTCACCAGAGCCAGAGCGGGGAGCAGAGCAGGCAGAAGGACCGAAGTACACTGCTGAGGGGAGCAGTGGGCGGCAGGAGGGGTCTGCGCGCCATGTGGGATCCTCCGCCGGTGGCCGGGGAGCAGCCGGGGAGCAGCCGGGGATCGAACCGGCGCCACAGAGGCCGCGGGCAGCTTCGCAACCCAGCGCTCAACCGCTGCGCCACCGGGGAGGCCCCCTCAAGGAATTATTTTTAAAGGAGATAACAAGGAAATTATAGATACAGTTGACTGACAAATATCAAGGCTACACAAGAAAATGCTGTCAAAGAATTAATGAAATATGAAGGAAGGATACTTCTGGCAAAGAGGGTTTCAGTAGTATTTAAAGCTGTGAAATAAAAATGACCATAAATAAAAATATTCTAGCATGGAAATAAGAATATTAATTCAGCTAGGTAAATGGGACTGTACAAGGTTGTTTTGCATTGGCAATTAGAGAAGCCAATTATACCCAGAACATATGCAACCACAGATCGTTGTCCTTTCGTGTTGCAAAATGGGATGTTTTGTTTGCATAAGAACTGATTTCTCTCAGTTATTATAGATATGTTTTCAGACACTCTGCTTCTCATTTTGAAGCATGAGTAGGTCTCCTAGGACTTCCCAGGATACAATCAGGCAGCTGGGTGTCTTTCCTGTGAGGAGGAAGCCTAGAATAAGACATAGCCAAGCCTGAGTGACAGTCACACTTCTATATGAATTCTGATTACTCCTCATAATGGTGTGTCCTTGGACAAGTTAATCTTTCTGGGGTTTTATGCTGTCATTCATAAAACAGGGATTATAACGCTTAAGTCACAGTCTTATTGGAAGTGTTAAAAACAATGCTTGTGAATTGCCTGCTACATAGTGGACATTACCGTAATGGTAGCAGTTGCTGTCTTATAAAGGTCTGTTGAGGGTGACACTGAAATTTCAGTGTAACCAAAGAATAAATTCCATGGAGCAAGTAACAAGGTAGTTAGTTTGAGACCCAAATAGTTTGAGATCAAATCATGAATGACTTGGAAGTCATTCTAAGACATTTTCATTATAGCTATTGAGAATTTTCAATAGTTCTTGACAGAAAAGAAGAGCTTGGGAATTGTCACAGTAAGAGTATAGTATATAGATATCAATAAACTGTCTTCTCATCCTTAGGGAGAGTAAGTATGTCGCATTGGAAAGAATTTCAGACAGTACTTTATTTTAAATAAAAAGAGTAGTTTCTAGCAAATCAATAATCTCCCCACTTTTAATTGCATACCTCCATCAACTAATTTTTTATCATTGTGAATATACTCAAAAGAAATAAGTTGAGCTAAGGATCATATAAAATTTAAAAAACGTTTTGTGCTTTATTTACTGTATATTGTTTTGCTCTTACTAGTATTAATATTAATCATTTTCTTATCTTTAAGAGTTCTGTAACAGATTTTCCTTCATTATTTTCAAAAAGTTGATTTAACACTTTGAAATCCAATTTTAAGATCAGGTTATTTCTAATCTTCATCTTAGAAATTGCCATGTACAAAAAGGACACATCATGAGAGTGTATAAATGCAAATGGAAAAAAAAGTTGCATTAAACAGCTACAAGTACAAGAATTATTTTATAACCCTAACCATCAATTATGTAAAATATTTGGTAAAATTCAGATGGTAAATTTCCATCTTCCCTGATGTCTATCAGTTGCTCTCAAACCCAGTTAGAAGGTGTTGCATTTTCATATTTTTAACAAATGGCCTTCAAATCCACTGAACATATTCTTTTGGCAGGTTATTTTACAGGTGGAAAATTCTGTTGCTGGAATGTTAAAGTAGGAAATTCTGAGAGAGTTTTAATAGGTGATGTATTTATATCTTTTTGACTATAAAGTCATGTGATAATGGAAACATTATATAGCATGCCTTCCTTTCAAAAGCAGTTTCTTTTTCTGCATTGCTAAAACATCACTTTTATCTCTATGGGATAGATTAAATGTTCTTTTTTTCATACTCCCACAATAGCAATTGAGTAGCAGCCTATTTGCAGTTACTTGTCTTTACAGAAAAGGACATCATTTCTTGTCCTTTTGTAAAGAAAAAGTATAACATTATTTAAGTTTGACAGTTCTTTTCAGTACATTGTCAAGAGATAACCAGGAAACATCTATAAGGCACAACATATTTTCTGGTTATTCACCATCATATCACAAAATATTATAAGATTTCTACTTTTTAAGATGATATAATCTCAAAATCCATTTAATCTGTCACAGAAAAATAGTAGTACGTTGTAGTGTGCTGGAATGAAACTAACTTTTGAAGGTGACACTGTAAACCCTTCAGCTGTGGAGCTCAAGCTCCTCCCTCAGGGCAGCAGGTAGCACATAGCTGAAGACTGAAATCTGTCCAAGTGAGAGCTCCTGGATCAGTACATTAAATAAACACAAAGATTATTTCCTCTTATCTTATATATAGCTGTGTTCAGGCACAAATGTGTGAGTGTGCACACTGTATAAAACATTCTGGCATTTTGTGTCTTCATCACAATGGATCATTTTGCACCCCTTCTTTGAAGACCCTCATTAAGATTAATTTCCTCATGATACTGTGTTGGTGAGACTAAATCAGTCCCTAAAATATAAAATGAGTTGACTCTGTCATCTATATGATTCAAGCTCAAGGACTTGCCTTTTAGAAAAATTCACAGAGTGCTTTAACGAGGATTTCACTAGACCCATGTAAACAGGGATAGGTGTTAGGAGGATTTTACTGTTTATGTTTGTGAGGTGATTGTTATATAAAGTAGATCATGTAAATGAGTACTATAGTTACTTTTTGGTAACTGTTTCTACATGTCTAAGATACATGGGAGTAGTAAGATCACATTACATGCACTATTATTGTTATTGTTAGTTTGTGTTTCAGGGTTTTTGTTTGTTTTTGACTTGTCTTGTCACTTGTTACTCACTGAGTGAGTGTGTGTGTGTGTGTGTGTGTGTAGGAACACTATAGATTCATCTTTATTTTTATTTTTTTAAAGATTTATTTATTTATGCATATAAGAACTGGGGTACAGGCCATTGGTGTGGAGGGTGAGAGGATTCACCAGAGACAGAGTGGGGAACAGAACAGGCAGATTGACTGAAATACACTGCTGAGGGGAGCAGCGGGCAAGTCAGGAGAGGTCTGCTGTGCCATGTGGGTAGCCCCTGGCCGGGGATCAAACTGGTGCTGCAGTGGCTGTGGATGGCTTCATAGGTTGGGTCTTAACCCCTTCTGCCACCAGGGAGTCCACTAAATTCATCTTTAATAATTAAAAAATTTTTCATAGGAAAACAGTAGATTGATAAGCAGACAGCATATTGCAGACCTCTAATTTCACAGCAGAATGACTAACATATGATGGGCTCCCAATTAAGGGCTACTGGTTGTGTTTGTTTGCTTGCTTGCTTATTTCTTTAATCACAGCAGCACAACCATTGTTGTTAGAAGGGGTTTACTCCCAAAGCTGCTGAGTACAGAGTAAAATTCATTCTTATGCCGAATGGAGAATACTCTCCCTAGCTTTTATATGCTAAGGTTTTAGTTTCTAACATAAAATAGACAATGCAATGCTAAGATGAAAAATATGGCCATCATGGTCATTATAATTGTTGCTAGTTACTCAGCTGTTTTCCACCTCCTTGTCCAAATGACTGTTGTCGCTTGATCCCTAACTTGGCCAGGGGAGTAACAATCAATTCTTCCACTGTCTCATTTCCATTTAAGAAGCCAGTTAATGGACAGTAAGGTTCTAAATGAGGTAAATTCTGTATTTTCAATTTCACCCCTGATTCATTCATGGTGGGGATAGGATAGTGATTTAGAGCCCATTTAGAACTTTGAATGAACAGAAAGGCTAATTTCTGCCTCGTTAACTTATCTTATGAATTTTAAACTTGACCAATTCTGAATGACTACTCCCACATCAGTTTAATTTTTTGGTTAATAGGTAGTTATAATTCATATTTATAGCTGCTTTCAGACTAGAAAATTTAGGTCCTAAATTCTGCCATATTTTATTATCAGTGAATATATGCTTTTTCAGGGGAAAGTGTGTTTAAGAATTTGCTAACTTTGCTAATGATACCACAAAGTAGAAGTGGTCATTGTTTACTTGTTAATTTTAGTTAATAACAGAATGTAACAACTATGTTTAGAAATCTTATACTGAAAAGTGGAAAATAACTTTATAATATTGGTAATTTAACTATTACAAATGTTTTCTTTCAGTTGCATTTTATTAAGAAAGACAGTTATATTAGAATATTATGTTAACTATTTCGATTTAAGTCTATTTGTTAGCAAATAAGTGCAAATTTATTATGGTATCAGTAGTTTTAAAAAATCATGTCCTCCCCCCAAAATTAAAATATATAATTATGTAAATGGGAGTAAATGTTAATAAGTGCTGTAAAATATATTTATCACCTCTGACCTATTACTTCCTTCTCTACTGAGTACTATAATTTGGATCTCGTTATCACCTGTACAGAATTTTCATTTGGCCACAGTACACATAATTTGGAAATGAACTTATACCTGAAATAACTGGCTCAGTCACAAAAAACATGGTGTGGCAAAGTGATTTTTCAGGTTCAATAAAATTGCAAACCCTAATTCTCTCTTCTTCCCATCCAACCATTTCTAAACCCCTGCCCTAATGAACCATTAGATTGATCATTGAAATTTGGTGGCAAGGGGAGTGGATGTTTGAGCATCTTTTCAGCAGATTCTCTCTATGTATTGGGTCCTGTTAATGAGTAAGGTTTAATAAAGTTTTTGCATTTGTGATTCATCTGAGTAAATAAACAGTAGCATCTTAATTTTATATTGAACCATTGATAAGGTTATTAGCTTCACCCACTGGAGGAAATTTTATTTCTAAATTTTAGTACCAGCCTGAAAGACTATATATAGTCATGTATTCATACATTCATTCTTAAGTTCTGCTTCTTTTTACTGTTGGTTATGAGAACTACTAATATTCCTTGTTGTGGTGACTGGTAACCATATTTGAGGATACTACCCTGAAATTAGAGGTGGATAAATGAGTTAAATTTTCAGAATATGATTACATGAATATTTGTGACATTCTTTTATAATGAATTTACTAAAATTTAGTTGGCCAAATTTTACATCCTCTATATACTCCATCTGCTACATCCTCTACACACTCCATCTAGTAAAAGCAACATGTATTGGCACAGAATTTAATATTTAACTGTTAAACTTGTCTTCTTGCTCTGCAGAGAATAATATTCTTCTGATTATTCTTTCATTTGTATAATCACTAAGTGCAAGATTGGTTTACTTTATGAAAGAACAAGATATATGAAAGTGTTAGTAACTCACTGAAAGGGAGTGTAATTCAAGGTTAGATTGTGTTACTCGATTGAAGGTTTATTGTTGGTTGTTCTAGTCTGTTGTAAAAGTACTTGCATTTTGCCTCAAAGAAACTTATTTGTCTAAATATTTCTTCAGTGGTCACCAATACATGTCCTTCCAGTAAACAAAATCCGACAAGGCAAGGAAAACAAAACAAAAACCAATTTGCCAAATTTTTTCATACTTCCCGTTTTCTCAAGAATTGGGCAATTTTCAAGCAGTAGTTTGTATACCCACAGTGGTTTGTGTGTCTGCTGTAGTTTCTTTCCTCGCAACTGACCAATTATCTCACCAGTTTTTTTTTTCCTACCTCATTTCAAGGACAAATATTTACTTGAGCAAGAGCAATTTCAAGTACTCAGAGCAATCAGTAAGCAAATAATAATAATATGACTTACTGAGCAAGCGTAATGCTGGTAGCTTTTTATATTCTTGATCCTCACATCAAACTCCACAAATTCAATCTCATTTCCGCCCAGTGCACACATGAGAAAATTATTTCCTACCTATTCATTTTGCGCATTTGAGAATATTGAAAAAATACCAAGTGACAAATAATCTCAGAAAGCAAATTTAGTATGTCTAGTCATCTAGAAGAAGCAATATTTTCTTTAAAATGTTGACAATGGGAATTTATTTTAATTAACAATGTAAGAAAATAGATGTCTATGGTATAGTCTTCCAGGAGTAAGGGGTACCTTTAAATATTGCGTTGTAGCTTAAATTTAATTTTTTTCCAAATAAGATGCCATACAAGATTGCAAGTTAGTGGGAAAAAATGACAAAAATTTCTCTCTGCATCATTTCTATTATATCTAAAATCTCCAAACTTCGTACAGTACACTACTGCAAAATAATAAAGTGATAAGGTTTCCTACCTTGCTCTATTTGTAAAACAAAAGATTTTTATATATAGAAATGGAATAAGGTTACTTATTCTAGAGTCTCCTATACTTCTATGTTGATTATGGATCAGTGTTTGTACCTGATCTTCACTGTTTTATAGCTGATCTTCATTCATTGGTAACTTCAGAGTCAGTGTTCATAAAACATGATAGATTTTGGCCACATTACTTTTCTACCGCCAACACTGAGTTTACAGTCCAACTTGTCTTTTACATCACATTTTTTTGTTTGTTTTTTAAAGATTTATTTATTTATGCATACAGGAAATGGGGTGTAGGTCAGAGGTGTGGGGGAGAGGGTGAGAGGAGTCACCAGAGACAGAGTGAGGAGCAGAACAGGCAGATCTACTGAGACACACTGCTGAGGGGAGCAGCGGGCGAGACAGGAGAGTTCTGCGCACCATGTGGGTCAGCTCTGTTTACCAAATTAATCTCCTGCAAGGATCACTAGCCTCTTCTTTTTCAGGGCTACTTGGTACAGATCTTTTTCTCTAACATATAGAAATTATCAGACTCTCAGGATTCTTGGCCTCAGCAGTTTAAAGGAAGTATTATTAAAAAGAAAAATCTCAAGAGAATACACCTTCGATGATTAAAAGATCATTAAAGTATTATTATCTACTGTTTCCATATTGAATAGTACATATGTAAAGAAGTACTGTGGATCAAATTAATACTTTAATTAAAATAATAAAGCACGTAGTTATAACTACGTGCTTTTTCCATTGACCTAGAGTAAAGTCATCTCTGGCAGTTTTTGCTTCAATAAAAAATGTTAATTGAGGGCTTGCTGGTTTCATACTGTAATGTGACACCAATATTGTCATGCTTGATTTTCTACTTTTTATGGAAAAAATGCATTGCAAGTTTCAGTTTGAGAATTATACCTGGCCAAGTTTTGATGATGTCAAAGAAGATTTAGTATTTGACAAACATGAATGGCATTAGAATTTTCATCAAGGTGACCCACAATCTTAATGATGTTGATTTGGTACCTTAGAAACAAACTTTGACTATAAAACAGTAGATCACAGAACTTGCCTTATATTTTACATTTAAAGAGAATTATTCACTTCTCAATCATTTAGAAAAACTTTGCATGATAAATGTCATAATATAAAAGAAAATGAAGAAAAATCACAATTTATTTTTATATCATTCTAGCTCATGTGTTTAAAAAGCTAAGGCGTAAATCAATATGTATTTTTAAAACATTCTATTTTTTCATTATGCACTTAAAATTTATATATTTTATGGTCTGTCTATTTGTTTATAAATCATAGGGTTTATTATTAACGGTTTTCTCTTTGCAGCCCTCAAACGTGATTACCTGTAGCTTAGCACCCATGAGTAACCTAGCAACAACTCAGCTCCACTAGCAAGTACGAAATGAATGCAAACGAAGTGTTATGGAAGAAAGAATTCAATTTCAAAATATTAGTGCATGTATACTACTGAAAGTCAAGATGAAATCTTCTCATTTGGGGAAAATAGCATGACAATAGATATTGAATTTCCCAGTAAATAATATATTGCCAGTGAAATCCTGTCTTCTTCATTCAGAAAAAAATGGAATCTATTTCAGACTGCACCACAGTTGACTAGGTCACTGAAAATATGTCTTCCTTGGCAGGCTATTCATTACACATTAGATGAGAAGAGGTGGTGGCATGTTTTCTCTATATGGCAGATGAGTTTACTAGATTGAGTTTCAACAGTAAACCTTTCTGACAGTGATGCATTGCTAATCTCCTAAATAGTTTTTAGGATACATGTTTTATTTTATTTGCAAGGGGTTGTGCCTATAGTACTGCACGTTGAGGTAGCAGGGTCAATTTCTTGGAAATATTCCACTTGGAATACAGAATATTCCACTTGGTATTTTACATGTTAAAACTGTGATATTTTTAATATGATTTCTTCTGGTGAAATTTTACTTCCATATTTGCTGTTTATCTTTACAGTGAAATCAACTCTTGTGTTTTAGATATACATTCATAAAGTGTATCACATGTAGGAGAAAAATTGCAACTTCGTAGGATCATCATTTATAGATGAATAGACTCGGTAGGGAGGGAAACCCATTCTGGTGAATACCTTCCATTAAATAGCACAGCTTCTATTCCATGCCAGAAGCAGAAATACTTGGCCCTATTCAATTTGACAGGTAGTTCACTGCACTTAAGAAAATCTTAGAGCCCAATGGAAGATTGAGGTAAGGAACAGAAGGATATGAACCAAACATGATTGTGCATTTAAAATGAATGCAATGAATTATATAACTAGAAAGCATCTGTTCTCTGGCAAAGACTTTTTCCACAAATATCCTCAGTTTAAGGTTCCTTTTGAAAATCTAATCTTAAATAACTGAATTGTTGCTATAATCACAACTGGAATGTGAGCTCAACTCCGACATCTTTCTCCCGCTGTGCTCTCAGCCCTCTCTTTTCAGGGGAATAGGAGAATAAATACCATCAGATCATAAAGAGATGACCAGATACTTAAAAAGATAGTCTGATTTCATCTATATTTGTAAAGTTTGGTCATGCGCATGATTTGGATTGAAGTGAATCACCTTGACTAAATGAGAAAATATTCTTTATATGAGAAACAGTCACCTGCCCTTGAAGACATCTAGCTACAATTGAATAGACTGGTTGCATGGAATTTATACCCAAAATATTATGACAGAATATTGGTTTATTAGTGAATGCGTACCCAAATGTCGTGACAGGATGGCATGATCTATCTGTGTAATGATACTATTCATCACAGTTGTAGTCACTGGTAATTGTTTAGGAAAATGGCATTTTGAATGATGTCTATCACATTAACTTCTCTTTCCAACACAGATGTCTCGATGGGGTCATACTGTTGAAAAAGTACCCTCCTTCATTTTGAGAGACTGAGTTCCTACAGAACAGAGATGATCTTATTTATTTTATCCAGTATTTACTATAGTACCTGATAAACTATAAACTTGCAAAAAACAATAATCTTTTTCTTTTCAATTAGCATATGAGGTATATTATAAGACCTATAACAACCACTGGAATTATATCAAACTAAACTACAAAATGTATGTTAAAAAGAGATTAAATATTTAAATAGCATATGTCCTTGTAAGGGAAATTTAAAATTCTGCTATAGACCTAAATTAATTACCATGAAATTATCATAGCTGATCTAAACAGACCTGAACTTGTTTTTACAGGTTTGGTTACAAAAGTACGGCTACCTTCCACCGACTGACCCCAGAATGTCGGTGCTGCGCTCTGCAGAGACCATGCAGTCCGCTCTAGCTGCCATGCAGCAGTTCTACGGCATTAACATGACAGGAAAAGTGGACCGAAACACAATTGAGTAAGTAGTGACACCCACTCTCTTTTCTGGGGGCCTTGAGGACAGACTAAGTAGTCTGAAACACTTTAAATGAACTTCCCCAACTACTTCTCGCATGAATGTCTCTTTAGAATTTCACCTATTTTAATTCCACTCTGCTGAGATTCCATAAAAAATAAAACCCAAAGTCAAGTTTACTCACCCAAAGTTAGCAACGTATTTTCAAAATAGGAAAGAAAATATGAACAGTGAGACTCAAAGTAGATGTTCAGTTGAAGCCACTACAAATTAAGGGGCCATCAGTGCTGTGTGGCAGCCCCTCTTACAGCTGTGGAGCATAATGTGCTTTTGCTTCCCTGTTGAATGATGTCACATCAGAAGCTGCCAGTTGATCAAAGCAGAAATACTGATATGGAGGAAAATGGGAGACTATACAAATCAGGGGTTTGGGGGAAGGAGAGAAGAAGTAGGTATCAGAGACTCAGTTAACAGTTACTAGCCTCCCACTATTTTCTAAATATGTTAACTCAAACAGGATGTTTCACGCTAGAGTTTCTATTTTCAGTTTGTTAATAACAAAGAACTTCTGTTAATTCATTAATTGTATTGATTATATTCTGATTGATACATCGATTTTCTCCTTAATTATTCATCTAACCAAACCCCTCTTTTTCTGGGCACTTTTATCTGTAAAAGAGGCCTGCACAGAATCAGAAAACATAGTCTTTTCCTCAAAGGAATTTTGGTTAGTCATAGTTAACATTATTTTACCATAGGTCAGCTAAAGTTCTGTAACATTATGAAACAGCATTATTGTTTCTGGACTGCAAAGGAGAAAGTGATTAATTCTTTCAATGCGGGGAAAATTCATTTGTGTTTCTTGAGTTCTTTATACTCACAAAGTAAATCTATTTCATTGTTTAATTCTATCATCATTCATCAACTCTCCACAATAGAGAAAACAAGGATGTATTTTACTTTCTACCATTTCAAATAAAGAAATTGAATGTCAAAGACTAAGTGAAATCCAGAACTGTTTAGGCTACAGATCTTTTGAAGCTTAGTTGGGGAAATTTTTACTATATCATGCAGTGTGCCTCCAGAAACAACATGTTGTTATTTTATTTTTAAACCTTAAATACCTGAAAAACTTGGGCTCAGGCATATGCACTTAATTTTAACAAAGTAAGCTGATTTCATATATAAAATATTTTAAAAATTATATTTTGCCTTACAATACTCACAACATGATGTTAGTCATACAATTTCTATTTCATCAAGACAGGACAGCATATAATAAAACCTAGAAGATTAAACATCAAAGCATTTTGAAAAAATAAATTTATTACCTCTCCTAGCATTTTTAAGAGATACATAAATGATAACTGATGTATATGTGGTAAAACAGAATCAAGAATTGATTATAGGGCCTTCCTGGTGGCGCAGGAAGTTGAGCGCCGCACTGTGAAGCTGTCTGCAGCCTCTGCAGTGTGTGTTCAATCCCTGCCAGCAGGCGAGAATCCCACATGGTGAAGCAGAACTCTCCTGTCCCACCCGCTGCTCCCCTCAGCCGTGTGTTTCGTCAGTCTGCCTGTTCTGTTCCCCACTCTGTCTCTGGTGAATCCTCTCACCCTCCCACGCATCTGGCCTATACCCAGGTTCTTGTATAAAAATAAATAAATCTTAAAAAAAATTGATATAATACATTCTGTAAGAATTAGAAATTTGTTATCAATATTGGAAATAGAATTTTGACATTTTGGACCTGCTGCCCTCTGATTATTTCAATTTGCTTTTAATAATGTAATAGCAAATAGTCATCTTAATTCATAATAACCATTTGTCCTAAATATAGTTTTAAATTAATAAGCAGTAACCTTCAGCAAGTCCTGCATTTGGTTACTGCATAATACAACATTCCATTTAAATTATATTCTTTATCTCAATATTTCACAAAGTGTGCTGGACAGTTTTCTGGTCCTCTAATACAAAGCTGTTATTGGCTGGTTCATTTTCTTGGAAATTATGATACAATTTTTAAAATACAAATAAATTGAGAATTTAGGGAGCAGATTAATTTAGATCTACTTATTACTGGATATTAGAATTAAAGAGTCCTAGGGAAAGTGGCATCTGTATTTCCCCTGGTTTGGAGAATTTCTGCTGGTCATTGAAATCACTTAAAGTGGATAGGTTTGATTTTCTAAATTAGCTGGAAAAAGGTATTTGTTCATAGATAATGGAGGAGGAATGTGGGCAGGATTTATTTGGACCCTTTATATGGAAAGGGGTCTGAACAGATTGTTCTCTGGTAGGATCATGTGAAAAATGCAGAGGTGTAGGGTCTTTTTCTAGCATAGAGTGGCTCAGATTCTAGGCAGGAGAAATGTCAGTGCGTGGGAGTTTAAGTAGCATTTCTGTGAATTAAAGAGAAAAAGATCAACTGTATAGGCAGTCTTTTATTTAAAATCAATGTTGTTGTTTTCTTTTTATTTGGGGGACATGATGTTCCTTATCTGTTACAATTTTGTTCAGTTTTTTGGGGATTGGTAGGACATTTTTTCCTTAATATAGTGTTATGCCTAATATAGCTACTAGTTATTTCCAGTGAATCAAAAAGTCTCATTAAACCCTCATCGTCCCTTCGGAACCTTTGGAATGTGTGCTCTGTCCTCTAGGTCACTTTCATTTTAATTTGAACTATAAACCCTGTGGCTTCATTTGCCTCCTGACATTTTTGCCATTGATGTATGCCCAGTCTTGAGAGATCGTTGCTCAGGGTACTCAGTGCAATTGTCTGTTCTTTAGTAATCTCAAATGAATGTGTGGTAACAATCCATGCTGAAATTGCAATCTGTTATTTTACAGTCAAATTACAAGGTATGAGTTTTATCTAAACCTTATTACATAAAATATGGATTACAATTATAAATGTAAAATCGGTTCTCCATATTAAAATCATGTTGTAGGTTTCATTTTCAGATGCTATAAAATTTTATCTAATTTTAGACTCTCGTCAAGATCAATTGTTTTTAAATTGAATAATTATGTCTTCCTTTGGTAGACAGACATTTGGTGCATGCAATCTATAATTCTTGGATAATTAAAAGTAATGATGCCAATTATAATAATCCTATATTATGTTGAATAAATTAACAATTTTCAAGCAACAAATTTAGGTATTACCTTAAATGGCATATAATATTGCTTTTATGTTAATTAACTTCAGTTTGAGAGAGATAGTAATGAATATTTATCCCCCCACCCCAAGATGAGCTCATTATAATATGTTGCAAAGTTTCTTCTAAATTATGTTTGCTTGACTATTTTTTGTAAGCAATCTCAGTTAAATTTCTTAATAAATGGAATAATTGAAGTTATGAATAAAAAGGTTATATTTAGCAAGGAAAGGAAAAGATAGCAAAGCATTAATGAAAATGAGTTTAATATGTTTTTCTAATGTAACAGTATTTTTAAAATTTAGTTTATCTTATGTGTATGCACAGTGTTATGCACTGAAGCATGTTTGCTGAAATACTTTTAAGGTTATCTTTGTTCACTCTCTCCTCTTTCCATATGTGTGTGTGTGTGTTTATATTTATACACACATACATACATATTAGATGATCTGAGTAATCCTACTTCATTTATTCAAACCATGCCCAGAAATTTATCATAATGAAAATGTAAGACTAACTAAATAACTATTTTTCAAAGAATTCTTATGAAACTGTAGTAACATTTGAACTCTTACTTTGCAAATTGAAATATTTATTTGCTTATATCAAGAATTACATACTTTTTGCCTTAATTATTAGTATGTCCATTTTTTTTAAGATTTATTAATTTATGCACACAAGAGCTGGGGTGCAGACCAGAGGTACGGGGGTGGGGGTTGAGAGAGTTCACCAGAGACAGAGTGGGGAATAGAATCTAATGAAATACACTGCTGAGGGGAGCAGCAGTTGACACAGGAGAGGTCTGCTGCATCATGTGAGTAGCTCCCTGGCCAGGGATCAAACTCATGCTGCAGTGGCTGCCAATAGCTTCATAGTGCTGAGGCTTAACACCACCAGGGAACCCCCTGTTGGGGCTTTTATTCTTTGCAGTTCTTTTTATTTATTTCTGGATGTGCCAATGGTACTCAGACATGCTAACATAGGGTGGTTCAGTTATATATACACAGGCACTATATGATAAAATTCCAACTGTATGGTCTATCCACTATATCCTATTGAAATGCTTCCTTCCAACAGCCCCACATCAGGAGCACCTGAGGTGTGGGCTATAACTTGAAGGTATCTCTTGGAGTCAGGCAGGAAGTTAACCTATGTATTTGTCATCAATGCCCGAGTTAATTTTCTAAGTATTTTTTACCTAAGCAAATGGAAAGTTTCATATACAGTGATTCTTAGCATTACTGCAAATGTATTTAGAAGCCAGTAGCTACTTTATCTACATAAGACAGAGGATAGTGTATCTGTGGGTTCTTTATTGTCAAATACCAGAAATATCTCTGTATCGAATATTGAAATGCTTATTGTTAGCATACAAATAAAGGGAACTGAGACATGTTGGTTAATATGTTGATATCTATTTATTTTTAAGATTTATTTATTTATTTATAATTTATACAAGCACTGGGTACAGTCAGAGGTGCGGGAGGGTGAGAGAATTCACCAGAGCCAGAGTGGAGAGTAGAACAGGCAGAGTGATGAAGTACACTGCTGAGGGGAGCAGTGGGCAGCAGGAGAGGTCTGTGCGCCATGTGGGACCCTCACCAGGCAGCCTGGGATCGAACCGGCGCTGCAGAGGCTGCGGGCAGCTTTGCAGCCCAGCACTCAACTGCTGCGCCACCGGGGAGGCCCAATATGTTGATATCTGGATGCTACTGCTGCTTCTATTAATGCAATGATTTCCTGATAATTATAAAATAATATTTAATTTAAATTAATCATAATAGCAGTTGCTGCCAGGAACTATTTTAAGTGTGTCGCATACTTTACCTAATTTAATCCTCAATGATAATAACAATACTATTGTCACCATCTTGTACATAAGGAAACTGAGGAATAAAATGAAACAATAGCCTGACTAATGTCATATTAGTCAGTGAGTTAAAGTGCTCTGGGCCTCCCTTTTGGCCTAGTGGTTAAGTCTCAGTGCTGTACTGCTACGGCCAGAGTTCTATCCCTGGCCAGGGAACTAACCCACATATGGCACAGCAGACCTGTCCTATCTCTCCCACTGCTCCCCTCAGCAGTGTATTTAAGTAAATCTGCTTGTTCTGCTCCCCACTCTGTCTCTGGTGAGTCCTCTCATTTCCTTCACCTCTGGCCTACATCCCAGTTCTTCCATGCAAAAAATAAACTAATTAATTAAAAAATAATTTTAAAGTGCCCTGGGTTCTTGATTATTACAAAATCCCCTCCTTATAGCTTACCAATTCCTGCAGTGCCCATTCCCCATGGCATTGTTTCTTCTGGAACATCAACTTGAAATTCTTAGCAAATGTGTCAGTAAAGAAGCGGTACGAACATGTGAGCTATGTGTTGACCTGAAAAATTAGTATGTTGCAGTAATGATACTTTCACTAGAAAACATTGTCTGAAAATAACACACACACAAGTCAAACCCTGTTTGTTTCATGTGATATAGTTAGAACCTTTCATGAGACAATTTTATTTGTGCATGCAGAGTTTTGCACCCTTTTATGCAGGTGTATTTGGTATTTATCAAAATGATACCTGAATGCCGCTAGCATTTTGGTGCAAAATAAATTCATGTTCATCTAATGGCAACTACAAATGAATCCTTCTGCCCACTCTGCTTGAATAACATTAACATACCAATTTGCATTTAATATTAGACAACATTTTATTCATTGGTGAGTCCTGTTAAACCTTGACTATTCTCTATATCCATTATGAACTTTTAAAACAATATGAGAAAGAAGCTGGCTGCTTATGAAATTAATGAGTATTTTAAATGTTTGGAGTCATATAAAAAGCCTGAGATCAATTTATTTCAGGTATTATGTGTCATATTCAGTGTCATGATTTTCTTTATCAGATTTTTATGATTTTATATATTTTGATAAATGTACCTGCTAATATCTCTATGCTAGAATATTTGAATACAAATATTAGTGAGTTTAACAGAGAGTTTTCCATTTGATCAATACTCATTGAGAGTTCTTTGCATTAAAATACTAGTTAATATTAGATTATTCCTGTTTTTATGTTTGTCCTTACATTTAATTCATCTACTTTATGATTTACTTTTATATAAAAGTATTCACACAATGTCCATGCAATAACATTTTTTTTCAAGGCACAGAGGGAAAAAGGAGTTACAAAATCCTCAAAAGATAGGATAGTGGACATTAGTAGTCTCCAATAAGTGACATAAAGCAAATGGACTAAAATCTATTTTTTTAAAGATTTATTTACTTATACATACAAAAACTGGGGTATAAGTCAGAGGTTCAAGGGGTGAGAGGATTCACCACAGACAGAGTAGGGAACAGAACAAACAGATGTACTGAAATACACTGCTGAGGGGAGCAGTAGGTGTCTCTCAGCATAGAAATCTAATGTTAATCCCTAAAAATCCTGCTCTTTAGAAAATGAAATTCTTCACTGAGAAATCTTTCACTGGATTCAATGTATATATATTACTTAAAATGGAATTTATATCAAATTGATTAAACTTAACTAATTTATATTAAGCTTTTTCAATTACTGCCTTCATCTATTATTATTAAAATATTTTTTAAAAACACTTAAATATGGAATATAGATAAACAAAAACAGAGTCATGCAAAACCAAATGGAAAGCAAACCATGGAAATCCCACTGTAAAACTGAGGTAACCAGAAGCAGGGGGTGAAGGATGAAGAATAAAGATGGAAGGAGAGGAGACCCAATTACTATGTCAGGACTATGGGTGCCTTGGTGGCAGGTATCTAGTGGTAACATACACCTGAAGAGGTGGGATTCTGTATTTGTGAATTATATATACTGTGTTATAAACCAGTGTTTCCTGACTAAAATAATTGCAAAATTATTATCCTTCCAAGTTGTTTACTTAAATATTTTCCTTAGTTAAGTGTAAATGTAATCACCTCCCAAGCTAAGTATATTTATTCATATTTAATAATTATATTGTTTATTCTCCCAATACTTTTAGTGAGATGAGTAAGGATAAGTACCTGCCTTAGGAATATTGTAATTTTTTTTTAATTTTTTTTTAATAGAGTCATGTTTTATTTATTTATTTGTTTGTTTGTTCTGTTTATACATGCACTGGGTACAGTCAGAAGCGCGGGAGGGTGAGAGAATTCACCAGAGCCAGAGGGGGGAGCAGAGCAGGCAGAAGGACCAAAGTACACTGCTGAGGGGAGCAGCGGGCGGCAGGAGAGGTCTGCGCGCCATGTGGGACCCTCCTCTGGTGGCCGGGGAGCAGCCGGGGATTGAACCGGCGCCGCAGAGGCCGCGGGCAGCTTCGCAACCCAGCGTTCAACCGCTGCGCCACGGGGAGGCCCAGGAATATTGTAATTTTTGTTGAGAATATAATTAAGGAAATATATATAAAAGTTACTTAAATCATCCTAAAGCCACCATTAATGCTGAATATTTGCTAGCTAAATCTATAGCAATATATTATAAAATTTACCAATATATTATACCAATGTATTACCGATATGTTATAAAATATGATTTTTAATTTAAAAAATGCAGTGTCATTATCTATTCATTGAATAACTTTTATATGCCAGGGGTTGTACAAATTCCTGAAGTTATATAGCTCTCCTGCTCCTGGGTGTTTTACAGTCTAGTGAAATATCTCTCAAATTTAGTGGATTAGGTATGCCCAGGGTGTGTTAGTTAAATATAAAAGGTCTCCAGTTTCAACTTCAGAGAGTTCAGTTTCATAGGGGTGGATAGCCTCCTATGGAGTTAACATTTGTAAGACAAGTAGTTTGGTCTAGAGTCTTTAATAAAGGGAAAGGGAGATTTTCTGAAGCACTCAATGTGTTATACTCTAGGATGAATTTTGTTAATTCTGACAACTGCCTTGTCTACATTATTAGTGAAGGCAGAATAAAAGGGAGATTTTATCATGCTTACTAGAAAAGTGTCATCTTTCATAAAAAGTAAAAGTCATTATTTCATTGTTGCATGAAGTTCTTGTCTTTATGAAAGTTTATTAGCTGATTTATCTTTGTAACATGTAAACTATCACAATCATTTTCACAAATTGCACTTCTTTAGTCAATTATTTTTCATGTAAAGAATTAAGAAATTGTTAAGTATTTGGCAAAATAAAGCAAAAAGTGATTCTTTTCTCACTGTCTCTTATGCAGCATGTAGCAACATGGAAATTTTGATTTGGCTTTGTAATTGTGAAATTAAATGGGCTAGTGAACAGTGAAACCATTTTATCAGTCACTAAAGCAATACTCAAAATCATGAAAATTCTCCTTAAAAAAGAAACAAGACTATAGGGAAAACATGATAATGGTAAAATGCAACTCTCTAGAAAAGAAGTTAGAAACTGTACCTGTTATAAGTGTTAAGAATAAATCAAAGGCATTTTATTTTCTTAGTAAAAACACATTAAAATTTGTATGTGTGATGCTAGCCCTCATATTCAGGAAAAAAATCAATTTCTTAAACATTGAATTTAGCTTTTATTAAACATTCAAACCAAATGGCTGTTACTTGGAAATTAGGGAAGTGATCAAAATGAACAGAAGAAAAAAGTAGAAAAAGACATGTTATTTAAATGAAAATTTGCTTCTGTACTAGTAAGAAGAAAATAGCATATACCCTCTTGACTCATAGAATTTAAATAGATTTTTCTTTAATTGTAAATGTTAAAGCTGAAAGAGAACTTAGTGACAGTTTATTTTTTAATGTCATTTTATGAATGAGGCTAGGGATTAATTAATGTCTTGCCTAAGGTACATATTTTGTTAACAACAGATTCTAGGTAGTAGTTTGAGTACATCAGTCAACACTTAGCTCAAAATAAATTAGAGAAAAATTCTCTAAAGGATCTGAATTGTAAGCCAGTCTGTCTTGATCATTTAGGGAAAAAATATGCTTTCCATTTAAATTCAAATTTTAAGAAAATTGACAATATTCAAAATGTTTTCCTGTTTTCCATGTCACTATCATAGATTAATGTCTCAATTGATTACTTTTTGAAATTAATGATTAGGGTTGTTGGTACATAACTGGAAAATACTGTTTTTTTGCAGCTGGATGAAGAAGCCTCGATGTGGTGTACCTGACCAGACAAGAGGTAGCTCCAAATTTAATATTCGTCGAAAACGATATGCATTAACAGGACAGAAGTGGCAGCACAAACACATCACTTACAGGTATAACAACTAATGATGAATTACTGTTTTGTTTTGTTTTGTTTTGTTTTCATTTATTTTGACATGTTATGCACATTGACTGCATGGTAACTTATAGTGATACAATGTCAACACAAGCAACTTAAAACTATAATTAAGATAATAAACTGTCCATTTGGGAGCCTTATAGACACCCCTTACATACTTGGTCTTTTTTGTAAACTAGATCTTCCAATATCTTGAATGAATTCAATATTTTGAGAGACTTTCAGGTGAATATTCTAACACATTATGTTCTTTAATAGTATTGATAATCTATAAAATAATCAAATGATAAAGTATATAAATAATTAGCACTTAAAATGTTTTTGAATCTACTGTTTTTTGTGCATTAATTTAGTAACCTGCTACTTTACTAAACTGGTTTATTGTTTCAATTAGTTTTTCTGTGGCTATTTTAGGATTCTCTGTACATATTATCATATCATCTGCATATAATGATAGTTTCACTTCTTTCCCTATTTGGATTCCTTTTATGTCTTTCTCTTGCCTAATTGCCCTAACTAAAATTAGCAGCTAACCATAGAACTGAGGCATGCAGAAAAGGAGGGGGCAAGAGGGGGAGAAAAGCAGGAAGGATGAACACAAGGGAATATGGTGATGGTTCCCAGGCGATACAGTGGTGGGATAACAGGCATTCAGTGGTGGTAAGGAATGAATAAATAAATTTTAAAAAAAAATAAGCAATTTGGTTACTCATGCCAATTTGGTGACTAAGGCCCCCATGGTATCTACTACTACTATTACTACTACTGCTACTACTATCATTATTAATAAAACTCTCATATGCTGAAAAAATAATGTTTTTAAGTCTATTGCTTTAATATCAGTCCAAGTATTTCAATATCTTTTTTGCAACAATGCAAATGGATCATCCTTTCTTGTTTTGCCTTCAATAAAGTTTTCCTAAGGAATGCAAGTATCTTCCCATGTAGAGTGATCATTGGACTAGTGACTATGTTCACATTTATTCGCTGATACATTGAACAACCATTCAGAGTCCCTATTAGGATAAAAACAGTCCTAGAGTATAAGCAATAAGTGAAATATGGGGAGTCTATCTTATTGGAATTTAAGTTTGAAAGGATTGGCATGATAAAGAGAAGGAAAGCCAGGCCAAGTGCCTGACAGGCAGGAACTTTACTGTGCCCCCAGGCGAGGTTCACTGACCCCCTTCCCCTCCCTCCTTCCCCCAACTACACACACAGGGGTGGGAGAAGTCGCGCCTGTTGTGGAGGAGAAATGTCCTTATATAAGGTGAGGAAAGGTTAGGCAGCAAAACTGGTTATGTGGAACCGAAGTTGTTTTTTATTTGTTGGCGGTTTTTGGTTGATCGCTATCAGGTCCTGTTTGTGTCAGGTGGAGGCCTCTGGTTCCAGGAGCTGAGGCAAAGGTGGAATTCCCTTTGCAGTTTCAAGGCCTCTCCTTGTGCCTGTGGCTTGGGGCCCTCACCGGGCCCCCTGCACCAACTTACAAAGTTATGTCAAGAATTTGAATAGTCATATATATGTGATATGAAAGAGCAGGATACAAAATAAATATAACCCAGGGACTTCCAATCTGCTCTGGAAAATGAGAAAAGATCTCTCTAAAGAAATAGTTTCAACTAAAACCACAGAAAGAGAAAGATCTTAAACCAACGGGAAGAAGAAGATACTTTGGGAAAAGGGTAGGATGTCAGAAACCATCTCTATTAGATTACATGACTAGAAAGA
This sequence comes from Talpa europaea, assembly GCF_964194135.1. Taxonomy (NCBI): domain Eukaryota; kingdom Metazoa; phylum Chordata; class Mammalia; order Eulipotyphla; family Talpidae; genus Talpa; species Talpa europaea. The sequence goes on from NC_140069.1 coordinate 36,730,175, forward strand.
AGATAGAAATTAATAATTCTTATTCTTTTTATAAATTAATCCTTTGTGAATCTTTAAAGATAAATGCATTGATTTTTTTTTTTTTTTTTTGTGGGACCCTCCCCGGCGGCCAGGGATCGAACTGGCGCTGCAGAGGCTGTGGGCAGCCTCGCAACCCAGTGCTTGACCGCTGCACCACCATGGGAGGCCCGTATTGATTTTCTATATGGACATCTGAAATATGCCATCTGAACTTTTTTTTGCATATTTTGGGAACAATTTTCAGCATTATTTTGCACTTCAATGATTATCCTCCCAAATCATATGTTCCTAAATATTTCTGTTATGCAACTTATATCAGTTATTTTTGTAGATAATAGAAATCAAAGACAAAGCAATTTTGGACCAAACCCATAAAGTTTTTGTTCACAATCACATTTGTTTACTAGGGTTTTTATTTAACAGACTTGTTTTGTCATCGTTGTGATCCACACTTCAAAATAATACTATAAAATATTATGTCAACAAATTAATATAAATAATAATATTTGGATTTTCCTAATAAATGAAATTTCCATGTCTCTTGGTCAGTGAGCCCTCTTTCTATAAGTGCATTCATGATCAATAATGCTTAAGAGCAGAAAAATTAGATAGTATATATAGGCGTTGATAAAGAATTATAGCCAAATGGCAGAAAAAATTTCATAAACTAGCCTTCTGATTGAGCTAAAACTTGTCTGAGAAAGCTTGGTGTATTAAATGAAAGAAATTAAAATATATCTTGAGTTGAAACAGAAGGAAATCAATAAACGCCAAGAGTTAAGCAAAATCAGGAAACCTGAAGGTGTGTGAGCATGCAGGTCATATTAGAGATAGTGAGCTAATAGAGAATATTGAAACTAATAGGGAATATTAAAGAAGAAACATCATATGATCACCTTAATAGAGACAGAAAAATGTTCAAGGAAATCTATTATCCATATTTGATAAGTGGGAATCAAAGGAAACATTTCCATCATTAAAAAATGGCATCTATAGATTTCAAAACTACAGCTTCATTATATAATTCACATAAAATAAATGTGAGGTGTTGGGGAATATCCTTAAGGAGCAATAACAAAAGGAAATAACTGGTACATTGCAAAGCTACTTCTAGTGTTAACAAAATTTAAAAATATAGGAATAAAACCATCATCTTTATGATATCATAGTTTATTTTTTCTATATAGAAAACCTAGAATAAGCTCTAGATAACTGTTTTAGAAACAATAAAAGAATGTTATCAGCTTTTAAAAAAATATTTTATTTTTAGAGTAATTTTACTTTCACAGAGAAGTTGAGCATATAATAATAGTTCTCATATACCCACCAACCTTATCCCACCCCTCACATATAGTTTCTACTCTGATTAAGATCTTGCTTTAGTGTGGTGTATTTGTTACAATTAGTGAGCCAATATAATTATGCTATTACTAAAATCCATAGTTTATACTAGAACTCAATGTAGCATTTGTGGTACAGTTTTATGGATTTTGACAAATGTAAATTGTCATGTAATTGTTAGGGGGAAAAGGAGGTCCTAAAACTAATTCCATACAGGCTTTGTGGACTCCACCCCCACCCCAGGCCAAAGCCAAAGACACTGGGAACTCCAAATCCCATCACCACCAAAGGGAAGGTGGCTGGGACCTGAGGGTGGGGTTTAGCAGCCAAGTTGGTATAAAGGCAGACAGGTGGGCTTTGGGGGGTCCCCCATTTTGGCTCTGAGAGTGACTTTGGGTTTCCAGGTCGGCGGATTGGGTAGGACGCATTAAAGACTTTATTTCCCTATTTTCTCCCTGAGTTGTACATTTCCTCAATTCCCTTTCCCTTGTAAATAAACCTTTTATTAACTTTTTGTGTGTGCCTGTAGTGGAGTATTAATAAGTCCCTTTTAAGCGCGTGGGTGAGGACCCACAGCCAGGCAACCCGTTCAATATCGGGGCTGCTCTACAACATATCCACCATTACAGTGTTGAGCAAAATAATTGTAATGTCCTAAATATCTGGTGTTATATTTATTCAACCCTCTTCTCCCCTCAAACTTCTAATTGTTTTAATGTCTCTATAGTTTTACCTTTTCTAAACTGTCAAGTATTGCTATTTGGAACCATATAGCATGTAACTTTTCCAGACATTCTTTCTCAAGCAGTAATGCACATATTCTGTTCTTCCATGTCTTTTAATGATATGATAGGTCACTTCTATTTATTACTGAATACTTATTCTCTGTATGGATGTACCACAGTTACTTACTGAATACTTCTCCTTTGCTTTCAATTTTGGACAATTTTCAATAAGGCCGGTATGAACATTTGTGAGCAGGTTTTTGTGTGGGCATACATTTTCAACTCATTTAAATAAATACCTACGAGTGTGATTGCTGATCATTTGGTAAGACTATGCTGAGCTTTGTAAGAAACTGCCAAACTGTCTTCAAAGTGGCACTGTCATTTTGTTTTACCCTCAGCAATAAATGAGAGTTCCCATTGCCACACATCCTCACAAGCATTTGGTGGTTTGAGTGTTCTGGTATAGCCATTTTACTAGGTGTGTGGTAGTGATGGAGGACAAGAATAGGAAAAAAAACTGAAAAGGAGGTGTGCCACAAGACCAAAAATCTGACTCACAAGGAGGTGGGGGTAGAAGAGATTAGCATAGCCACTGACACAGCTATGGAAACTAAGATCCTTAGGCACAGACCACACAGTTGGGAAACTAGTATCCTTAGGCACAGACTATGATCCTTAGGTGCAGATGCCTAGATTACAAAACATAACATCCAAGCAGGTCAGGTATCAGGCTGCTGTCTAGAGCACAGGCCCAAGGGTAAAGAGATTGGAGATTGAGCCCATTGTGGAATCTCCAGTTCCTTTCAGATTCTGCATAGTTATCCAAAATTAGCTCACAAGGAGTGAGCCCCTCCCAAACAGAAGACTATATCAATGCAGTCTCTGCACCGACCTGGGGAAGCACTCTCACTGCCCACCTGTGCCTATGCAGGTGCCTCTCTCCCTCTGCAGGGCAGCAGCTTCCTGCCTGCCCTTGACCTGTCAAGGCCGCCCATCTGCAACTATGCAGGCCTCTCTTAGCAAACCTGTTCCTTCTGGGGCAGCTTTTCTTGCCGGCTTGTGTCTATGCAAATGTCTTTAACTGTTTTTTCCCTTCCCTAATAAACCTGCCCTTTAAATATAACTAATGAACCTGTCTCGTGGAGAAACTTGCTTGGGGAACTTGCCACTTGTCACTGAAACGGGAGCTCTGGGGAAACCTTTCCCAGACTGAACCCAAGGACCCTACACTCCAAACCCACAGACTCCAAAAACGACAACAGTAGTATCTCTTATTGTTTTAATTTGCAATTCCCTAATAATGTATGATGCTGAATATCTTTTCATATGCTTATTTGTATTCTTTATATCTTTGATGAGATGTCTGTTCATATCTTTTGGCCAAAGAAGAATGAAGTATTCTTTAATATCAATTAGGTCAAATTGGCTATTGGTTATGGTGCTCCCTTTGTCTCTCTAAATTGTGTTTTATCTTGTTTTTTTACCATGTGTTTAATTGTTCTTGAAAGTTAGACATGATGTATTAGGTAATAGGAATTAAAGTAATAGGTCTTGAGTGTGAGGTTCTATATTTACCTGGTTAGGAGTTTGACTGTGTTTACTGTTTCCTAAAGTGAAGATGTTGGAGGCTTCAATTTCCTCTAGTGTCCTTTGGCTCCCCTGTTGTATTTAAGTATCCTTAGAAGCTCCTCGTAAGTATATTTCTACCTTGCAGCTTTCTCATTTGTAATCCCTATTGGTGTGTATGAGTTATTACAGGAGGGAAGCAATCTATAATTCCATTACAAAATTTCAGTTTTTTTAAGTAGGCTACACTTTCTGGCCTTGAATTTCAGAACAGTATCTTAGCCTTGGCCCTTTCTCCCCCCACCCCTCTTCACCCCCTCCCTTATATGTGACAGGAAGCCTAGGGGACAGAATTGTCTGATTGTCTTTCACCTAGAAGGCTCTAGTAAAATAGTTTTTCTTTGAAGCATTTGTTAGGGAAAACAGATGCTCTGGGTACATTTCAAAATTGTTGCTTTTCTCTTCTCTACCTGGAAGAAGGGGATTTTTCCGGTGTCTTTACTCTGAGAACCAGATAGGATTCCTGGAGGTAAAACTCAGGAATGTGCGGAGATTCTCCCCCTGAGGCTGGCTTCTAAAGGTTTTTAAATCTCAAACTAGTCCAAGCTCCTGTTTAAATGTTCTTACCAGTATCTTGGATTCAAGGACTTTTGCTCATGATAAGCTGTGATTCTTGGTATTCATCTATCTCTCCAATTTTATGGTGGCAGTTAGCCCTGTGGCTATAAATCTTTCATGTAACCTAGAAGAATTCATTTTCAGTTTGCTCACATTTTTTTCTGCTGTGAGTTGGAGAGTGATGATTTCAAGCTCTTTACATGTTGTAGCAGAAGCTTGAAGAGTCTATAACCAGCTTTTAAATATATAATGAATATAAAAAATACACATATACAGATTATAATTTTTATATATGTACCATGTAAAATAGACAGAAAAATATGAGTATCTAGGTAAGCCCTTCTATTAAGAGATAATAAGATTGAGAATAAATTAGAGATGTATTTTGCACTTAATAGAAAAAGTCAGTATAGTGAAAGCTTAAATTTTTCACAAATTCAATGCAATTCTAATGCAAATACCAACAAGATATTTTTGTATTATTTAACAAACTAATTCAAAATCAATGAGAAATAGTGATAGCTACTGGGCCTCCCAGGTGGCGCAAGGGTTTAAGTCAGCACTATGAAGCTATCCACCACCACTGGAGCCGGAGTTCATTCCTCTGCCAGGGATCTACCCACATGGTGCAGCAGACCTCTCCTGTTTTGCCCACTGCTCTTCTCAGCAGTATATTTCAGTCAATTTACCTATTCTGTTCCCCACTCTGTCTCTGGTGAGTTCTCTCACCCCCCACATCTCTGGCCTGTACCCCAGTTCTTGTATGCATAAATAAATAAATCTTTAAAAAAAATAGTGATAGCTCCAAGATTAGTGAAAATGTTCTCAACTTTGAGATAAATAGCCCAGAGATGGAAACTCCAGTAGCACAGATAAGAAATCAAGAACTAGATCTATATGCATATATAAAAAAAATGATTACTGCTTAGAAAGCCTTTTAGATCAGCAGGAAAAGGTGGGTGTTTTACTGTGACAATTGACTCTCCATGTGGAAAACAAATTTAATTCTTTCCTTGTACCATATGAAAAAAACAACACTAATTTAGTATTAAAGTTTATAATCACTTTTAGAACTATAAAGCCTGTACACCTCTGTATATTGATATTTATTGTTTTCATTTCATTTTTATGACCTGATTGCACAAATTTTGACAGCATTCTTTGTATCTTTAGGAATTGATACACTGTTTATTAAAAAAAAAGACCAAAGAAAGAAAAAGAAACTGTTAAGAGTCAGAACTCTTTCAGTCTTGTTCAGAACTGATCATAATTTCACTTATACTGTGTCTCTACACTGCCAATTGTCTCAGCCAGTTTTAAATAGTCAAATAATTAGGTGTCTTTGCCTGTAAACTTGCAGGTTATTGAGGCATATATGTGACGAAAAGTCCTATTTTGGGTTAATGAAGGATCTGTGTCTGAATCCTGGCTCTGATTTTTGCTACTCCTAAAACTAGGACTAAGTTATTTAATCTTCTAGGTCTCAGTTTTCCCATTTGCAGAGTGAGTATCTAACAATACCTGCTTCATAAAGCTTGGGGGAGAACTTTAAGTAAAATAACAGGAAAAAATAAATGGAGCACACTGCTTGAAATATAGTGTTTAATAAAGGAAAACTATCTTTTTTAGTCCTTTTAATTTGCCATAAATTGTTGAGAATAATTTAATTTTAATAAGATTGTAGAAAGTTTGAAGTGAGAGCTAAGGACATTATTACATTTTATGTTAATGTATGTAAGGTGTCAACAAGTTGCCTGTATATAGTCTAAGCATCTGTGACTACTGTTCTTGTTAACACTTAGAGAAATAAATACAAAATCTCACACACACACACACACACTCTCTCTCTCTCTCTCTCTCTCTCTCTCTCTCTCTCTCTCTCTCTCTCTCTCTCTCTCTCTCGAAAAGGATAACAAACAGGATTGTTTGAAGGAGCTAGAAACCAGGCTTTATTTTATTGTAAGTTCATTATGAATCAACAGTATAGTATGGTTCAAAATAAGCAGATTAGTCTGGTAGAAAGCAAAGTGTCCAAAGCAGTGATGATGCTATTTTTTTTTTCTTTATTTCCCGAATTCTTGTCTGATGTATCCTTTTCTCTTCAAACAACTATGTTTCGAGTTACTGCTTAATAAATTAATGTACAACTCTAAAAAAGAAATCAAATTGCTAAGGGACTTGAGAGCAGGATGCATATAGGAGAGCTTGGATTAGAGCCATGATTTTTCAATCTGATGGAAAGAATGTTTCAGAAAGAAATTTCCAGTTATTCTCAAATACTGACCATTTATTGAAAGATTTGGAAGTTAGATTATCTAATTTTAGATCTCTTCCCATTCTTCAAATGCAGGATGGAAGGAACTCCCTTAATGAATCCATTTAAAGGGGATGTCTAGGTCTTCCACCTCTAGGCTTCATGCCTAGAAATGGGAATTTGCAAGGTAGTACCAGAGAATCATTTAAATATTTTTAGAAATGCGTAGAATTTTGCTGATGCATAGTTTTACTTGTTGATACTAATAATAAGTACTGGTGGCTATTCATCTCTTTACTTGAAACTTTGTGATCAATTTCCCCTTGGCAGTTTGCTTCTGGAATCATTAGGTGCTATCAATTCAAAGATTATTGAGTAGCATCATGTGGCAGCATTGGCAACAGACAGATGATTTAGGCAAAGCCCCTGCTTTAAGGAGAATACAGTCTAGTACAGGAAACAGGAATATAGGTGAATAATTTTGTAAAATAGTATTTTGTTGGTGTCAGCAAGGTATTAGACCATGCAGAAATTTCATTGCATCAGAGAATATACCTATATTATGTGTCCAAAACCTCTAGAGTACCTGCTATATAATAGACCCTCAATAAATAGCTGTTGAATAAAGTAATGAATTCTTAGCAGACTTAGGCTAAACTTTTCTTAAGATATTAGTAAGTGTATAATGAGAAACATAGCATCAAATATCATTATTTCCCAAATTTGATGAATATTGAATAAAATAGACTTTTTCTATAAAATCTAAGCTCATTTTAGCTAGATGCCAAAGTACTCAGTTCTTTTTTCTTAATTTCAAAATAAGAGATAAAACAATACCTTAACTTTCGAAAAGACGTACTACTTGATCAAAATTTTAAGGAGAAATAATTATTAAAATGAAAAAATGTTGAAAAATAAGTTGATATGGATCCCATTTTCTTAAAACTGAGGATCCCAAATTTACACAGTAGTACTAGTATTGTGTAACAATTAATATGTCCCTTAAGTAAGAAATTGGAATTTACTTGATTTGAAAGTTTTAAATCCTTTTGAAGTGGTCTTATTTCACATTTCCTATAACTTCTTCTCAAATGAATAAATGTTCGATTTTTTTATATTTCACATTAGTCTTTTTGTAGAACTAATGAGGCAAAATCATTCCTATAGCACCACTAAGAAAGAAAACACACACACATTCGCCAGGACAATTTTGTTAGTAAAAGTTGCTTCTCCTTAAAATTTACTGTTTCACCAAATGTCAACGCTGTCACACTCTTTAAAATTACCCAAGAAATAGTGTTGTAAACTCAACATCTCTTTTATCATTGAAAAATTTATGTACTTCCATTGAGAGTTATAAAACGGAGTACTAGCTTCTCTTCTCTTATCTTACACAATTCCAGATATCAAAATATTTTAATTTTTGTTCTTTGAATATAATAGGGAGTACTCTAACATTGAGGAAGATTTATGACATACGAAAATTAGGGAAGGTGAATATTCTACTAATAACATGTAGAATTGTTATTAAATGAATTGATATTGATTCAGTGAGGTTAAAATGAGAGAATATTGATTTTACAAAATTACCTTGTAAGTCAATTGACATAACTTGCCAAAAATCCCAGTTGTTCTGATGTGAAGAGATTGTAATAATTCCACTTTGTTGATTGTATTATGTGGGGTTTGTGAGGTGTAGTCATTAAAGACATTTATTGTTTCAAAATTCCAAAATTTACTAAAATGAAAGTTTAAATGAATTTGAAGTTCAAAAATAAAACTAATTACCCATTAAAATGAGTTTGTTCTTTATAACTATGCTATTTACAAAAAGAAAATACAAAGTCAAAACTTCTTAAAATTAAATTACTTCTATTTTTTAACATGACCACCACTTAATTCCTTTTATAGTATCATCTTTAGTTTTTCAAAGATATTATTAATAATCTTGTGCATCAAGTATTAGAATTGCTAAGAATAACAGTCTGATTTTACTCTTACTGTACCATATTTTTCTCTGTGCCCTTATTTTACTCTTTACTAAAGAGGAACTGCATCTGTTACAGGCATGAAATATTCTATATTAGTTTTTGTTTGCACCTGGTTCAAAACTCTAGTTCTTTGAAGCACTCTCATGTGGTTTTATTTATTAATGGTATCACAAATAATGTAGTTTAAGCATATTTTGGAAGTTAAACAGTACACAGTTTTGAAAAACACTGTGATGTATTTTCAGATGCAAATGGTATTCAAACATTTGTAATTCTTTTTGATATGATATTGCTTTATTTTTCTAGAACTGTTTTTCTTTTATTCGTATACTAATATGACTTCATTTATTTTCTCTTTTGTAAGATTCTCCTTTATTGGAAAACAAAATAATGCCTTCATTTTACATTGACTCTGTCACCAATTTCCATTACAATACCCTCAGAACACAGTGTCACCACTGATACAAATTCTTCATATTTCCATGATTAACACTCTAGTTCATGTCTCTATATAACTTTGCTTGAACATCTGATTTGTTTTTATTGCTCCCATTCTTGTCCCTTTATTGATTTTTTATCAAAAACAATAATCTTTGTAAACTGCAATAAAACCAGGATTCTTTCCTATTTCAAAGTGTCCAGTGGTTTCCTTTCACAGACTATAACCTACTCCTTGTTGATTTTCTCTCATATTACCTCACTATCCTGAGTGTTCATTTTGCAACAATTCGCATTGGAGTCCCATTATTTAAATAGGCCAGGTTTACTGTTCTGCTCATTATTATTTTTATTTATCATTATCTTTTCACTAAAATGGCATAAACTACTACTACCACAACATAGAATGCCTATGTATATTTGTTTCATTTGTGTTTTATTTAGGGAAAAAAAGAAAAAGAGGTGAAAAAGAAATATCTGATTAGTGCTAAATTGAGAAAAATATTTATAATTTTATCCATCTGTTTTCAGCATCAAGTCAAAAAATGAAAAACATTCAGATTACCTCCTTAAGTTCGTAATTGCTAAATCTTAGTATTAAAAAGTTATTTGCTCATATTACTATTTTAACTAGAAAGAATTAAGTATATAGTAAGAAAAAACTAGAGCTTCAGAAATTATAATTAATCTTTTCTTTAAAATTCTAAGAAATAACTTTATGCCTACTGAATTGGTTTTTATAGATAAGGACATAAAAGCATTGTTTAGAAATAATATGTCTGCAAACAATGGTGTACCACTAAAAGTAATTATAACCAGAAGGAAATCGAAATTTTTAGTTTAGTTCAAAGCTGCTGTGCCTGTTTGATCATTGACAAAGCGCCTTCCTTTTGTTGTCCAAGAGGCAAAATGATTAATCGATCTAATTACTTCACTGTTGCCCATTCTATAGAGAAGATCTCATTTATAGCCTTGTTAAATGAATACTGCACTGCTGAAAATTAAATAACCCCAGCATAGTGTAATCTATCTATAGAGACATAAAGAATTAATTTATTTCCTATCTAATATTAAGATTATTTTTCTACTAGCATACTCAACTGAACAGATCAAAATCTATAATAAACCAGATTAGATGTAATAAAGTCATACTGATTATTCTTCTTTCTAAATTTCAGTATAAAGAACGTAACTCCAAAAGTAGGAGATCCTGAAACACGTAAAGCTATTCGCCGTGCCTTTGATGTGTGGCAGAATGTAACTCCTCTGACATTTGAAGAAGTTCCCTACAGTGAATTAGAAAATGGAAAACGGGATGTGGATATAACCATCATTTTTGCATCTGGTTTCCATGGAGACAGTTCTCCCTTTGATGGAGAGGGAGGATTTTTGGCACATGCCTATTTCCCTGGACCAGGAATTGGGGGAGATACTCATTTTGACTCTGATGAGCCATGGACACTAGGAAATCCTAATCATGATGGTGAGTGTATAGTTTCTTTCATCATAAATAATTCTTTTTATTTTTGGAATATTCAAGTAGTTTGCTAACTTATGAACTTAAGGTACAATTCTATATTGCTTTTAAAATTGTAAAACAGTATATGATACTTTCAATAACATTTTAGAACAAGAAGTTTTATGAGAAATTAGATAATAGCTTTTTGTGTGGTCTTTTGATTAAAGATTAGAATTTTATTGCTATACTCTATAAATACTCTGGTGAATTTTGTTTTCAACATCTCTTAAAATATTCCATAGTCAATATTTGTTATGGGACATGCATCAGACAAATTCTGCTATTTTTTTTCTATATTTTTCCGTTTTCCATTTGAAACTTAATCCTGGTTGACATTTGTGGTGTGGCTTCTAGTATATCTTTTCTGTGTTATTTTCTATTATCACCTTTCTAGTTTGTAAAATTTTGCCCCTTCTCTTTTTGCTTTTATCTATTTGCAGTTTCCCAATCTGATAGAACTACATAGCTTATTATTTTTGCAATATATCTTTTTTTATTAGTATAAACCACTTTCTTGAAAGTCTAGTCAAACACATCTGTTTTCTAATCCCTATAAATATATTGAAATGCAAAAATAATGCAAAAATAAAAAACTCAATAGCTAGGAGAATAATCACTTGATATAAGATGTGTTTCTTCCTTAACAACAACCCGTATTTCAATTTATATTTAAAATATATTCATGGATGCTAAGATATTTAAGGTATAAATTCTTAAACAGCTATCTACCCCATGCATATGTTCAAGACAAATATTTTTCTTCCTCACTGTTGAAGAATGTTGTTGAAAATATAAGCATGCATTGTTTTAAAGGCAACTAATCAGCTAATAAAACTCTTAATTCCTCCTGATGGGTTAAGCCCAGCCATCAAATTAAGCTTTGTTAGTTCATTAGAAGGTTTAGGTAGATGGATTAATGTAATAGCCTTGCATTTTCAGAACACACTGGGTTCAAGGACATTACAGACAGAATGAATTAGGTTGAGTTTTACTTAAGATAACATCAATATCCAAAGAATGAAAATATAATGAATAATTGTCCATGCTATCAAAAATAAAATATCTATAATGAACAAAATTTTTTGAATTATAATTATAGGCATATTAACTATAATATTAAATTATTATTTCATTTTTAAGAACTTATTTGGGGGCAAATCACAGATATGTTGGGAGATTTTTCCTAGAGTGGAAAAAACTTAGGTATCAAACAGACCTACATTCAATTCCTGGCTAACTGATCATTGGCCCAAGAGACCTCTAATGTGACACATGCTTTTTTACACTCTATTTTGTATTGCAGGGCTGGGGGTATTGGAAATAGAAGTACTTTCTATTCAAGCATGTTTAACTTAGTCTTTACCTGTGCATTGAATAATAAAATATCAAGAAATGACCTTTAGCCTACACCAGTTTGATAAATGATTTGTTTAAAATAAAATGTGTTTGTTTTTATCAAAATCACACGAGCGTTCTAAAGAAGTAGTTTAGAATTCTTCAAGTCAATTGTTACATTACTTTAAATAATGGAAGGAATGTTTGCAATCTAAGTGATTGAGAAGAGTGGCACTTTTAATGGTAGAATTTTGCTAACATAGCCAAAACTGCACTAGATTTCTGGGAAACATTTCCTTCTAAAATTTTGAACAGAGAAAGTTATATTTTATCCCAATAATAGATCTAAGTGTCAACACTACTTTATCTGTAGCTTTGAAGATTTGTTTTGTTTTGTTTTTTGTTTCTTTTTAAATTTATTTATTTATTTATTTATTTATACAAGCACTGGGTTCAGTCAGAAGCGCGGGAGGGTGAGAGGATTCACCAGAGCCAGAGCGGGAACAGAACAGGCAGACTGATGAAATACACTGCTGAGGGGAGCAGCGGGCCAGACAGAAGAGGTCTATCTAGCCATGTGGGACCCTTGCCAGCAGCCGGGGATCGAACCAGCGCTGCAGAGCTGCAGGCAGCTTCGCAGCCCAGCGCTCAACAACTGCGCCACCAGGGGAGGCCCTGAAGGTTTGTTAATTTAACTTTGTGGCCTCATCACTTTAAAAAATTATTTTGAAATCCCATGTGAAAGGGATGGTGGCTAGCAAACGACCTGAATTTTGCCTTAAAATATTGAAATACTCAAGAAAGCCACACATTTCCTTTAGCTGTATCTTTTTCTATTAGCTGTTTTTTAAGGCATTGACCAATACTTTTTGAAAATAAATGTTTCAAGAAAAAGTCTATGGGGCATTTGACGACATAGAAAATGTAAATGTGATTTGAGTGTGATCATTGTAAATGCATATGTATTTTGTGTTTAAGAAATTTTCCAAGGCGTATATGTAGAAAAGTATTAAGGAATAGATCATATGAGTATATAACCAAGTCAGTGGAGTTTTGATTCAGATCATGTATTAATACATTTGAATGACTCTTAATTTACTCTGGGGGAATATATATATTTTTTTTTTTGCATGTAGTCATACTATTAAAAACCACAAACAATCATGTAATATTTAGTGTTTCATTTGGAGGAAAATATTTCTTTACTCAAATAATAGTTTTCCTTTTGAGTTAGCTTAAAGGAAATAATTCAGAAAAATAATAGTGTTTCAGAATTGCAGGGATTAAGGATATGTTAACTGGCTGTTCAAGATGTAATACCATAAAGATTTACTGCTTAATTGAAATTCAAACTTTTAACTAGCAACAGCAGGGCAGCTAGGGCAGTGTCATGCTGAAGTATTGATCTTTTATCAAAAGAACAGCCTCTAGCTTTGCTTGTGGTACTGGGGAGTGGTGGGGAGAATTAATGCGTTTGTACATCCTAAATTCTAACTGTATATAAAATTGTCTTTTTGTATTACAAGGCACAATTCTGACATCTTCATTGATAAATGTTTCCTTTTTTTTTTTTTTTTTAATCAAGTGCTTAAATGCCCTCTGGCTTGCTTACCTGAAATTTTTTTCTTTTTCTCAAATTCACTGCTCTTAAGCACCTAGAAAACAGAGCAGCTTGATAATTTAGCAACATGCAAATGAAAGAGCCTCTTCATAAGTACTCAGCTCATTTTCCACAGCATATTGCTCAGCTAATGAAGGCAATTTGAATTTTGTCTACCTCAAAAGAGATAAACAATGTCTTAAACTGCCAGTAACCCTTAATTCATTGTTATCCACTTTTCTATCAATTTGCTTATAGTCATGATACTTTTTGAAGACTCAAGTTAAAGTCCATTATGTAAATTATACTATCGTTATATTAAAATAAATAGACACAATATGTAACCTTAAAAAAATGCCATTTTATTTTTCAAGAGTTTTTGTATTTTCTTTCATGTAGTGGATAAACAAAACAGTACATAGGAAATGTAAATAGAAAATGTTGCTGCAATGTAGTTTTGGAAAGTATGCATTGTGTCAATGTGAGTTGGGATATTTGACTAGCAAAATAGTAGGAGTCATTTTGAGCATCATTATCATACTGTTTTCCTTGGATTCAGTACATCATTTAAATGGCACTATCAATGTAAACATAAACTTATCACAAAGATCCTTTCTATTTAGATAATTATCTACCACAGTAATAGGATTTCAATTTGATAATCTGCAAGCAAAAAGGTTATCTATTAAAATCATATATCAAACTATGACAGAAAAATATCTGGAGACATATATTATCTTGTAGTTGCAATTTTATTAACATAAAGAATTCATTGCATTGACTCTGTTGTCAGAAAGACCAGTCAGATGGTGATCAAGGCTGTTGTGATGATCTGTCCAAAAACCAGGGAGAGAGAAATGATGATAACAATTTCATTAGAGACATCAAAACCCTAAATCTATTACATTCTTCTAATGGTTAATTTTATGTGTCAACTTGACTGGCCTAGATTGGTGGTAAATATTGTTTCTGAATGTGTCTGTGAGGTGTTCTGGAAAAGAATCCCATTTGAATAAATAGATTCTGTAAAGAAGATCTTTCCTTCCCATTGTGGGTATCAGGGCATTATCCGTACATCGAGGCCTAGACAAAAGACAAAGGAAAGGAAATTTATGTCTTTCTTCTTGAGCCAGAACATCATCTTTTCCCTCCTCTCAGACAGAGCTCCTGGCTCTTTGGGCTCCAGGACAAACACCAGTACACTCTCCAGTTCTTAAGCTGTTGGACTTGTCAAATCTTTCTTGTTTATATATGTTTATTCTATTTGTTTTGTTTCTCTGGAGAATCCTGACTAACATACTCATTAAATATCAACTAGTCAAATTCTACATCCAGGTTCACACATACTTTGAATAAAATAGTTGAGTTAAATACCTTCATGATGTAATGCTTGAGGCAGTATACATGATTTATACTGATCAGAGAAAGTTAATAATTTCTTCTTTTCTTCTTTCTTTTCTTTCTTTCTTTCTTTCTTTCTTTCTTTCTTTCTTCTTTCTTTCTTTCTTCTTTCTTTCTTTCTTTCTTTCTTTCTTTCTTTCTTTCTTTCTCTCTCTCTCTCCTCTCTCTCTCTCTTTCTTTCTTTCTCTCTCTCTCTCTCTCTCTCTCTCTTCTTCTTTCTTTCTCTTTCTTTCTTTCTTCTCTCTCTCTCTCTCTTCTCTCTCTCTCTTTCTTCTCTCTCTCTCTCTCTCTTCTCTCTCCTCTCTCTCTTTCTTTTCTTTTTCTCTCTCTCTCTCTTCTTCTGGG
>NC_140069.1:43975531-44120531 GCF_964194135.1 Talpa europaea
TTGGAACAGCATAAAGAAGGGAAGAAAACCAAGCAAGTATGCAATTTCAGTCTCGGTCGGAGGCTACCTTCAGCCTGATCTTGCAAGGAATCTCGGCAGTGCAAATTACTCAGCACTGGATCCCATTGAGGCAAGCGAGCTTGTACAAAATAGTTTGAACTCAGGCACTTCCAGTTCTTTGCAAATATATTGAAAGTGACCAGCAGTAGAAGGAGTGCAATTCTCCAAAGAAGAGTAATGAATGTGGGCTATTAGTAGCTAAGGCATCCAGTGTCAGAAAAAGGAGGCAGAGAAATGGGAAAAGTTGTTTGAGTCAAAACATCCATAGTAGCTGTCAGTGTGTGTGTGGGGTATGTGTGTGTGTAATATTCTTGGACTTTAAGTAATGAACTGAAGTTTCATAGCTTTGGTGAAAACTTAATCACAGAAGTCTGATAAACTTTCTTTAAAACATTATACTAGCTTTTCACTTAAAATATCTTTCTCCTCTTTTGGATAAAATCATGCTGATTTTCTATGCTTCTAAATAAATGTTGAAATAACATTTCAATATAATATCTCTGAAGTCTATTACCCACAACCTAAGTTTCATTTGTGAGTTCAGTAGCAATGCCAACCCCTGATGGTGCAAATTCAACAATTCATACATTGTTTTAATTACCATTGATGTCCTTGAATAAATTTGATATACCATGATCCTTATATTCCATATTTCTTTTAATTTGAACATTCCACTATGGTCCCTTAGAGTTGACTCACTACCCTAGGGGTGAAATTTGTTTTAGTTGGTTTAATGAGATATTTCTGATGGATAAAATAATGCTTATATGGGTCAAGCCATTCTGGGCCAAGTAGCACAATGGAAATTTTCTGATCAAGAAAATAGAACTCCAATAAAAACTAAGCTAAAGGAGAATTTAAAGATTAAATTAAGGAGAATTTAAAGATTTCAAATAACCAAAACTTGTTTCTAATATAAGCTAATATATACTGTAGCATCTGAAAGCAGCATTCTCTTAAGTTTTTGTACATGTTCCAAACTTGATAACTTGCTACACTTTTATAATGGAGCATTTTTATAGAAAGAGGTTGATTTAAGGTTGTTAATTTTATTCTGCATATAATAAGCAATCTCTCATTCTGGGGTTTTAGAATTTTTTAAATTACATTTATTTATTTTCTTACATTGTTGTTAATTTTTGAGTTTTCGAATATTACTAAAAGTCACTACCACTCTTGGGCCTGCCTGGTGGTGCAGGGATTAAGTCTCAGTGCTGTCATGCTATTGCCCCTTAGCCAGGGAGCTGAACCACAAAGTGCAGCAGACCTCTCCTGTCTCACCCACTGCTCCCCTCAGCAGTGTATTTCACTAGATCCACCTGTTCTGCTCCTGACTGGTGAATCCTCTCACTCCCTGCACCTCTGGCCTACACCCCAGTTCTTGTATACATAAATAAATAAAAATATATATTATAGTCACTACCATTTTTTTGGGGGGGGGAAGGCTCACTAGACATGGAAAACCAGGTTTGTAGATTGAGGAGAGAAATTGTTTCAGGTATGTCTTCCTACAGATATTCTTTTTTTTTTTTAATTAAGGCAAACTTGATTTACAACACTGGCTTCTATTCAGAGATATAGGATCACACCTCTTCAGATATACCTTGCCACACCACACCTACCACCAAGGTGCCCATAATCCTCCACTTTAGTACATTGGGCACCGTCACCCTTTGCTCTCCACCTTCCCCCTCCTGCTCTGGGAGATTAATTTTATAGTCAGATTTCTAGGGCTTGTTTATGGTTTGGTTTTATTTGACCTTATGTATTGTTTCTCTGTATTCCATGTAAGTGAAACCATTCAATGCTTGTCTTTTTCCTTCTGGCTAATTCATGTAGCATATTGACCTCCAGTTCCATTCATGGTGTACCAAATGGCAAGAATCCATCTATTTTTATAGTTTAGTACTATTCCATTGTGTATATGTGCCATGTCTTCTTAATTCACTTGGGCATTTGGGTTGTTTCCTCTGGAAAGTAATTATTAATGACTGAATACTGAAAGTATCACATGCCAGTGTTAGGTTTAGTGAACTACTCAATCTTGCCCTATATTTGGTAAGAAGGGAAAGGAAGGACATGCTGGATTATTTTTAAAATGGCATTCACCTTCTGTTTTTCTCTTTTACTTTTACCTGTTCCTTCTGGGAATAATGACACCAGTGCTTAATTCCATAGAATTCAAGTTGCATGCCAAAATTTAATTTGCAGACATAAACCAACAACTTATTATACACTTTTAATATCCCAGGTACAGTATTAGAGACTAGAGATACAAAAATTAATAAGACCTACCCTATCATCAAGAAGGTCACTGCCTTCTAAACTAAATAATTCTAATATGATATATTGGCAACTAAAAGGCACTTGCTACCTTGCAGAAAAAGTTCTTATTTCAGAAATTTAGAAAAGATTTTCAAAGTTTTAGGAGTCACGACAACACCATTCCTACCCAGAAAATCAGTAAGGAAGACAAAACATGAATCACAAGATTTGAACAGATGAAAAACATGAGGCTCAGAAATGTGACTTGCTTCCTACTTCATGGCCAAGACTTGGTAGATGTCCATACCTATGTTTCTTCACCTGTGTTTCTTGTTCGCCTTTAACCCAGTGAAACATGATTGCTACGCCCAGAACTCCACCAAATTCTCTTGCTAAGAACTCTCACCCTCTTTTTAAAATTCAATTAGCATTTATTTTCAGACCTCATTTACCTTACTGTCTGCAATATTTCAAAAGATTGACTGTCCTCAACTCTCTAGGTTTTAGTACTTCAACATTCTTTTGGGCTTCTTCTTACCTTGGTTCCATTTTTCTAGTAATTTGTTCAATAATTGATTGGTGGGTTGGTTGTTGTTGTTCTTTTTCCAGTTTGTAAAATAAATTTCAAAAGGGGGCCTCCCCTGGTGGTGCAGCAGTTGAGTGCCGTAACCCAGCTCTCAACCGCTGCGCCACCAGGGTAGGCCACCTTTTGAAATGTATTTTAAAAACTGGAAAAAGAACAATAACCAACCTGCAGTGCCAGTTCGATCCCCGGCCAGCCACCGGCGAGGGTCCCGCAAAAAAAAAAAAAAATTCACAAGGAACTTCCTTTGGAATTCTTATATTCTCATTCCACATTCATCATTTGGATGATTTAATCAATTCTATCATTTCAATGATTTTTTAACTCAGAGGCTGAATAATTATGACTTCTATCTAGCTGTTTCTGTTAGGATTGAAGTGTCAATTATTTGCATATAAATAAAAAAAGAGAAAAAGAAGAGATAGAAATTGACTTAGCATTTCCTTATGTTTTCCATATTAACAACTGGATAGATGTTAATGAAATTTATTCTAATGACAGAAAAAAGAATAAGAAATAGGTGTGTGAATAAATATACATATTTAGTTTCTTTTTAAACATATTAGATATGCTGGATATGCTGGACTAATGGGCCATCACAATGCTAGCTCTCATAAGAAATATATGGGAAGGAATTAAGAGATATTGGGGAAAATTAGTAAATAGTTGATAATGACCTGGAGAATGGATTGGGTAACTCAGAGGACACATAGTCTGAGAAAAGAAGAGATAATATGTAGAGAAACAGATTGAAAATATGATTATGAGTTCAATCTGAGATAATCTCCAACATCCAAATGTGAAGCTCCAGGAGACAATTTGTTTTTACATTGTGCTTTTCAGACCCTAAGAGCCACTCAGGGAACAGTGTGTGGGCACAAGAAAGGCAACTTGAGAAGGGTTTGGGAATTTTGGAGTTTGGGGGCACTGGATCCCTTACTCCTACTCAATAAAAGGTGATTCAGCATTGCAGAAAAATTTCATTCATTCTTTTATTACTGACATTTCAAAAGTTTGAAAACTGTAAAACATATATGTTTGATTGAAAATCAGATTTATGAAAAGGTAAGCCATTTGATCAAAGTCACACAGCTTTCTGCATGACCAACAATAAACTGGGGTGTTTCTTTCATTCTGTCATTTATACTGTACCCCCACTCATTTCTCATCTTGCAGTTAAATGCCTTTTTTTTATCCTCACTCATACTTCTTTAATTAATACTATCTTTAGCTATATCATAGATTATAGAAAAACTTTCCTCTAGACTTACCTAACATCATCTCAACCTACATCATTATCAATTTTTTACTAAACTAAGTAATCCTCAAAGAAAATTTGATTGTGTAAGTCAGTGACTCTCAATTGTCCCCAAGATAAAATACAAGCACATAACTTACAAAACACTCTTTTATTTCCTTCATTTTCATCTCAAATAAGCCAATTCTATTTGCTAAATATTTTATTCTCACTGTGTTTCAAAGATTTTTTTATTGGTTAAAATAGAAAAACCTTCATTTCATTTAATATTTGGGAAAATAAGATATTTTAAAATACAATATCTAAATTACTGCCTGATTCCATAGAGTAATGACTGTTTTAAAGGAAAATAAAATGGCATTATAAAAAGATTAAAAATAAGAGTCTGATTTAAACTGGATTTTCTGGAAATGCTTCTTCTTGGAAGAATCCTTTAACTTGAAACACAGGATGAATAGGAGCCAGTCAAGCAAATATTCCAGAGAAATCACTTCTGACAGGGGAAACGGCATATTTGAAGGTCCTGCTGCAGAAAAGAGATTGGAGTCTTAGGAACAGAGAGAAAATATATGTGGTGTAAGTCTGGGAAACAAGGGGAGAGGCGGAGGGGAGTAAGTATGAGGCATACAGAGAGGAACTTCCGGTTATTGAAAGTCCTTTGCACTTATTATTGCTTCTGTTTTAACTAGATATTCTCTTTTCACAAAATTATTTTTATTACTTTCACATAATTAATTTCCTTTCATTCTCTAGGACACAGAGTAGGTGCTACTCTTATTTTGGAATGTGAATTAGTCACAACAGAATGAGTGCTATAATAAACAGCATCAAAATTTTGGTGCTAAATATGGTAAAGTCTATTTCTCTCTTATAAGAATTCAATGTCTTTGCCCCTGAATTAGCAATTATTCTGAGAGCTTTATTCTTAGTGGTGACTCAGAGATTTGACTCATGCCAAATTGTGTCTCCAGGACTCCCTGGAGACTTAAGGTAGTTTATTTTCAGTCCATTCATAGGAAAAGGGAATGAAAAGTAGCACATGGACAATTTTTGAGGGTCAAACTTGGCAGTGACATGAATAATCAGGCCATGTTCAATTAGCGAGAGTTCTGCAGATGGCCACTCCTACCTGCAAGAAGATTATCAGAAGCAATGAGACAGTGAGGAGCTAGATATTCCACCATATTTCTTTCTTTGGGCCACCACAACAATTATCCATTTCAACCTTTCATCTTCTATAGAGAATGCAATCAGCCACTCCTGAAAAGAGACTAGCTCAATTCCCATGCAGTCATTGTGTCCAGTACAAAATCCAGGATCTCTGAGAGAGACATTGCTCAAGCATCAAATCTAAATGTGTCCCCTCATGGTCTTTCAACACATGGACTAAAATATCTAGTTGTTTTCAAGGCAACATTAAGCAAGTGCAAGCTAGCTGTCTGCTTAGAGAGAGAAAAATGAAAACACATGGAGTCACTGGGTTGTAGCAAAGGTGAAATCCTTTGCTGTAGAGTGCTAAAGAAATAGGAAAGAAAGAAGGAAAGAATTTAGAGCACTATTAGTATTAGCACTATTAGTATTTTAAAAATAATAATCATAATAATAGTTCATATTGGACACTAAGTGAAAACTATTTTTTCTTTAAATTCTCATGACAGACACTTAAATTAGGTATTATTGTTACCTCCATTTTACTGAAAAAGAAACAACTTTAGAAATTTTAAGAAACTAGGCTTAGTTCACATAAATATCAGTTGGTTGGGTTTGATTTCAAGGTTGCTGGAATTAAGAATAGAAAGTCTTAACATTATTATACCTTTTGTATCATAACAAGTAGCTAAAAAGCCATTTGATTTATCAGTTAGTTATTATTCATAAATTACATGTCTGTAGAAAACTGAGAAAAAATCAGAGCACTCCTACGGACGGTAACCATACACAAAAGGGTGTGAAAGATACTGCAAATAGAACACCACTACTAAACACAAAATCATCTAGCGCAACACTGAAAAATTCACTAAATCTCAGTACATTTGAGCAGTAATTTCAAATTTTCAAATTGTTAATAACTTAGATGCCTCAGGCATCAGTTTCTATTACCATAGTATCATTAAGAAAATATCAAAACTGGACAATAGCTCATTTGAATATTTATTTTCATGAGTTTTTGCTTGTAATCAAAAGTTTATCAAAGTTTACCCCAAACTTATCTGATCAAAATAAAAATGTTGTTTTACTTCCATACTACCCCCCTGGAAATATGAATAACATATCTGACTCATTGTAAATGTAAAAGAATTTTAGAAGTGTGCTAGTCTTGAATGATAATTGAAGGAACACATTAGAACAGTAAATGGTACTGCTTTGTTTACTAGAGTATCATCTTAAGGATTCAATAGATCTCTTAGAATATCTTTCTGTAATGTATCCTTTAAAAAGAACTTTTGTATAGGAAAAATATTTTTCATAGTAGTTGAATTTTAAAAATGTAAATGTAAAAGTATCTTTTACTTACCATTATCAAAGAGCATTAAGATGTTTTTAACTTTTATACCATAGAAAAGACTTTCTTTTTCAATAAGCAAAGACTTTTTCCCAGTGAACTACCAGTGATAACTGAAAAACATAATTATAGTTCTATCACACAGAATAATTTTCATTTTTTAAAATAATATACATAGTTCCTGTAATGTTTCTTGTTAATGTATGCTTTCTCTGTAATGCATTAATGCAATTGGCTAGTAGTTTTTTTTCTTGGACTTTGAATTTGTGATTTTTAAAAAGGCAAATATAGCAATTAAGAACCCAGAAGAAATCCCTCATCAAATTAGAATCAGCTGGCAAATTTGGACCTTAGCTAATTAACTGTGCTCTTAAGAATTTTGCTGAGAAATGAACTCAATTTAAAGTTAAATTAATTAAATTAAAATACATTCTAAAATCTGATAGATCAAAACCCATTAATTTCAGTTCAGCTGGTTCAATCCAGCCAAGTCTTGTGTTCTGACCTGATATAACTCTCATGCCAAGTAGTTATGCAGTTAACTTTAGAGAATACAGGATTATGCACTAACAAGTGCATAACTTGGTCTAATAAAATTATAACTCAAGTATAAATAACAGTAAAAACACAAAGCTTTTCTTTCTAAGTAGTGTATTAAATTGACAGAGAAAAGTATTTCTGCTTTCTCAAACTGAAAATTATTTCCCTTGCAAGTCTTCACTGAACTGGTCTCTATAACAATATAAAAGGACAGTTTTGTGCTGTGTATTTTCATTTACATTACTCACTCCCCATATACTTTTTTTGTCTGGCACTTTTCTTCCCATATACGTATAGTCCTGTCACTTTTTGGTTATATTTTGTTATTAGAAAGACTTTAAAAGTTCAGATGGAATAAAATATTCATAAAATGTCAAAAAGCAAATCACTTTAATGGGAAACTAGGAGCTTAAAGACAATGCTAGCCTAATTAGTTAGAACTGTCAGAAATTATACACAGGTAACTTTCACATAAACACATGGCTTCAGGTAAGATGTGGTGGAATCGTGGCTACTTATATCTCATAAGTAATCACTATTAAAGAGGTAAATATTAGCTGTTATTTTCCCAGGATAGCAGTGTTATACCTTTTATTTTTGTGTACATAATAACCATTAACAGTGATTTAATTTGAACATAAAAATTCTCTTCAATGGCATGAAAGTCATGGGGTAGTCACAAAATGTTCAGAAATATAGAAATAAAATAGGACTAGACTAGACTAGAATGATTATCTCTGGAGGAACAAAGAGAATTACACCTATTTACTATTTTTCAAAATGTCTTTCACTGAGCTAAGTGTATATTTGAACTATATTTCTACAGATAGAAGAAATCACCATAGTATTTTCCATAGGGACTGGACTAGTCTCCATTCCCACCAACAGTGAATGAAGATTACTTTCTCTCCACAGGTGAGCCAAAACTTGATGTTTCTGATCTTTCTGATATGAGGTATTGCTAATGGTGTCAGATAGTATCTTATTTGGGTTTTGATTTGCATCTCCTTGATGATAAATAATAATGGGCATTGTTTCATGTGCCTGTTAACCAGCTGTATGTCTCCTTTGGACAAGTGTCTATTTAGATCTTGGATTTGGTTTTGGTTGTATTTTTTTGTTGAACTTGTATGAGTTCTTTGTAGATCTTGGATATCAGTTCCTTGTGCGATATATGGTATACACATATATTTTCATATTCAGTATGTTTTTTTGTTTTAATAATAGTTTTTTTGTTTTAATAATAGTTTTTTTAATAATTTTTTGTTTTAATAATAGTTTCTTTGGCTGTGTAGAAGCTTTTTAGTTTGATCTAGTCACAGTTAGTTATATTCTTTTTTGTAACTTCTTGCCATTAAAGACAAATCCACGGGCCTCCTCTGGTGGCACAGCAATTGAGTGCTGGGCTGCGAAGCTGCCTGCAGCCTCTGCAGCTCCGGTTTGATCCCTGGCTGCCGGGCGAGGGTCCGATATGGTGCTCAGACCTCTCCTGTCGCCCGCTGCTCCCCTCAGCAGTGTACTTCGTCAGTCTGCCTGCTCTGCTCTCCCCTCTGGCTCTGGTGAATTCTCTCACCCTCCTGCGCTTCTGACTGTACCCAGTGCTTGTATAAATAAATAAATCTTAAAAAAAAAAAAGACAAATCCACAAAGATTACCAAAGCCAGTTTCATGGAGTATCTTGTCTATGTCCTCTATGATATAATTTACAGTTTCAAGTTTTACATCCAAGTTTTTAATCAATTTTGAGTTAATTTATGTGTATTTGTGAGATAGTAGTTTAGTTTTTTATTTCTTCTTTTGACTTACCTGTCCAGTTTTCTAACATCATTTGTTTAAGAGACTTTCCTTTCTCTAATGTATACGTTTGGCTCATTTGTCATATATTAACTGTCATATACTAACCTCACATGATGGGGTCAGTGCAAATCCTGAGCAGTGTTAGGGATTTAATGCAGCCCAGAACACTGTCCTGGTGCTTTTCACTGGGGACCCAACCCACTGGGAGGACCCCAACTCCTCTATAGCTATTTCTCCTCAAAGGCACATGCCTCAATACTGCTCAGCTCTCTGCTCTCCAGGGGTGCAAGCAGGTGGAATATCAGCACCATGGCTTGTGCTTCAGCCTCCCTGCCAGTTTTTCTTTCAATCCACTTTTTTGTTTAATGAAGCCCAAACCACCTCAGTGCCCCTTCTAGTAAGTCCATGCTGATCTCCAGTTTCTAAGAGGTCTTCCAGTTTCACCCCAAGTCATAGACCCTATGGATGCAGCACCTATCTGGTTAACTTTCCATTTATTCTCCTGGGAGTGAAACAAGGAATCTTTTTTGACAACATCTTGATCTGATTTCCCATTTTCTATTGTCAATATCACACCAAATATAAAAACAAAGCAGATAAAAATCACGTGATTTCAAACTAAGCCATGAGGCCCATGATTAAGTGCCTACAACTAAATAATGGATTTATATAGTTGCAAAATTAAGCTTTACATATAATTCTCATAGCCTGAGAAGGAATTCTTTCTGTGCAAGTGACAAAATCCTGAAACAAGGATCTTTGTATGGACACTGAGGTGAAATAAGTTCTTCATATCATATGTTACTGATCTAGTGATCATGAGAGCCAAATTTTCTCTTTCAAAAATATGAAGAAAAAGTCTTTGATTTTTTTCTTTAATGTAAAAATATTATTAGTAATTTCTACCCATTTAAAAAATATTTTACTTTTCTTTCAATGGTATGGGCAGATAAAAAGATCATAGCACTTTGCCCAAGAACATAGAAATGGGTACAAAATTGTTTGAATTGTTACAATGAAATGTATTTTTACTCAAAATGTCACTATTACATCTGCTGAATTATTACATAATTATATTCGTTCAAGTAGAAAAACTGTTAACAGAGTTAATATGTAGTGTTACTGTAAATAAGCGTTTTAATAACAAAGATGTTTAGTATGGGGGAAAATATTGATTTTTACTTTGCTGAACTCATTTTTATTTTGTCATAAGCATTGTCTTCTCATAAAATGGTTTGCTCATTTACCAAAATATGAATTGAATAGTGAATCTAAAGTTTATGTTATCTACACCAAGGTAAATTCAGAGACAAATCAATAAACACTAACTTCTTGGATTCTAAGACATACTGTTAAATATATTTTTTCAAGGGAAAAAAAAGTGCTGTAATTGTATATATACCAAAAAGTAAACTCCAAAAATATAAAAATGTTGAAAACGGTCATCTTTGCATTTTAGAAACATGGCATAGCTTCCTATCTTTACTTTGTTATCGGCTTTGTTTCATAGAAAAATAAGCGATCCTTTTCTGGAATGCACAGTATATTTCATGGCATTATCATTCTATTTAAGCTGATTCAGGGAATATGCACTCTGATTCTGTACTATCACTATCTGAGTAAGCCCCCTCACATGCCAGGTCACTTGCCTCTTCTGAGTTATAGTCTCTAATCTATAATGAAGGAGCTGTACAATCCCAACCTTGCCTTCAGGTCAGAGAAAGGGTGAACAATTTAGCAGGGATTTAGAAGACCTAAATAAGGGACCAGGAAAACAAATAATTATAATAAAGTAAAAATCAAAATCAACAAGTAACTATAAACCAGAGACACACTGGGGATGGGAGGAGGAGGAGGGATTTGGGTCAAAATAAGGAGGGTGGGAATTGTATGGGGAATATAACCAAGATGAAAATGTATACGTTGTGCAAAAATGAAAAATGATGTAAAAATAAATAAAATTAAATTAAATATTAAAAAAAGAATTTGGGGATCGATTTGCTCCTTTGGGAAAGTAATCAGTATAATTTTTGGAGACACTCATGATAGTCAAATACTGTGTTAGACAGGATAGTAGCTTGTGGTCAAGGTAAGCAGTGGGTGGTGAAAGTTTATGGCTGAGACTGTCAGAGTAAGGAAATGGAACAAAAAGCAAGAAGGCACAGTGAGGGTAAAAGGGAGTGAGGTGTATACTTGAAACCAGGAAGATACTCAGACAGCATAAGAGATGTGTAAGTAATAGGGGTATACAAGCTACAACTTGCTTGCTGCTACTGGGAAGAGAATAGGAAGTGTGATATTAAGGCAAGGATCCAGGTTGACCTAAAAGCAACTTCTAACTCTAAAATACATTGTCTCAAAAATTGCTAATAAAATAAAATCGTCAGAAACACGCTCATGCAATTTTCTAATGTAATTCCTAAGATATTTTTAAAAATAATTATATAATTGTGATTTGATTTTAAATGAACAGGGCAAATAGTTGTCATTTAGATAGAGTATAACACCGTGTGTGTGTGTGTGTGTGTGTGTGTGTGTGTGGCTTTTAGATAGAGTATAACATAGTATAACACTATTTCCTACCTGGAAATAGTGCTAGCTCTATCATTTACAAGATTTTGTGACCTCGGGTGAATAATTAAAAGTCAAATTTCTTGTCTGTAAAATGGGGATTAAACCTTCACAGTGCCTGTGATGTATACAGTGTAAATATGATAATATAAATTATTTAGCACTATAATCAGAATATATGAAGTGCTTTTGAAATATTTCAATATTATTCCGAAATAAGTATTTTAATTCAAAATAATACTTCATCTCAAATATAGATTTCAAGACACTGGACTAAGTACATTTGGAATCAAAGGTGAACAAGTCTCTGCCACCCAGGAGTTGATAGGTTTTTGAATAAAGTTTTCAACTGAAGCCCTGTGGCAGAATAAATGTATTACTTTGTTTCAATAGAATAGGGAGTTTCGAGAGAACACCAGCATACTAAAAGGCAAAGGACAACTTTTTATAAACCTCTGATCCTATTAAGCAAAAACTAGCAAGTAGTACTAGTTAAAATTGTTTGCAACTAGTAAAAACATTCATTTACAAGCTTATTTTATTTTCTTATTAAATTTTTAAAAATGATAGATCTCACTACTAACAATAACAACCTACATGTTTTCTACCAATCTCCTAGTAAAAAAAAAATTACAAACTTAGATAAAAGCAAAAAATATATAGTTGATGGTATTGGAGATCTATAGTGGCAATTAGGATTTAAAAAACTAAGATTCAAGAGAAAAGAAAACCACATCGAGGTGAGCACAACATGTGATACAAAAGAATATACAGAGCAGAAAAAGAAACTCATAGTGAAGAGAAAAGTCAATATATTGAGACTGAAACAGAACTGACACAGCAATAGACTTAGCTAACCAGGCCACTGAGTTAACATTACTGCCTCTCAACTGGTCAGAAAGTTAAGTAGAGACATATGCGGTATTAAAAAATAATCATGTCCACACATATGAAAACTAGAATGTTACAGATGTAAATTACACTAAATGTCCATGTTAAATCACTATTTTCAATAAGTAGAAATTTCTATATTAAATCTAAAACCTTAACTTCCGTCTAACAACTAGAAAAACAAAAGCAAATGTAGCCACAAGTAATAAGGAGATAGGAACTAATGAAGTTGAAAAAGATATCAATGAAATAGAAAGCTAATCAAGAAATAAAAAAACAAAAAAAATCAAAATATAGTTAAGAGCAATATAAATAATAAACCTTTAATTTGACCAAAAAGAAAAAAAGAAAAGACATAAATTATGAATATCATGAATGACAAAAGTGAGGTCTATGCAAAATATACAGATATTACAAGGAAAATAAAGAAATACTATAAAAGAAAGTGTGTCAATAAGTTGGAAGACTTGGATAAAAGAGAAATTCATAGGCACAAATTGCTTAGTTCACTAAGGGAGAAACAGATAATTTATACAAACTTTTATCTACTAAATTATTTTTTTTAATAGAGGCATTTTTTTTTGTTTATTTATTTGTTTGTTTTGTTTTGTTTACACATGCACTGGGTACAGTCAGAAGGGCGGGAGGGTGAGAGAATTCACCAGAGCCAGAGCGGGGAGCAGAGCAGGCAGAAGGACCGAAGTACACTGCTGAGGGGAGCAGCGGGCGGCAGGAGAGGTCTGCGCGCCATGTGGGACCCTCCTCCGGTGGCTGGGGAGCAGCCGGGGATCGAACTGGCGCCACAGAGGCCGCAGGCAGCTTCGCAACCCAGCGCTCAACCGCTGCGCCACTGGGGAGGCGCTATCTACTAAATTAAAATAATTGTTGAAACCTTTGTCAAGCAAAAACAAAAGAAAATTAAATTTCGGTTTATGTACTTAAGAAAACTCAGTAAACATGAAATTATACCAATTTTTCAAAAAATCTTCCAGAGAAGTTGAAAAGGATGAAATACTTTCTATTTTATTTAATGAGTTTCGTATTGCCCTGATTAAAAATCCAAAGCTATTACAGTAAAGAACACTACAGAGGGTCTACCCTTGTCTGCAGGTAGTAATACAAAAACTCTTAACAAAATTTTAGTAAATTATTATATAAAATGTACTTCAATACCTAGTATTTATTTTACATGAAATCAAATTGATATTACTATCAGTGAGATAGTATACTATCATATTGATAGGGAGAAAATATTTGCACATAATGTATCTAATGTATCTGAAAAGGGACTGATTTCCAAGGTTTACAAGGAATTCATACAATTCAATAAAAAGAAAACAAAGAATCCAATACAAAAAACAAGAAGCGCTAAGTGGACACTTCTCCAAAGATCTTGAGATGACTAACAGGTATATTAAAAAATGCTCACCATCCCATATCATCAGGGAAATGCAAATCAAAACAACAGTGAAGTACTACCTCACACCTGTGATAAATGTTCTTATCAAAAGTCCAGAAATAATAAGTGCTGATGAGTATGTGGAGGAAAAGAACCCTTGTACGCTATTGGTGGGAATGTATGTTGGTTCAGCCCCTTTGGAAAATGATATTGGCAGTTTCTTAAGACATTAAAAATACATGTACCATATGATCCATCAATTCTTCTCCTAGGAATCTACTTGAAGAATATAAAACCACTAATTAGGAGGGATACATCATGCCTATATTCATTGCAGCACTGTTTACAATTGTTAATTTATGGAAACAACCTAGGTGCGCAGGAG
This sequence comes from Talpa europaea, assembly GCF_964194135.1. Lineage (NCBI taxonomy): Eukaryota > Metazoa > Chordata > Mammalia > Eulipotyphla > Talpidae > Talpa > Talpa europaea. The sequence goes on from NC_140069.1 coordinate 43,989,784, forward strand.
TAGATAAACAGATTAAGAAGATTTGGCAGTCTCACACAGACACACACAGACACACACACATACACACAAATATCTGAATATTATATAGGTAAATTGAATTTAATGATATGTGACAAGTTTGGTTTAATGTTCATATTGTTTACATTAAAAATAATGAATGAGAATGGTAATGCAATCTTACCAGAATATGAAAAATAATGTTAAAAAGAACAAAACAAGGATTTACCAGTTATAAAGTTTATTTTTATAAGACAGCAATTTATACCACATGATATCAATACAAAGATAAAGAACTATCTTTACAGATTTCAAAAATAAACCTGCACATGTCTAGTAGCCTGATTTATGATAAGGCCGCCTCTACATTTAGTGTGGGGATTGATAGTCTTTTCAATAAGTGGTATTTCACCAATTGAATGTCCATATGGAAAAAAAAAAGAAACTGAACCCTGAAACACAAACCATACACAAATATTAATTCCAGATGGGTCACAGAAATAATTGCAAAATCAAAAACAATAAAATTTAAAGACGGAAACATCAGAGAATATTTTCAGTTAGTAATACTAACATCAGAGTTAGTATTAAAATGTACACTATAGCATAGTATCAATAAAATAAATGTTAAAATACATACTTTGTAAAATTTAGAAATTATTTTTGGCAAATACACATTAAAAGGGAAAATCAAGTAACATATTTAGTTAAGATATTTGTAACACATTTATCTTAGTGATTCACTCCACAGTGTTCAAAGGGGTCTTACAAATCAAAAATAATAAATGCTCCAAATCATAAAACAATAGGCAAAAATTTTAAGGAGGCATTTTACAAAAGAAGATGTCCAAGCATTAATAATCACATGAAAACATGCTTTAAAACTTTAATTATCAATGAAATATAGGCACTGTCATAATGGGATAGATAACATTATAAAACCTACCAAAATAAGGGTCTCCCCTGGTGGCGCAGCGGTTGAACACTGGGTTACTAAGCTGCCCACAGCCTCTGCAGCACCAGTTCTATCCCCCGCCGCTGGTCGAGGGTCCCAATTGGAGCGCAGACCTCTCCTGCCGCCTGCTGCTCCCCTCAGCAGTGTATTTCGTCAGTCTGCCTGTGCTGTTCCCCGCTCTGACTCTGGTGAATCCTCTCACCCTCCCGTGCTTCTGACTGTACCCAGTGCTTGTATAAATAAATAAATAAATCTTAAAAAAAAAAAAAAACCTACTAAAATAACAACCGAAAACTCAAGAACTATTGAGGCTGAAGAGTAGCTGAAGTGCTCATGAATTTCTGGTGAGAATGTAAATTGGTAATCCACATTTAAAAAATAGTATGGAGAATGCATATATCTCTTTCATAAGAAGTTTTAATCTTTTTAGGAAAAAAAAGAAAATAATTTAAATACACATCAGGAATACAATGTACAAATTAATTGGGGTATATTCCGCTAAGAATATAGGAATTATACTGTTATGTTCTTATAATGCTCAAGAAACAGTGGGGAGTGAGTAAGATGAAGCATAAGATTTAGGGAAAAGTGCTAGACACAAATGTGTACAATGATATACATGAAGTTCTAGAACATGAGTCAATAGTAACAGGATTCAGAATTTTGCTCCAGGGGAATGAGAGCTACTAGTAGCCTTCTGGAATATATAAATTATACCATACCTGATTTGGGTGAAGGTTACAAAGGTGTATACATATATAAATTTCAGTGAGCTTTATTCTTAGTAGTCACCCACCTTATTGCATACCATAGGTGAATGTTCTAGAAAAAATATCCATGCACTCATAAACAAAAATATACTAGAATGTTCAAAGATGCTAAAAGTTTATTAACAGAAAAATATATGTTTAGGCCCATGTCTTTGAAGTGTGCTATAAATATAAAAATATGTACCTGTAAACATAATTGTGGACTCCTAGGATGCAAGTTTAAGAGTTGCAGAGGGCTACATATACGTAAATACTCTTGTGGGAGCACTTTTAAAAGTTAGAACTATGTAGGGCCTCCCCAGTGGTGCAGCGGTTGAGCGCTGGGTTGCGAAGCTGCCCACAGCCTCTGCAGCGCCGGTTCGATCCCCGGCTGCTCCCCGGCCACCGGAGGAGGGTCCCACGTGGCGTGCAGACCTCTCCTGTCACCTGCTGCTCCCCTCAGCAGTGTACTTCGGTCCTTCTGCCTGCTCTGCTCCCTGCTCTGACTCTGGTGAATTCCCTCACCCTCCCACACTTCTGACTGTACCTAGTGCTTTTATAAATAAATAAATAAATCTTTGAAAAAAAAAGCTAGAACTATGTAATACAAAATTAGTTATGTACAAAAATTAAAAAGTAATATATAGTGAATAACACATTCAGGTATATATGTTTTGGAAAGTTATTTTGTAGAAAGAGGACAGATTGAATAACAGAGATTAACAAAAGAAAACTGTAAGAAGAGGTATTGATTAAGAGGCTATACTACTGATGAGGAGATTACTGAGAACATATTCAATGAGAATAGAAAGGAGGGAAGACTCATAAAATATTTCATCAGATCAATAGGATCTGCTAAACCATTTGAAATGGGAGGTAAAAAAATAGATGTAATGTATAGTTATGAAATATATACACTGTGTATGCCCAGCCAATATGCCAGGTGTTTTACATATGCTATGCTATTTAATCTTGGTAATAGTCTTGTGTGATACACATATTTATTTCTATTTTACAAATGAAAAAAAAATGAGACTCTTGCAGGTTACTTAATTTGCCTAAGGTCAAATGGCAAGGAAATGGAGACACTCTATTTTAAGCCAGGTGTGTTTGATTCAAAGTTCATGCTCTTTTCCTTTCAGAATGAATCCTAATACATCACATAATGTTTGAACATTGTTGCCTTGGTGAATGGTGATGCCATTAAATGAAATAGGGAATTTAAAAATGTAACATGCTTCATGGCTTGTAGAAGGGAGAGATGATTGTTAGATATGTTTCAACTTTGCAAAGTTAAGGTATTACAAGAAGTTAAAAACAAAGGTCTAGATCTGTAGTGCCTGATTCATGAAGTTATTTAAATTTGCATTAATAAAAATTAAGTAAATTTAAAATTCAGCTCCTTCATAATAGCCACATTTCCAGCACTTCAAAATTCTTATGTTTTTATTGGCTGCTCTATTGGACAGCAGATTTGTACAACAGTTTGCATTATCATGGAGAAGTATATTGCCTAGTGCCGATCTAAAGCTTGGATTCAGCAGTAATCAGTACATTTACCTAGAATGCATTATTATTTTTTTTAAAGATTTAGTTATTTATTTATACAAGCACTGGGTACAGTCAGAAGCGCGAGAGGGTGAGAGAATTCACCGAGCCAGAGGGGGAGCAGAGCAGGCAGAAGGACCGAAGTACACTGCTGAGGGGAGCAGCGGGTGGCAGGAGAGGTCTGCGCGCCATGTGGGACCCTCCTTTAGTGGCCGGGGAGCAGCCGGGGATCGAACCGGCACTGCAGAGGCTGCGGCAGCTTCGCAACCCAGTGCTGAACCGCTGCTCCACCGGGGAGGCCCGAATGCATTATTATTAACAATAATGATTATAATAATATCTCTCATCTATTATTTATGATTTCTAGGCACTATATCAATAACTTTGTATATTTTTTAAAGATTTATTTATTTATGTATACAAGAACTGGGGTGTAGGCCAGAGGTATAGGAGGGGTAGGAGGATTCACCAGAGATAGAGTGGGGAGCAGAACAGGTGGATCTACTGAAATATACTGCTGAGGGGAGCAGTGGGTGAATCAGGAGAGGTCTGCTGTCCCATGTGAGTAACTCCCTGGCCTGGGATCTAACTTGGTCTGAAGTAGCTGGTGATAGCTTGCTAGTGCTGTGACTTTAACCCCTGCACCACCAGGGAGGCCCAATAACTTTGTATAGTTTTATCTTTTTTTTAAGATTTATTTATTTATGCATACAAGAGCTGGGGTGCAGGCCAGAGGTGTGGAGGGTGAGAGAATTCACCAGAGACAGAGTGGGGAACAGAACAGGCAGATTGACGGAAGTCTACTGCTGAGGGGAGCAGTGGGCAAGTCAGGAGAGGTCTGCTGGGACATGTGGGTTACTCCCTGGCCGGCCAGGTATTGAACTCGCGCTTCACAGGCTGTGAACAGCTTCACAGGCTGTGTCTTAACCCCTTGCACAAGCCAGGAAGGCCCTAGTTTTATCTATTTTATCTTCACTAAAACCTAAGAAGTCAGCACAATTAATTTCTTCATCTAACACTTGAGTACATTAAGGCTCAAAAAACAAGTTGCTCAAAATTATACATGAATTCAAGCACAGATGTCTGGCACCAAGACTTAACCACTTTATTTTTTTTATTTTTTTATAGAGGCATGTTTTATTTATTGGTTTGTTTGTTTATACATGCACTGGGTACAGTCAGAAGTGCGGGAGGGTGAGAGAATTCACCAGTGCCAGAGCGGGGAGCAGAGCAGGCAGAAGGACCAAAGTACACTGCTGAGGGGAGCAGCGGGCAGCAGGAGAGGTCTGCGCACCATGTGGGACCCTCCTCTGGTGGCAGGGGAGCAGCCGGGGATTGAACTGGCGCTGCAGAGGCCGCGGGCAGCTTCGCAACCCAATGCTCAACCACTGTGCCACCAAGGAAGCCCAAGACTTAACCACTTTAAAGTGGTGAGTACAATGAGGAAACATGAAGAAAGTGAAAGAAACATAAGGTCACACAGTTTTCAAAAAAAAGAAATTAGGAAGAAGTGTCTATATGATTAAATATTTGAAAGAGACTGTTACAAATTAATATTAAAGGAAAAGCTCTTTTTCAACAAGGTCATGTCCTCATTGTCAAATTTTGTGGACAGTAAATATTCAAGTAGGTTCTGGATAGCAAATGAGCTGTTGGATTTAGCATTGAGGTGATCACTATTGACCTTAAAGGGTCTTTCAGTAGAGACTGAGCAAGCCATCTAGAGCAGGCTACAGCCTTAATTTCAATCATGAGTAGGAAAGAGACAGTGCTAAAGCATGAAAATAATTGAAAATAGTTTAGTTTGAAGGATAAAAAGTTAGCAAAAAAATGAGATTTTAACTATCAAGAAAGAAGTGATAATTAATAGTACCAAGTCTTGGGAGAAATGAGAGCTGCAAAGAAAGACCAGCTGAGTTTTAAACAGAATAAACCCATCTTACTGATAGAAAGAAAGGGAAATGTAGATGAAAATATGAGTATGTTTTAAAGAAGTTTTGCTTTTTATGAGTGTTATTTTCCCCCAAAGTTTCTGAATTGGAATTTAGCAATTGTTTCTCCATTACATAACCTTCTCTAAAAAATCTTTCTTGTTGCCTCCCAAAACTGCATTCACACACCTCCTAGTTTCTTCCATGGCGCTCAAATATCTCATAATATGGGTACTATACAAGCCATTCTCACCATGTCTAGCAACTATTATTTAATGAAAGAATGAATGAGTTCTTATGGATATGGAGGGAAAGACAAAATATTTTTTCCATCTCAGATTCTGTTAATATTACCCAAGTTCAGAACAAATCATACATGTTTAGAAATATAAAGAAATGACAAGAGTGGCATTTTTATGTTATTGACCTTAATTTTATCTAATTATTCTTATTTCTTTCCCTTTTCTTTCCCTTGTAAAGAAAAGTAAAAAAAAAAAAAATAAAGCATAATTCTTCCTTTTTAGCTTCCAAATAAAATAGTATCTGATGTCTAAATCTTGATTTCTTTTTCAAATTTTAAAGTCTCAGTTCTCTATCATATTGCTGTTTCAAAAATAAAAGCACTTGCTTCCTAAAAAGTCAAACATGTTTTTATTATTCTGTTTATCTCACACCAAAAAGGGCATGTGTTATATTTAAGATAATGTCAGACTTTTTTTTTTTTAAAGATTTATTTATTTATTTATACAAGCACTGGTACAGTCAGAAGTGTGGGAGGGTGAGAGGATTCACCAGAGACAGAGTGGGGAACAGAACAGGCAGACTGACGAAATACACTGCTGAGGGGAGCAGCGGGCATGGCAGGAGAGGTCTGCGCACCATGTGGGACCCTCACCGGCCAGCTGGGAACGAACCGGCGCTGCACAGGCCACAGGCAGCTTTGTAGCCCAGCACTCAACTGCTGCGCCACTGGGGAGGCCACAGACTGTTTTTTTTTAACTGCATTATTGCTTCTTTGTATAAAATAATCCCCTTTGTTTAATGTTTCTTGCAAATATGTTTGGCTATGAAATTAAGACTTTGGTAGCAGTTTTCACCATTGTATCTCTTTCACCTATCTAATGAGCCAATAAATGTATGTTTGCATTGTCACTTCGTGTTATTTCAATTTGAGTCACTTACATGTGGAATATAGAGAAACAAAACAAAGAATCAGAGAAAAACAAAACAATATCAAACCCTATAAATCTGAATGTAGCCTTGTGATTACCAGAGAAGAGAGTGGTAGGAGAGAGCAGAGTGGGGAAGGCAGGGATCCTGATGGACTATGGTGGAGGATGGCATGATGGTGTGGTGTGGTGATATATGCCTGAAAGGTGTGACCCTATACTCTAAATAACATGCGGCATTGTAAGCCGATGTTGCCTCCATAAAGAAAAAAAAAGTAGTAAACTAACATTAATCTATTATTCATTGTGATTTCATTAATCCATTATTCATTGTGGTATGATATAAAATGATATCAGTTTGGTCATCTGCCCAACTACATTCTTTATTGTCTTCAATATTCTGTGCTATCAATTTTAGAAAATATGGCTCCTGTTTTCTAAAACCTAATTTTTAAATAATCAAATTCATTGCGTTGGACAATGAATATGGGAGTACAGCTATCTTTTTATGATCCTAATTTCAATTCTTTTCTAAAAAAACATAAATGGGGTTTCTAAAGCATATGGTAGTTTCATTTTTAATTCTTGCGAACCCCCCCCCACCCCAAACAGTGATCATGTTTCCAACTTCTCTCCATCCTTGCTAACACTGTTTTTTTCTGCTTGTTTATTTTTATCTGTAATGGTCATCCTAATAGGTGTGATGATATATATCAGTGTTGCTTTGATTTCTATTTATCTCATGACTAATGGTGTTGAGCATCTTTGCACTCCTTTTATCATTGAGCATTTTTCAAAATAGCCAAAAGGTAGAAACAGCCTAAATGTTCATTGACTGATGAAATGTACTGTGTATACACAGATACACATAAAGGAATATTTTTATTTAATGATTAGAAAACAAGGAAATCCTCTCATAGGCTATGGGGTGAATGAACCTTGAATACATTATGTTAAGTAAAATAAGCTAATCACAGAAGGACAAATGCAACATGATTTCATGATTTGACTAACATGGGTATCTGAAACAACCAAACTCTCAAACAGAAAATGATATTGTAGTTGCCAGAAACTGAAGACTGAGGGGAGGGGAAATGAAGAATCATTGTTCAATGGATATGAAGTTTCAGTAATAAAAAAATGAGAAATTTCTAGGATCTGCTGTACCTTATACAATTAAGAATAGATTGAAGGTAAATTTGATGTTATATGATTTTTACCAAAAGAAAATAATATTCATAGTTTTAATCTTAAAAATAATACCTCTTCCTCTTATTTCTAAAGCAAATCAATATTCATTCATTTTTACTGAGACAAAAAGTCAATCTCTTCAATGCAATCTTAAATCATAATATTTTAGAAGCAACCTTCAAAGTTAGCTAGACAGACTTTAGCGTTTTCATATCTAGTCAAGTAGTATAAATACTTGCAAAATTACAGGTATGTTTTAATTTACTAATAAATATATATAAATAAATACACTAGTAAATACTAATATATTTACTATTAGTATTTCTAAATACTAATATATGTATTAGTAAATTAATTTATATTATATTTATGGATGGAATTTTATTTCTAATGTAATAGATAAATTGCTATTTAAAACTACCTGATGTAAATTCCATTTGGTATCTCAGTTCCTTAAGTCAACTAATAAAATACTATATAAATATATCATCTACTATTTAAAATAAACTGAGAATTTTTAGCTTTAAATTTGTAAGTCAATATTTTTCACTACCAAAGCAAGTGCAATATTTCTCATCTAGTCCTCTTTTCTTCCTGCCTGTCACAAACTCCCAACATCCAAGTCCAGGAACTGATCAGAATCAAGAGGAGGAAATACCACCTTCCAAAGATTAAAAACACTACTAATGGTGGAGGAAACTGAATGATCACAATCTGCAGGAGATGAGTGAGTGAAAACCCGGTACAGTGAAACACAACCATACCTTCTCTCTTCTTCATCAGTCCAGCCAGAATGGCGAGTAAACCCTCTGCCTTAATTGCCAGGTACACAACTTCATTATTTAGAGACTTTTTTCTCCAAAACCATAGTGGAATTTGAAACATCAATCTCAGAGAAAACTTTATTTTTGTTCTCTTTATATTGCCTTTTCTTGTGATACTGGCAGTTATGCTTTTTTTTTTTTTAATAGGAGGCGTAAATTCTGGATTCAGGTTTAAGTCAAAACTGAAAGCATGCTTTATTCAAAACAATTCCAATTTTCTGTACCTGAGTTTTGATGATTGTTTGGTAGTTTGTTATCATCCTCTCATCTCTTCCATGCTAATAAAAACCAAGAAATAATTTTAATTATTATGACTACTGATATTTATATATTTATATCAAACAATTTAAAAATAGCTATATTTTTAATCAGTAATTATTTTTAGTAATTAATATTTGGAGAAAAATATTTGTGTCTTTAATGTTTAAATGTTGGTCTTTACCATTCCAAATCTTGAATTGCAAAATTGTGGGAATCAAACTCATATACTCTCAAATTAAAAAGCACTTTAATCATTCTGTTTTGGGATGAACTGTGGAATCAACTAGAGGTTGATCAACTAGAGGTTGAATCTACAGTGGTTTTCCCTGTAAGCAAGAAAATGTGGATCCAGTTTGAAGACTTCTACTGAGGGGGACAGAAACAATAGGAAAGTTTTCAGCACTTCAGTATGCTGAAGGATTTCAAGTTAGTAGCTTGATTCCTCATCAAAAACAGTAGCCCAAATTCTGAATCTATGCAGAATGGTTGATTCAAAATCCAAGCGAAAATGAAGTTATCTGGCATTTTCAAAATCTGAGAAATAAGCAAATTAAAGGATGAAGGAGATAATTGGACTCTTAGTAGTGAATTTAATGTACTATAGACAGATACTAATTTTTTAAAATGATACACAATGAAGTCTGTATAATGTTATAATGCTGCTTTAGAAAAAGTTAAATTCATGCTTGTAGAGGGGCTTTGTTGAGACAATAAATTGAACACATCTGAATTCTCTGGAAAGTTAGGCCTGAAGTTGGAGCAAACCAAAGTAGATAGAACTATACCAAAACTGCAATCTATTATAGTTTTGAGTCAGCAAAATGCTTTTCAATTAGTCTGATAATTTCCACATTTAGCTGCCACACAGAGAAAAAGATGACTCCTCTTTGAATAGAAAACAAAATATTTTTACTTATTAAACAAAATATTGCCGTTCACTGAAACATTGTAACATTCAACAAAAATGATCAAAGAGACCAAATAAACAAAGGCCAAGATAAATAAAAGAGATAAAGAATTGGGATAATCTGAAAGGATATAAAATAATGATTCATATCTTTAAAACCAGAGGTAAGAATTAGTAAATAATTAAATAAATGGAGAGTTTCACCAAATAAGTAAACATAAAAAATAATCAACGGGAATTCTAGAACTGAAAATCAAATAAATGAAATTCATATGTAAACTGGGCCTCCCTGGTGGCAAAGGAGTTAAAATCTCAGTGTTAACTAGCTATCACCAGCCACTGTGGCATGAGTTGGATCCCCGACCAGGGAGCTGAACTAAGCAGCACAGAAGCCCTCTCCTGTCTCGCCTAATCCTCCCCTCAGCAGTGTATTTCAATAGCTCCGCCTGTTCTACTCCTCATTCTGTCTCTGGCGAATCCTCTCAACCACCTCACATCTGGCCTAGACCTCAGTTCTTTTTTTTTTTTTTTAAAGATTTATTTATTTTTTAATATAGGAACCGGGGTACAGGCCAGATGCGCAGGAGGGTGAAAGGATTCTCCAGAGACAGAGTGGGGAGCAAAACAGGCAGACTGATGAAATACACTGCTGAGGGGAGCAGTGTCCGTGGCAGGAGAGGTCTGCTTCACCATGTGGGTTTCTGGCCACTGCAAAGGCTGCGAACAGCTTCACAGTGTGGCTCTCAACCGCCTGCGCCACCAGGGAGGCCCTAGACCCCAGTTCTTATATGCATAAATAAAAGACAGTAATAAGAAACTCTATCTTGAAATTGCCAAAAGAGTGTAAATTTACCTGAAATTCCAAAGAGTCTGATGGAGAATGCAAATTTGCATAAAATGACTAAAATGTCAATGTTATTTGTTTTTAATAAAATAGATATAAATCTTTGTACTTAATTGTTGTGGTGATTAACAGTGCTAGTGAATGGTGTTTATATTTAAGTTTAAAAAAGATTTTAACCTAAATAAAATCGGTTTCAAGAAAAAATATTTAACAAAATAATGCAAATGAACAAGAAACCAAGGGTAAATGTCATAGTGGGAATGTGTTGGGTTGATAAATATATCTCATTTAGTTATACAACTTGGGAAGTGTAGATTAAAAAAAAATCAATGCTATGGCCAAATTGCACTGTAAATTTCCCGAGAAGGATTTGTTATATGGCAAATTCTCAGTTATAATGTTTAAAACAGCATAGTTACAGCAATTTTTCTGAGTGTGAAATTACTTTCATATGCACTCCACACTAGGTTCAAACTCTAGCATACAAAAATTATTCATGAAACGATGCCTTATTTTAAGGTTTATTGATAAAAGTGAAATTCCTATTATTATTTTGCTCTGTGTGCTATTTTATTCACCAAATTTCATTCATTTATTCATTCATTCATTTATTAACAATAGAGTTGTAACAATAGAGTTTTTAGCAACTTGATCTATTTTATTTTAAATTTCATTTATTTGATTTTAGGTTCTAGAATTCCCCTTGATTATTTTTTTAGGTTTACTTATTTGGTGACACTCTCCATTTATTTCATTATTTATTAAATAATAAATTATTTAATATGAGTGTGTATTGTTTTCTGAGTACTATACACTAAGTGAATACACTTGCATTTTGCTTTCATAGAACTTATTCTCAGTGCACAAGATGTGTATTTAAAAACACAGATAAATTCATGTGGAATCATCTTGTGATGAATGGATGTATTTATAAATGAATGTTGTAAAAGAAAATAGTAACAACTATCTACTAACTTAAATATTCCATTCTAGCCATAAGTTGTGGTGTTGCACTTAGTCAATGATATTTTTTGTGAATTTGATATTTATTACCATGATCATCAGTAAATAATTATGTAATATTTTTTCAAAATGTTCTTTTTCTGTTTAAATATTTAGCATTAATACACCTCAAAAGTTTCCATTTAACTTTATGGATATAAAATATTGACAATGAGAAAATTCTCTTATAGAACTTTCAGTGTGTTTACATTTAATAGTGACAGTGTAAGAATCTAAAATTCATAACTGAAGAGTTCTAATTTGTGTTATGATGTAACCTATAAGTTGAAGAATTTATATTATCATTTTGATTCTGTTTTTATTAAATTGATTAGCCAATCAGAAAATAAATATTAATCAAAGACACCTTAGACAAAAGACTGACTTTCACCTAAACTATACATAAAAGAAGTTTGGCATTTCCTTAGTCCATTCTCCAAGAAGCAATTCAAGTAACAGTTTAAAGAGTTTCAGGTTAAGTCACTCCCCTGCTTAAATTCAGTAGCTTCTGATGGAATGAGAATAAAAAGATAATTCATGATGGGTCACAAAACTGATCTGGCCCAAACTCTAGCACTCTTCCATCATTCAAAATTCTCCAGTCAGGCCTCCCTGAGGGTGCAAGGGATTAAGACACAACCTATGAGTCTATCGGCAGCCACTGCAGCGCGAGTTTGGTCCCCGGCCAGGGAACTACCCACGTGGCACAGCAGACCTCTCCTGACTCACCCACTGCTCCCCTCAGTAGCGTATTTTGGTTGATCTTCCTGTCCTGTTCCTCACTCTGTCTGGTGAATCCTCTCACCCCCACACCTCTGGCCCGTACCCCAGTTTTTGTGTGCATAAATAAATAAATCTTTTTTAAAAAATTCTTCAATCATTCTGTGAGACTTTTCTAGATCATCAACCCCATCCTCATCAAGAAATGTGTGTGAGATTCAAGTTTAAAATGGAAAAAACCTGAACACAAGTCCTCTCACAAGCACAGCTCTCCAACTACAGAAGACATAAGTACAAAGAAGAAGACCTGAAATCTAGGCAAGGAGATCCCTTATGGAAAAAGATAAAAAGACACCACCAAGATGGATAGGAAAGAGAGACACCACTGGCGAGGCAGAAACCCTCCCTTCTGGTGTAGCAGTTCAGTTTGGAGGGATTCCTAAGATGCAAAACATTATCCTGGGGCATGGAGGAGGGTTGTGCACAAACCATTGATTCTGCATAGCAGAGCTGGGCTTCCAGTGTCTGGGCATTGAGGAGCAGCTGGTAAAATGTCCATGAGAATGAAAAAACAAAAGAACAGACTCATTTACCCTGGGACCAAGCACAGCAATGTTTTCTGAAAAGTGCCCAAATTGTAGTTAAAAGAAATCCACTTACTGTTCTCATAGCATCTGCCTGAGAGGTCAGAAGCTTTGAGATAATCTACAGGTCAGAAACACTGTTAAGCACCATTTTTGTGACTGCTGGCAATCTTGCTAATATCAACATTGGTGGGCACCATCTTGGAGCCCCCACCAACCCCCTACAGAGACTATTAGCGTTCCATTCATCTCTACAATATAGCCATTCAGTACTGCCTAGCACCCACCATTGGATTACCTTCTAGCACACAGAACTGCTGCGCACCACAAGTTCCAGTTATGATGGCTGGGATAGGCCCACAGTACTGCCCATCCTGCATACTATAACTTTCAGCCTCAGTTATTTCCACACCTCACATCACAGGTGGGCCAGCCCACACACATGACATAGCAGGAGGGTAAGTGCAGTCTGCACAGTGGACAGAGTTGTATCCGATGTGTTGGGTGGCCAGGGGGAACTATTTTTGAACTCCATGGCACAGTCCCTGAACAAGGCCATTCCTACAAGATGGGGAGAGTTAGTGGATTGTTTAATACACAGAACAAAAAAAAAAGAATCATGTAAAATGGGGAGACAGAGGAACATGTCCCAAATTAAAGAGTAAGATAAAACCCTAGAAAAAGATCTTTAAAAAGCCTGAAATAGACAAACTTGCCTGACAAAGAGTTCAAAGTAAATGTGGAAAAAAATATGCTCAGTGAACTCAGAAGGATTGATGTACTAGAAAACTTAAGAAAGAACATAACAGGGGGGAGTTATAGAGGTAAAGAATACAGTGATAGAACTGAAAAATATAACAGACTGAATAAAGTAGAGGAGGGAATATATGAGCTGGAGAAAAGGCAATAGAACTCAGAGAGAATAGCAAAATGAGAAAAGAATTTAAAAGCAAAGATACCTTAAGGGACCTATGGGACAACATCAAGAAGAATAATATTTGCATTAAAGGGATCCCAGAAGGAGAAAAGAGAAAGGGCAAGAAAATATATTTGGAGAAATAAACCAAAAAGGTCCCTAATCTGTGGAAGGAAACAAACACCCAGGTACAGAAATCCCAGAGTTCCAAATTAAAAGAACCCATAGAGATGCACTCCAAGACATATTATAATTAAAATGGCAAAAGTGAAAGAAAAAGAGAGGATCTTAAAAGCATCAAGAGAAAAGCAACTAGTGTATATAAGGGAAAACCAATAAGGCTATCAGCAGATTATTTAACAAAAAATTTAGAAGCCAACCAAGAATTCTATATTCAGCAAGGTTAAAATCAGAAATGAAAGAGAGATGAAGAGTTCCCCAGAGAAGTAGACTTAAAGAAGTTCATCACCACTAAACTGACTTTGAAATAAATGTTAAAGGGACTTCTTTTATGGAGGTTCCTCAAGAAAATTGAAAAGAAAGAAAAGAAAAGAAAAGAAAGAAAGAAAGAAAGAAAGAAAGAAAGAAAGAAAGAAAGAAAGAAAGAAAGAAAGAAAGAAAGAAAGAAAGAAAGAAAGAAAGAAAGAAAGAAAGAAAGAAAGAAAGAAAGAAAGAAAGAAAGAAAGAAAGAAAGAAAGAAAGAAAGAAAGAAAGAAAGAAAGAAAGAAAGAAAGAAAGAAAGAAAGAAAGAAAGAAAGAAAGAAAGAAAGAAAGAAAGAAAGAAAAGAAAGAAAAGAAAGAAAGGTGGGCCTCCCTGGTGGCGCAGCGGTTGAGCGCTGGGTTGCGAAGCTGCCCGCGGCCTCTGCGGCGCCGGTTCGATCCCCGGCTGCTCCCCGGCCACCGGAGGAGGGTCCCACATGGTGCGCAGACCTCTCCTGCCGCCCGCTGCTCCCCTCAGCAGTGTACTTGGGTCCTTCTGCCTACTCTGCTCCCCGCTCTGGCTCTGGTGAATTCTCTCACCCTCCCGCGCTTCTGACTGTACCCAGTGCATGTATAAACAAAACAAACAAACAAGCAGACAAATAAATAAATGGAACATGCCTCTATTAAAAAAAAAAAAAAAAGAAAGAAAGAAAGAAAGAAACTGCCATATAATCCAACAATTCTATCTGAATACTTAAATCCAAAGATATGAAACTACTAATCCAAAAATAAATATTCACTCCTATATTTATTGTGCCACTATTCACAATAGTTATGGAGACAATTTGGCCATCAACTGATGAATAAATAAATCTTTTAAAAAATAATAAAATTGAGGTAACATTGGTCTAAACATTGTATAAGTTTCAGGTGTATCATTCACACTTTAACATCTATATATATTAAACAAAAACTGCCACCAAACAAAATCACATTGGTATGGCCTTACTTCATTTGCTAATTTTGCTAGACATAATATCCCCAGTTTGTTGTTGCAAATGGCAATATTTCACCTTTTATATTCAAGTTGCATTCTGTTGTGTGTGTATATATATATATATATTATTTTTTCAAAGATTTATTTATTTATTTATTTATTTATTTATTTATCTATTTATGCAAGCACTGGGTACAGTCAGAAGCGCAGGAGGATGAAAGAATTCACCAGAGCGGGAAACAGAACAGGTAGACTGCCGAAATACACTGCTGAGGGAGCAGCAGGCGGCAGGAGAGTTCTGCGCACCATGTGGGATCCTCGCGGGCAGCCAGGGATCGAACCCACACTGCAGAGGCTGCAGACAGCTTCACAGTGCGGCGCTGAACTGCCTGCGCCACCAATTTTATAAAAAGGAATGTATTTCCTGGATCACTATCACCATAGAGTTTGAATACTAGATCCTCATAATTTGGTCCAGTATGAATGTCTTCCCCAAACTTCTCTATTTTTCTGCCTTTTTTTTAATTCAAAACTCTATCATTTCAAATCGTTACATCCCTTTCCCCCCCCTATTTTTATTTTTCCTTGTTGGAATACTGACCCTTTGAGGGGGAAAGGTGGTATTCCCATTTTTTCCACTCTTTGTCCAGAGTCTATAAATAGTCATTGATACATGACAGACATTTACAGTATTTGATGACTATTTAAAGCCTTTGAAAATAATCAACCTATTATTAACTACACATTACTGCCTTTAGGAAATTGCCTCTGAGACATTATTTAAGAATGCAAAAACTGTGGAACTTAATTGAGTATTTTCTAGTTGATAATTTTTTAGAATATTAGTAGCTTTGAATTTTATGACTTGTGCTATAAGATGTATATGTATTAATTAAATATGCATTTATATTCAACAAGTTGAAACAAGATATTTATAAGCTAGAGATTGATTAAAACGTTCCTGCCCCTATCTCAGCACCACTTGCCAAAGGAAATATCGCTGCTCATCTTGACCTGACTTCAAAAGGCTTGCTCAATTCAAGCCTCTATCATTAACCACAGTTAAATGATATCATCTATTTATGCCTCAGTGTCCTCATTAGCAAAAAGGAAATTACAATGAGTTCTTCAGTATGTTGTTTGAGTACCAAATAAAACAGTACTAACAAAAGTACTTTATGAACTTTCCAACTGCTTTAAAATTTTATTTGTTATACAAGATTTTATCATTTCAGCATCTGTTATATTCCTTAATTCTAGTTTTTCGGAGCTGTGCTATTATGGGTAGGTAAGACTGTTTCATAGAAAAGGGTTCAAGGTAGATTGTTCTATAGCAAAAATCCAAGTAGCTGAGGAATTTAATTCAAGATGGAAGGAAATATTTGAAATATGTACAATTTATTTGCACTTAAAGTGACAGAATCTTCTTTAAGTTAGATTTTATATTTTGTAATGGTACATAGTTATGCAAATACGTCATGGTGGTATTCCACCAAGACACCTCTACGAGATCAACATCCATTTCCCAGCTGCTGGAAATATCATTAGCTCTCATTTTCCCACTGAGTTTCCTTATTTGACTAGTCCAAAACTGTGCTCCCTTCTGGAACTAATGCTTGGAAAAGTTTGGCCCATTTTCCTCAGCTTGAGAAAATTGCAGAACTTCCCTATGACTTCATGGAATCCAATTGGAATTAGCTAGACAGGCCCTTCCCGCCCCTCCCTGGTATGTATCTTCCAAGAGCACCTCCCACTAACTGTCTACTCTTAACTTTATTTCAGAATATGTTTCCAAGGAATCAGTTTAAGTCAGTTGTTTTTGTGAACATACTGTTATGAGTAATTTGGTTTAAACTGATTACAAGCAAATGTAATTATGTTTTAAAAAAACTAATAAAATGTTATTCTAGATTTTTATCACATGCAAATTTTGGTAATGTTTCATTTGTGCAATGATTATAGGTTAAGGCTTTATATGCCTTTCTTGTTAGTGTTATATTGAATTGTGCTGTTAATACATAAAATTCTTTTTCATAAGTCTAATTTGTTAACAACATGAGATGACCCTATGACCAAATTTCTCAATGAACAATGAGAAGCTTTTCTTTAAGATTTCTTGATTTTTACTAAAACGAGAAATACTCTTTGGTTTATGCTTGCAGGTCTGTTTAGAATCAACATACTGGGACTTGCCTTTCTATTTCTGTTGAAAGGAGTGAAAAATTGGAAGGTTATTTTATCATTTCTAAGCTGTGATATTATGTGGTTTATTTAAAAATACATCTCTAAGTATTTTTCACAGATGTGAGACAATAACCTCCAAACCACCGAACACACACAAAAAGTGTGTTCTAGTAGTGTACTAGACCACTACCCAAAATCACATGACATTTCTTGCAAAACAAACCATGATTGATTTTTTTTTAATTATAAGAGATATACAGGTTATATTTATTATTTTATATATTCACTCTTTTACACAGTATGCTTTTCCTCTGAAAACCTCATCAGAAGTGGAAATAGATAATTTTATCTGTCTCTCATGTTTGATGTAAGTTCCACAAGGAAAAGAAGTTTTTTGTTTTTTTGTTTTTGATTGTGGTTGTACACTTGGTTTCCTGTTATTTCCTTCTAGGATCTTAAAAGGTAACTGGAATCTGCAAGTAACAATAAATATCTGTTGAGTATAAACTATGAACAAATTGTTGCGTGAATAAAAATGATGGTAATACAATAAGTTATTTGAATATATCTTGTAAGCATGAATATATATTATTGAGTGTTGTGGGACTAAGTAATAATTAAAGTATACAGGGGAAGTAACAGTATCAAAAATATTGTAGATTCCAAGAGAATAGTAACTACTCTGCCTCATATTCACATAAATAGATACAACTATACATATTGCATGATATATATATATATATGTATATATAGCTCATCTGTGGGAATGAAATATTGTGAACAAGCTAGATTTAATAAAATATCTCATTTACCTGATTTATAGGAAAAACTCCAATCTCTACTTGTATCACCTGTAAGAATTTTCTACTATTGTTCAAAGTGAAAGGAATGTACTTGTATTTAGCAGTTCATGCATAGAATGAATTCTTTTATAATTATAAGAAACTATGATATCTTCAGGTAAATGGTAGACTAGCTTTATTAAAAGCTTCTTAGTGATTTATTAATATTGATCTTAAGTAATGTTATGCAGGATTTACAGAATGAATATATTTTGTACAAGTAAAGTTTACCTTGTCAATTGTTTTCCTTTGATTTAAAACTACCATGAGTTTTGATTTTCTAGATTTTCTATTTTGGAGACTCTAGTACACAGAATACAACATTATATTGAAAATAGTATAAAGAGTAAACATTCCTATTATTCATCATATTGCTGCAAGTCTTATTGTAACTTTATTAACATTGTTTAACTCAATCTCCAAATGAAAAAAAGAAATACGAAATTGTAATTCAGAACAAAATTCACCGCTAGTAGTGAAAAAAACTGATTCATTACAATCAGACAGAAACATGAAACTTGGAATAGATTGATGAATATTTCTATTTCTGTGAAAATTATGCACGCCACATGAACACAACTGTCTGAGTTTGGGCATATATTGGTTTAAAGATTTATCTCTGTCCATCTGACTCAATACTTACTGGATGCCTGTTAATACAGAGCACTATTTACTGAGAATATGCAGAGGGGTAGAAGACATGGTCCTCGATGTTGGAAAACTTACTGAATAAATGGATCATTGATTTAAATCACCAGAAGGGAAAGATCACAACTAAAGCTTACACAGTGTTTTTCAGAATTCCTGAAATCTTGTACTATTACGAGAGTCAAATATCGCATGAATGCTAACCTTAAGTTAGAAGTCCTGAATCTCAGAGAAGTTAGAGAATCTTTCTGAATCTTTTTGTTTAGTTAGAAAATAATGGCATTTGAACTGTATTTATGGCTTACAAAAGTTTCCAATAATGTTGTTTTAGGACATGCTGAGTACTTATTTATCAAGCTGGTGTTTCCTGTTTAGTATATTACCAGTGATTCTAGAATCTAATAGAGGGAATCAATATTCAGAAGAGAGCACTTTCAAGAGGAGTCTGAATAAATTTGCCCTGTGCAATTCTTAGATTGATGATTCTTTTGTGAGGTAGGATTAATTTCCTGCACAAACCTTTGCAGAAGATTTTTCTATGATAAACAGAAGAAGTGACTGGGTAAGTTCCTAGTTGACGAATTGATATCTAGATAAAAGGAACAAAAAATTCAAGACTTTTCAGCCAAATGTATGAAACTCAAATATCCAACTGCTTATAAGAGGTCAATCTTCCAAAGCCTTCTAACTCCAATTTATGATGGAGGTATATGTACTATTGAATTTGGGATGGGTATCAGCCTGATGGTTTTCTAGGGGATGGGATAACATTGCAACAAATCTTAAACTAAGTTAAAGTGAAGAAAATGGAATATTACTTTGAATTTAACTTTTGCATAAGTAATGTTTGCTGTAAAAATATATCTTTTATTAGAGTATTACATGAATACGAACCTTACTATTACAGTACCATTTTAGTAGTTAAACTTAATAAATCTTGAATGAAACTTTTTTTCTTCTACATTTCCCCTTATGCATCTGGACAAAATATTAGAACTATAAAGCAAAAGACCCTGTGGAAGGAGCAAAGTAAGTTTGAAGCCAAAGTAAGTGCTTAAATCATTCAACCATTTATCATTAGATGACAAATATCACACCTCATATGGAGACAATAATTCTGATCTATCTCAGGAAATTGTGAGGACAAGTCTAAGCACATTGTGCATTCTTATACACTATGAGGCAGCTATTCTGAGATCGAGGTATATATATATATATATATATATATATATATATACACATATATATACACGTGCACACACATATATATGTAACAAGACTGTTATGTATATATGTAGCAAGACTAGTATATATATATATGTAGCACTCAATTTTCAAGTCCCTTTTCCTGTGTTCTTCGATGATTGACCTAAAATGTAGGCTCAGACTCAGAAAATAATAGAGCAGTGTAGAGTAGCGCAATTAGATTGTAAGTAGAACCATGTTCAGAATAGGAAGCAGATGCATCCTCTGAAAAAAAACATAAAGAATGTGAACTCTTGTCAGCAGCAAATTAATCAATTTCTTTTCTTTTGCAAGGATTACGTTAAAACTTTATCTAATGTAGTTTGCAAAGTACTAAATTTGAAGAGACTCCAAGTTTAAAAGGAATGTTTTAGATAATTCTGAGGGAACTAGATTTTTCTTTGTTCTAAATAGATTCATATTGCAAGTATGAAGCTGCTGAGCTCTGGAAGAAAAACTTTTGTTTGCTTGAGAGCTGAGGCCAGGCAATAACCTGTGTGCCATTGAAACCTACCAAAAAAACCATTCTGTGGAGGTTGCCAGAGGCTGCTTCATATCTGTTTATCATGACATGAGTAAGGACAATATCCCCTAATTATATTAACTTGTTTACTCTTACATCCAACATCTCTCAATCAGAAGCTAATGGAAGAGATTTTACATGAAAAGTTGTATCACCCATCTTTCATTTTGTCTATTTCTATAATGTCTACCAATTTCTATAATATCGATTTCTATGTCTACCAATAATTGAGGACTAAAGCTGTATTAGGCACAGGGTATGCCTTCTACAAAATTGTCTACCTTCTCGTGAGGAAAATATGATCTCTAAATTACAGATGAAAATACTGAGTCTTTGAAGCAAAGAATTTGTTCAAGATGGTGGGGGCATACTAGGAGTCACACTCAAGTTTATTTGACTGCGCATCCCTTATGAGAGGCTGAGCTACTGTTGAAAGCCTCACTATATAGTTTAAATAAAAATCAAGGAATTTATTCAATATATTAATTTCCAATCTTTTTTTAATAAACCAAACCCAAGGTGATTTTTTTTTACATTTAAATATACAGGTTTGTTAGGAAAAGGAAAAAGAAAAAATGGCATCTTTATACTTACAGGTGGGCAGGAGAATGCTAAACGGAATTTTATATAGAGTTAACCATACATATTATTTATAATTAGATCCAGCAAAAATACATTAAGTATAGTTCCTATATTACTATTAAAAGAAACTAGTTCTTCATATTTTGTCTGCTTCTTATATGAGCAGTTAAGTACTCTTTTCCTTTATCTTTTGTCATCAAATTTAACTAAGAACATTAAGACTAGACATCTAATAGTTTCCCTTGTATAAAGTAATATTTCTGTTGCTTAGTCAAGCTCAGCTTTGAGTGTTAGTACATAATTTACATGATCAGATATTTAAAATGGGGGAAGGAGTGGGAATTGACTACATGATGTAGTTTAGCTGAAGAGGCTTCTGTTTTGGAAAAAATAAAATTTCTGTGGCTAAATCTATCTCCATTACCAAGTGTGTTAACTTACTATTCAGCAATTTTGATACCTCAAGGCTACTTATTAATTATAAGAAGAAATAATAATCACTACATTTTACCTAAGCAGAATTTATTTCTTGCATGAGCGAAAATTTACTTTAACCTCAAGCACAGAATAACATATTTGAAATATTCACCTAAGGGTAAGAATGGTTTTGCACTTTACATTTTTACCGTTTATCTACTGAACCTCAGCTTTCAGATTCATACTAAGCCATATACAGTGAATACATAGATATTTTGGAAAATAGATTTTTGAAGATCTGGAATTTCATTTAATAAAATTCCTAATTAGAAGGTAAGACTCATCATAAAATCATTGTTCCACTCTCGAACTGAGCTTTAGATTGAACATAGTTCACAGAATTTATTTTGATGTCTTCATCCCCCCAAAAATGCCTCCTACAGCCTACATAATTGATACGTATTAATTTTCTTTAAAAAAATACAAATTAAGCTTCCTATGTACTTAGAATGCTAAAATGCAGTACAAAACGTTTTGGTACATTTCCTTGCACACATGGAGATAAAAGAGTTGTCAATGTATTTCTGGTCTTTATACTTATATTTG
Organism: Talpa europaea; assembly: GCF_964194135.1. Taxonomy (NCBI): domain Eukaryota; kingdom Metazoa; phylum Chordata; class Mammalia; order Eulipotyphla; family Talpidae; genus Talpa; species Talpa europaea. Next base: position 44,011,849 of record NC_140069.1, read on the forward strand.
TGATGAGTTGCCAAAGACGTTCTGGATTATATTTCATTTTTTCAAGCTTAAGTAACAATAGAAGGGGGGCCTTTTCCTCATTAAATCGTGAGACGTCAACTTCCATTTTGCAGAAGAAAATAATTTGTGATGCACTGGATCAAGGCCTGAGGTCAGTTATATATGAACTTGAACTTATATTTGGAGTAATTTAAGAGTTACAGATTTCTGAGGACACCCGACCAACTTTGAAGGTAATGGGGTAATGTTCAATTTAGATGAGACTCGAAGAATTTCTAGGATCATAAAAAGGACACATCAGAGCTTTATAACGAGAAGGAAAAAAAAAACAACAACAAATTTCTCCTAATCAGCAACAGCATGAGTAACTAAAAACATAGCTTCAAATTGATAGGTAGGTCAGATGCTTTGTCATCGAAATTGACTATGACCATCAGAAATTGACAATTATTGACTGTGATAAGTAAGATCAAAACCTTTCTGAGGTTTACGTTTATTATTGTGTTTTTAATTATTCAAAATATTCATTTGTTTCATGGTAGATTTTTTCTGAGTTCTCTTGAGATGTCTAGCAAACTCTGTTAGACTAGCCTTGACTCATCTGCTCTCTTAATTTAAATCAAGAATAATCCAAATAGAGCTTCCATATGATCCAGCAATTCCACTCCTAGGTATTTACCCAAAGGACACAGAAACATCAATTCCAAAGAACACCTGCACCCCTATGTTTATAGCAGCACTGTTTACAATAGCTAAGCTTTGGAAACAACCCAAATGCCCAAAAATAGATGACTGGATCAAGAAGATGTGGTACATATATACCATGGAATATTACTCAGCATTCAAAAAAGATAAACACATGCAATTTGCAGCAACATGGATGGCGCTGGAAGGGATCATGCTCAGCGAAATAAGCCAAAAAGAAAAAGAAAAATACCGGATGGTCTCACTCATAGCAGGAATCTAGAAAACTTAAATAAGGGACCAGGAAAATGAATAACTATAAGAAAGTGAAAACCAAAATCAACAAAAAACTATGAACCAGAGACACTTTTAGGGGGGCGGGGGCGGGAGGGGAGGGATTGGGGTCAGAATGGGGGAGCTGCAATTGTATGGGGAATATAACAATAAAATTTATAATAATAAAAAAAAAAGTCAAATAGTACAAAAAATGGAAAAAAAAAAAAAGAATAATCCAAATACAGGGCAGTCACCACCAATTTGAATCTGTCACAGGCTAGCCTCTAGAAACTAGAAAGATCTAACAATAAAGGATATAATAATTTAAAGATGAAAATTAGATTAACTTTACCATCAGAAGAAAAATTATGGAGAAGGTATCCTTGGCAGCTGTGTGAGATAGGCTGGGGCTCTAACACTACACATTCATCTCTGTAAATGAAGAGAATAAAGAGAACAGTCAAAAAACAAAGATTGGGGACAGCATTTAAAGTGATAACAAACTTCAGGGCCTCCCTGGTGGCGCAGCGGTTGAGCGCTGGGTTGCGAAGCTGCCCGCAGCCTCTGCAGAGCCAGTTCGATCCCCAGCCAGTTCGATCCCCAGCCAGTTCGATCCCTGGCCGCTCGCCGGCCACCGGAGGAGGGTCCCACATGGCGCGCAGACCTCTCCTGCCGCCCGCTGCTCCCCTCAGCAGTGTACCTCGGTCCTTCTTCCTGCTCTGCTCCCCGCTCTGGCTCTGGTGAATTCTCTCACCCTCCGGTGCTTCTGACTGTACCCAGTGCTTGTATAAATAAATAAATAAATCTTTAAAAAAAAAAAAGTGATAACAAACTTCAAAGGAAGGAAAGAATGCAAGTTGTCTGCAAATAAATGTAAAATATGTGATTTGGGCATATATTCCAATAAATTTTCAGTTATTGCTATAACATTTTCAGGACTTTTATTACAAACAAGCATCAAAATATCCCCTTTTTCTAGTCTCCAAAAGCAGGTAAATCATAAAACCAAATGGGATGATTTTCTGGGCAATGAAAATTCACAAATATTTTTGTTTTCCAGAACTAGAGTAAGCTGTGCTATTCAATTAGTCCCCATCTATAACAACCATGTCTCCATTTTTTAACCTAAAACTTTCCAGTTTTATTTGAGAATTTACTTAACATCTTTTCATTTTTGTTTTTTTTATTATCAATTGGATTTTTTTAAAATTAAGGATGCATTGGTTTTCCACAAATTTGGTTTTGGTTTTCCACAAATTTTGAGGAGTCACTACATCATACTCACCACCAAAGCACCCATAGTCCTTTATATAATGAAGCAAATTTTAAAAATCCATGAAAGATAACATTCTTTTTTAAAAAAAAATTAAGATTTATTTATTTATACAAGAACTGGGGTACAGATCAGATGCATGGGAGGGTGAGAGGATTCACCAGAGACAGAGTGGGGAATAGAACAGGCAGAATGATGAAATACACTGCTGAGGGGAGCAGCAGGCAAGACAGGAAAGGTCTGCCGCACCACGTGGGTCGGCCGGGATTTAACCCATGCTGCGGACAGCTTCACAAAATTGTGCTCAACTGCCTGCACCACCAGGGAGGCCCCATGAAAGATACATTCTATAGTGTATAATTTTATCTATTTTTTCTACTTTCCACTAGAACATAACCTCCTTGAGGAAAGAGACTTCATTGTTTTAGTCATTGTTCATAACTAGGGCTTAGATTAGTGTCAGATAAATAGAAGGACATAGTTGGTGAATGAATAAATTGGTGATTTCAAAAGTATCCAGACTCAGTAGTCCTTTTCCAGTGGAATTTCGACCTCTTACAAGTCTAATTTTCCTTAAGCACACGTTAGCATTTACTGTCTTCTCCTATCCCACTCACTGATTTTGCCTATTTTTGCTCATAGTCATCTAAATCCCCACCAGATTCATTCTGTCAGTGATTTTATTTCAAAAATCATTCTCACTTTCCTGACATACACTCAAATTTTCCCAACATGTTTCCCTGTCACCCATCCACATCTTTTTCAGATGTAAGGGAGACCCTTCTATGTATCTGCTATAACTTCTAAAACATTACCATTTCAGTTATCTACTTTACTTCTTTTTTTTTTTAAAGATTTTTATTTATTTATAGAAGAACCGGGATACAGGCCAGATGTGTGGGAGGGTAAGAGGATTCACCAGAGACAGAGCGGGGAACAGAACAGGCAGACTGACTGAAATACACTGCTGAGGGGAGCAGTGGGCGAGACAGGAGAGGTCTGCTGCGCCATGTGGGATTCTCGCCTGCCAGCCGGGATTGAACCCACACTGCAGAGGCTGCGGACAGCCCCACAGTGTGGCGCTCAATCGCCTGCACCACCAAGGAGGCCCTACTTTACTTCTTGTGTCTTTCAAGTCCACCAGTTCCATATCTTCTATCTATCCTCAAATTCAAACTGATATTTTTAAGAGCTTAGTACTTCCTCACTCCTTTAACCTACTACTCCTTTAACCTACTACTCCATGACCAATAACCAAAAGTAATTAAAAGGTGGCATTGCCTACAATAATCCAAGAAGATAACAATGAACACAAAACCATTCAGTGGGAGAAATGAATGTTTACTATAATACCAATAGGTGTAATAAGATGAGATGTACATTATAAGAGAGTATACATTGGGTGTCATAGATGCACAGAGTATGTAACTTAGTTCCATCTGGAATGAACAAGGAAGCAGTTCTAAGGAGGAGCTGACCAAAGCTATCAATAACTAAAAATGATTAGGAAAAAAAATGACTAGGAATAAGACAGGTAAAATGTTAAAAGAATAATCAATTCAGACTATTGATTCTCTAATATTACCATATGAACTTATGAATTTATAACTCTTCACTGTCTCCTCATTACTTTTAAGCAAAAATTCTAACACTAGTGTAGAAGACTACCACAATAAGGTTTCAACCTCTCTTTCTAGATACCCAAATATTGTCAACAAAACAAATTAATTGACATTTTCTAAAAGCATACTATATCATTGTTTTTGCTTCTTAGTCTTTTTTTTTCCTATAAGTTACACTTTCAAATACTTATATTTTTGGAAAATATAGTTGCCAATTATTAACTCTTCATCTGTTCTGGAGTCATTAAATTGACTTATCACATATAAGCTAGTTTTGTAAATATCTGTTCACATGAGTTTTTCCCCTATTTATTTATGAGCATTTCCTAGTAAAAAACCAGATTTTAGTTATTTTTGTGTTATTTACAGCCTAAAGAAACACTATTTTAAAACATTTGTTTTCAATAAATTGTGGACAGATATATAGCTGGATCAATACACTTTCCTAAGAAATGCAGTTCTAATTATATTTTTTAGTTAAGAAAGTAATTCATCATTTTATAAAATATTTTATAGTTATCTCATTATTAATCTAACACAGCATTATCCTGAAATCCAACTGGAAAAGCAAGACTCACTACAAAAGCCAGGGATCTGTAATGGATCATATATAATTACCTGATACACTTTTTGCCAGTAGAGTACAGAATGTGCCCAGGTGGAAAATATTTCTTATCACTCTGGAAAGGCAAAGTTCCATATAGCTCAGTGCAAAACCAGCCTTATCTTGAAGGAACCCCAAACCTTAGAAGTGGAAATGCAAAGGACAAAATATTCACTGAATTTATGCTCTACCAGGTACATTTAGGAATATATTCTTATGGTCAGAGCTAAGAAACGATGTTAAAAGTTTCAGAGAGGGCGGGCCTCCCTGGTGGAACAAGGTGTAAAGACACAACCTATGAAGCTATCTGCAGCCACTGCAGCATGAGTTTGATCCCCAGCGAGGGAGGTGATCCATGTGGCACAGCAGACCTCTCCCGACTCTCCCACTGCTCCCCTCAGCAGTGTATTTCAGTCAATCCACCTGTTCTGTTTCCCACTCTATCTCTTGTGAATCCTCTCACCCCACCCCATACCTCTGGCCTGTACCCCAGTTCTTGCATGCATAAATAAGTAAATCTTTAAAAAAAGGGTTCAGAGAGGGAAATAATGTACTTTTAATCCTGGTCATTAACTTTTAGACAATATTTAATCTATGAAATATGGAAAAATCTACATTTGTATTCAGTTTGATGTTGATCTCTTACAAGCTCCTTTCCTAAGAACTTTCAGTATCTTAGTTTTAAATTTTTGAAGGGGCATCAGAAGACCTCTTTGCTTTGCTTTTCCAGTAAAAGCCGATTACCTACCTACATGCCCGCCATAGGTCAGGCAGTGGGTTTTTCCTAAAAAACTACTTATCTAGGGCCTCCCCAGTGGCGCAGTGATTGAGCGCTGGGTTGCGAAGCTGCCCGCAGCCTCCGCAGCGCTGGTTCGATCCCCAGCCACCAGAGGAGGGTCCCACATGGCGCGCAGACCTCTCCTGCCACCTGCTGCTCCCCTCAGCAGTGTACTTCAGTCCTTCTGCCTGCTCTGCTCCCCGCTCTGGCTCTGGTGAATTCTCTCACCCTACCGCGCTTCTGACTGTACCCAGCGCTTCTGACTGTACCCAGTGCTTGTATAAATAAATAAATCTAAAAAAAAAAAAAAACCCACTACATATCTAAAAGACAATAAGGGGGTAAATAAAATTTTCAAATTAGGAATGTCACAATAGGCATGTGTTTCCCTTCATACAGTATGTCTTGAACACACATAAACTATCCTTTGTCATCTGGTTCTGCTCCATTTTGAAATTATTCTCTGCTGTTAATGAGAAGTGACTACACTTTGATTAATCTCAAACATGTCACATATAAACAATGTGGATAACTGTATTTAATACTTTTTCACTTTGAGTATGCATGGTGTTCATAGAAACAATCTGAAAAGCTAATCTTATGTTGTGAATATTGTCAATATTTCATTTGGTTTGAAATATTAAATTCACAGAAAAACTTAATTATACACAGTTTGTTACACTGAAAAGTAAACATTTAGTCCAGTTCTCTCATCTGCTATTTTACTTTTAAAAGTCTCATTTCTGGGATCTATTTCTTCACCTTGAAGATTCATCTGATTTTGGTACCAGTTTAGTTTTTGATTTAACACATTTGACGAAAGCTTCCCAGTACCTGCAAACTTATAGTTGACAAATATACATTGACTTAGCTTTGAGAAAGGAAATTTTCAATTAGCAAGGGGGAAAATGACTCTTTTGCTTAATTTGAATTATCATTATTATTATGGGATATGTACTAAAACACTCATTTTTCAAAGTGCTAATTAAATTTCCATAAATATACTAAGCCTTTAACCAGATTATAAAAGAGAAATTATATGATAAAGTACTTGTGATTTAAGAAACAATGATTCCATTTAGGTTTTTCTGCTCAACTTTCTAACAAAAAAATGTTTTTCTTTCTTATTACAGAGCCTGCAGTAATAAGTGAAATATAATCCTAATTAATTTTTCCTACAGCTGTATATAAATCAATAGCTGCAACATCCCAAAGGAAACACACACTGCATGGCCCTCCAGGTTCCTAATGAATGCAAATAGAATGACCTTTTTCTGACAACTATGAATATTGTTTCACAATTTTACCATTAAAATCGCTGCTATCAGCAATTCATACTGCAAACATGGTGACTACAATAGTTGTAAATAACTATTCATTACTTTAAGAAGAAAATGGAAAAAACTAGACCTAAGTTATGCAACTTTTAAGCCCCAAGCTTGATTTTTATATTTCATTTTGATATGAAAATTTCACCTTAAATGTAACCAGTCTTTATTTCAAATTTTTCCTCTCTTCTGGGAAAATATAGGTTAAATTAATCCAAAATTTTATGTCATTTAATTGAGATGTTTGATTATCAAATTGCTTTTCTAAATGAAGTAAAACCTCTCAATCAGTAATATTATAAAGCTCTAAATGCTACATTCAAATTATTAAAAGATTATGATTATATTCCATCCAAAATAACTAGCAGAAAACTATGTGAAGAAAATCCTATTGGAGTACTTATCAAGATACAATATTATTTACGTAATGAACATGCAGATGAATTTAAAAGCAATCAAAACAGATAATGACGTAAATATGATACCTGTGGGAACTTGAGAAAAGTATCGAGTAATTAAATCACATTATTGACTGAAGAACCACTTTATTCAAAATGTAATAAAACTGCGTCTATTTACATAAAATCATACTCAGTTTTCCACAAAACTTCATTGTAGTCATGAAAATACCTCATTAAGTAAAAGTTAAATTTAGAAGGAAAGTAGTCAAATATGTTAAACCTAATTCTCTGGTCATAGGTCTAGAGACTGAAAACTCACATTGGAGTTCACTGGGGCAAGAATAAAATGAGCTGATAGAATTCAAACACTCACTAAGAGCAGGCCTTGCCAAATCACAAATTTCAAAGGGGTCTCACAAACAAGTGTCTTCTGCTCCTAAACAATTCCAAAAATATTTTTTTCCATCCCTGTTCTGCAGCTCTTATACTTCCTTCCACACGAGGACTAAAGATTGCCATCACAAAATTATTTGACATCCCAAACATGTATTAGTCAAATGAGTTTATGTAGAACCTATTTATGCAGAGATAACAGATAACTTTATAGGTAGCAGCACTATTTAAGTATGCCAACTTTTGATACGTACAAATGTGAGAGATGGTTTAAACACATTCAAACAATTTCCTGAAACAGTTAAGAAAGCACTGCTGTGACTGTTGTTTGGCAATAGCAGGCATAGATGGCATTTTTTAACTGTATTAAACTAGCTTCACATGATGACATCTCCTGAAGATGTCTATACTCTCACACCTGTAATGCTTTCATGTTCAAAATGATTCCCTGCTACATCTCACTCAATATTGATCTTTAAAGCATTTCTCCCAATCCTTTTCCCAGTGTGGTCACTGAACAGTATCAGAGTTCAATAGGAAGATCAGCTGCTCATCCACTTTTTACTAAAGCAATTTGTATTATGGATTTATTTTAGCAGTCTACAGTGGCAGTTGCTGTTTTTACTATTTAAATGCTTTGATTATCTGCCCTTGCTTACTTTATCTTTCTAAGTGCTATGCATGGACTTTAAAATTGATCAATAAGTGGGGATTCCTCTACAGGATTATATTGAAATCAATCTAAATTCAGAATTTTTGTATTTTATGTTTATTACTTGATCTGTTCTAATTGCTTTACTTATTTTAGAAAGTAAGTTTAGAACACATACTTGATTACACAGGTAGAGACTTCTAAGAGCCAAAAAAAAAAAAAAAAGCTGTTTTTATTTATACCTGATTTTGTTAACTATTATAATGTAAAGAAGGAAAGAATTCCTAGGTATTCCATTCAAAAACACCTTTGCATTGTAAATAAAGGGTCTATCCCATTTGAAGAAAAAAACAAGCTCCATATATGAATGTGGCACACTAATGAGCTATTTTAACTGTCCTAACTGTGGAATTTCAACAATTACTCTGTGTGTGTATGTGTCCTTTTATATAGATATATAGCACATAAAAGTGCTTATAAGACATTTTACAAAATAATGTTCCACGGAAGAAAAATCAAAGCAAATGTTCAACAGTTATATATTTGAAAATCATCAGGAAGCAAACCATAAACTTGTTGAATATCAGAATAGTTAATGAACAAAAGATATGTGTCTGTTTTATTCTTTTACTGGTAAGAGCGAATTTTTGCTCATTTTTTAATTTTAGGTTAAAGAGAAGCAAATTATGACTTTTAAATGCTATGAACACTTAAAACCAAATCTGTGAATTTTAGAACCCAGATTCTATATCAATTTTCAGTGTCTTTGAATTAAAATAAACTAAAATTAATTTTAGAGTTAATGCTCTGTAAAACAAACTTTATGGAGTATGAATTACTCAAATATTAAAGCTGCTGATAACTTTTATCTAATTTAATTATATTTCATTTTATATGGACTGATGTAGGTACATAGAACTTCTGATTTTTATCTTTGTATTAATGTATTCTAACACTAGATTTTTCAAAATCATAAATAAGAGAAATGAAGATATGATATAATCTTTCTTAAAAAACTTATTTCAAACAAAATCTAATATCTAAATTTCTCTATCACCAGCTTTGACAGAAAATCAGTAGACTATTGCCCACAAATATGAACTTGAATATAAAATCTGCAATTTGTTCCAATGACCAAAAATGCAACTAGCAAGGATAGTGAGGTAAATAAACATGGTTATACACAAAATATTTGCACTTTTAACAAGTGTAAATACAATGTTTTTTGCTCCAACAAATTTAAAACACTCTCACGGCACCATAAAAATATCACATATGTCCAATAAGTATATATATAGTCACATTTTCTTACTTTGCAGTATTGGCCAAAATGATTTAATATTTTTCATAGCTTTGATTTCAGGCTAAATAACAGATATTGTCACAATATTTTTTTCTTCTGCCATTCATATTAAATAACAGTAAGTATAAATAAAAACAAACATCACAGGATAGTTCATTAAAACATGCATGAAGAGTAGTAAAATTAAGATTCAAAGGATAAAAATATAAAAATGTTTAATTACCAAATTGTTGTCATAATGATATTTCCAAAAACTCTTATAACCAGTTAGTTCCTTCCTACTGTTTATGGTTAAAAATTTAAAAGAAGCACTTGAGAGAAATCATTTTCCAGAAAGTTTTGCATCTCTGTAGATCGCAACCCTGGCAAGACATGTCCATACTTTTTTCCTCAAGTGGGTAAATGTTAAGAGAGAAGAATCCAAGTTTCATGATGCAGCAACACAAAGCTGGGAAGTGAAAATTATGTTGCAGCGGAGTCTTGAAAATATGACTGTAAAAGTTAATCAATAAAATGTCTATTCCTGTCTATTCACCGGAGGCCCCAGCTGCATAGCTTCACTCAATCGATACTACAAATTATTACGATTTCCAGGTTCCCACTGGACATTCAGAACAAATCTTTCAAGTGTAACAGGCTTATACTGAATATATGGTGTGTGTTCTCTACATTTAGTTTAAAAAGAGGAGGGAAAAAAATAAAATCTAAATGCAATGCTTTTTTTAAATTCAGTTCTATTGAACCAATAATATGCAGGCCACATTTTAATGTTAAAAACAATCATTTTGATTGCCAATTTTTTTGCATGTTTCTTTTTTAACCATTTCATATTTAGTTAAGAAATGACTTAACCCTATGACAGATTTTGACAGCCCTGGATCTGGTTAGTTCTAACTAAGTATTTGAAAAGTAAATGAATAAAGAAAATCATTTCAAAATAATTACTAATCAAAAAGTTACTTGGTATACAGTTCACTATTAAAACATAAATATAGGATCCTGATAAATATTTCATATTGTAATGGATTCTTAAATATATATATATATATACTTTCTATTTATTGCTTTATGACCTAGTCTAACATGCTTTTAAAATCATCTTAGATTTTTAAGTCTTTGTATATTAAAAAAAAAAAAAGGCACATGATTTCAGGAATGGGTTTCTCTTCTTTTGGGAAAAAAAAGTTCCAGAATGACTGTTCTATATACTCTGCTCTCTGCAGCAAAATTCTACTGGGATCGTGCACTCTAAAACTACCCAGGTCTTTGCCCTTAGCTTATGCTTCATATACTTGAGTCTGCATCACTTAGTCAAAGTTCAAAGTCTTCTCTAAATTAAGGGATGGTTGGTTAAGGGATTTAACTATAATTATTTCAGGCCTTGTGACACCTGATATGGCTTCTCTTTCTTCTGGCTGGTGAATGCCAGTGCCAAATCAATTGGAAAATTTGATCAATTCATGACACCTGTCGATTGAGTAAGGGGAAATAAAAAAAAAACAAAACCTACTTGTTTGGTAGGTCAAAAAGGCTCAGATTTTACTTCACATTTAAAGAGTAGTGTAGTTTTTCATCCTAAGGAACATAGATTTGTCATGTAGGCATATCATGTGGCAATATATGTTGAGGCTATATTTTTTTAAAGAAAGGTGAACTTGTTTCTCCTAAGAAACCATTCTTGTCTTCATTGTGATCATTATCAGTCTTTTTAAAATTCAACATTTTCTTATAACAAGCCATAATAACATAAGTTTGAACACTTAAGATATTTGTTAAACTATTATAAATAGATTTAAAAATTACTGTTGCAACTTTAACTTCTGACATTTAGATGATATTTGCATACCTTGTCAGCATCTTCTGATCAGGCTGTATTGGAAAATAAAATAGATAAATATAGATCAAACATACAAAACTTAAATTTGCTTTTTCATTGTAATTTAATGGATATCTGGTTTGTTATAAAATTGAAGATTGGAAACAGGTCACATGACAGTTTCAAATAACAAATGATCTTTTTTGTGCGTATGTTGAAAAAATGTGCCCTTATAGTGTCATTTAACTATAGAAAAATGTTGGTATTATTTCAATAACTACGTTAACATCAAACACTGTCACTGGTTTGATATCAGTGTTCAGAACTATTTTTATATGTTTCATGTTCTCTATATATGTATACGCATATCATTCACCTAATAATATAATTTAGATTTTTACAGACAATCATATTTATAATAATAGTATATTGCAATAGTTATTTTTGAAGAAACTGTTTAATATGCTTTCAACTATTGGTACCAGTTCTACCTTTTAATATTTTCTAAAGATGACTTTTTGTTCTGTGAGTTCTGGCAGCTGACTAAAAGTGCACAGAAAACAAGATTTATCTGACTGTCTAATTTTATTTAGAAGCACATAAAACGATACCCTAGATTGTATAATTTTTTTAGTGACTTACAACATAAAATCATTGGATCAAAACACAAATTCCTCATGAAAAATTTCAGAATTTTTATTTCTACATTTTGGCATTATAATTAACTATAAATTATAAAACAAAAATAGTTTTAATGTTCATTGGATATATACTATTTTGAAATCTTATTGACAGGTATATCAGTATATATAATAAATAATGTAAGTTTAGAATTTGGTTGCCAGAATCATAAATATCAAATACATATTTTAGTTCTGGCCTCAGGATTAGGTTCATAGGTGTTAGTGATTGGGGAAGAAAGTGAGATAAGTCTACTTTATCTAACTTTATCTAATAATTTAAAGTTTAGTGAGAAATGTACATTGCTTAACAATGCAGAGAGCAGACAGAAGGGAAGGAAAGAGGAAAGAAAAAAATAGAAAATGTGTGTGTGTGTGTGAGAGAGAGAGAGAGAGAGAAGGGAGAGATATTTATTTGACCTATGTTATTTTCATAATTAATTTTTTATACAAAGAAATTCAACAAAAAGCAGAGAAGACAGAAAACGTGTTTATCAAAACACTCAAAAAAAGAAACATATTTATTTGAAGAGTTAATGATAAAATCTGATAACATTGTATGATGTAAAATTATATAAATATTAAGATGATGAAAACAGAAATTAAATACCAGATGTTACCCTAAAAATCATTTTCATTAATGTTTCAGGAAAGCATAGATCTTTATTATTTTTCTTCATAGTTCCTTACATGCTTCAATGGTCTGACCAAAAATTCTACTCCAAATGTCTCTCAATTTAATCCTGTCTTGTGCTTGGAGTTGCTACTTTAACGGAAAAAAAGAAAGGCAACAAGAGCCATATGTAACCTTTGGACTCCAAAAGGAAAGAGATGAGAATGCCATTGGCAGATAGGTATTACAGAAACAGTGTATCCTTTCTCTTGCCTCCTACCTTGACTATTTCTTGATAGTTAACAAGAAAGTTGACTGCCACATCACCATTTACAATCTGGAATAGGACAGTTAAATTCTAACATGTGCAATTTCAATTAAAAAATGTTGCAAATTTAAATTTTATCTATTTTGGAAACAGAAATTTATTTAACAAACTAGCACATTTATATAGACCCTTTTTGCAAGACACAGAGTTAAATATTTAACAACCAAAGTAAAAAGGACTGACAATTTCAGTATGAAGAGTAAAACTTTCTGAAATACTAAAAAACAACTCACTTGTAATCATTTTTTTCTTCTTCAGAAGCAATAATCCCTTCTGTCATTGTCTTCAGCTCTGCCTGGGGTTTTCTACTGTTCTGTTCTTGGCGAACTGTTTCTGCTATTTGCTCAGTTAGCTGCTCTTGAGTGGCTTTCAAGCTGGATTCCATTAGAAGAAGTTTTTCATCTTGACTGGCAAGTTCTTGGGCTGAAAGATAAAACAAGAACATTGCCTTTTAAAAGACCAAGCTAATGTGTGTTTTTTTTTTCTCTTTTGTTTTTGGTTTAAATTTTATGCAGTGCAACTTTGAGAAAGATTTAAACAGATCCTTCTTGTCAAAATACAAGCTCATGTGTTCAATTTTCAGATTCCTTTATTTAAAGCACAAGTAAACAAAGGTATATATGAAGGAATACAAGATGCATGTCAGTAATCCAAAGTTTATAAAACACTTGAATTCAAAAATTAGATGTCTTAATCAGACCTCTCTGTGTTCTCTGTGTTTATTTGTGAGACTTCTGCTACTATAAGTATATTATAAAAGAACAACCTTAACATCTAGTAGTATTGTTCTTATTTAGCATAAGTCACAGGTATAAATATACAGACACACACACACACACACACACACAAAGACTGATATGTAATAAATTATACTAAAATGTTGTCTCTCAACTGATTTATTTTCATGTATAATATTTATGAAATGTAAGCACTTTTTCAAGGTCATCCAATAGATGGCACTCTTTCATTAGACCTAAGCAGACTTAGGCAGTATGCTTCAAGCTCTCAAAAAATAAGTGATTTAAGACAAAGACATTTTTCCTTTGTTCTTTGTTGACCGTATTCTTAGAGATATATATCTGTATATTTTCTTCAAATAATTTCCCTTTATAAAAGCATTTGTCTGCTTTTTTTTTTCACAATACCTCAAATACATACCATTAAATGTAAATGTTATCCTTTTGAATTTTATTTTTTTAATGATATGTTTGGATTATACATTTATACACATTATTTGTATGTCTGTTTTGGAGGTATTTTAAAATCTAAATGGATGTATAATTCATTGCATTTATGATAATGATATTTTATACATCATTTTAATCTTAAAATAGAAAATGAAGAAATATGTTTAGGATCCCAAAATCAATATAAACAGAAATGAAGAAGTCTACATTTTTATAAAAAGAGCATTTTCCCTTTTAATGATTCTCATTTTATGACCAAAAACTGGTGTTTATATTAAGCTTCAATAAAGTTGGAAACCAACATATTACATTCTTACATCAGAAGTATCTTTTACAGGCAACCTCATAAAGAAGATACTCTATATAAATATTCTGCATTTATCACTCATCTTTGAAGTTGAATGATGTCTCCCTTATAAATTAGATCTAAGAATACCTGATCCTCAGTTTCTCATTTATAGATTTTGAGCAACTGAGAGCTTATATTTTAATAAATATGTGCATGTATTTTTGCTTTGTTTCATGAAAGTGTTCAAAATGACCAGTTTTGCCCCAGAAGAAATTACAGCATATACTATTTTTATAGCTTAAACCTGCTATATATTAACAGTTTAAAATGTGTGCCTCAGGAAACCACAGAGCTAACGCAAACAGCTAAATATTTAACCAGGAAGAATGCATCATCCAGAGCTCATCTTTATTAAATTTCACATACATCAAAATCTCTCTGAACAAATGAGTTAAATGTTTAATAATTTCAACACAAGTTAAAGTGTGTATGGGGGAGGGGTGCAGTGGAATCCAATAAAGAACTTACAAGAAGTTTGCTTTTGACATTAAAAATCAAAAAGCCTTGAATCTTTAAAAAATATACACCATAACCTTCTCTATTCTTGACCAATAAGAAAACCTAATCAAGTGAAAATGGCATTTTATAATGCATTTACTATTGTTAATATAGGTACATCGTTTAAATCCTCTATGTGTTTTCACCTTTCTCAATGCACATTTCTTATGAAAAAAGAGAACTGCACTAGAACTTTTTATATCAGCTTTAAAGAAAATTTCCAGACACTGAAATAGAGAGGATAATGATCTTTAAAATTAGGATTTTGAGCAATCAGGCTACATACAAATGGATATGCCTGGAAGAACATTTCAGGACATATCATTTTTGAAGAACCTGCATGTACCAATAGACTGACTTCAAGACTACTTGAGTCAACTGTGGCATATATAGAAAAGACCTTTTATCAACTCTGTAATGATGTGAATTTCCTACAAAGTTTGCTATTTTGAAATGACTATGAGATTTATGCGTCACAGTTCTCCTAAGAGTCTACTCTAATTCATTATGTGCTGGTTAAAAAGGGGTAAATTATTTTAAGTTTACCTATGCCTTGGACTTGAGCCTGAGTTGATCCCAAGCCAGAGGCGCTTGCAGCTGCATGCTTTATTTACAATCCCTTTGTCAGACTTACAACTGCCCCAGGCTATAACATAGTGTACCTAATGTTCAAACTGGCAGGTAATCTTATGTCAAACATACTTCTTTGATTTAAAGTGATCAATAGATTCTTGTAAAGAGGTAATTTCTCTGATGTTTCCACCTTGCCTTTTTTACAGGTGATTCACACAAAAGCCTGCTTATATGATGTACGAACAATAAACAGAAAGCTATAATCATGTTTTTTCAGATGTTTCCGGTGCACAACGATTTTGGATCGATACACTGTGTAATACAATTATCTGCAATGATCTGGTTGTATTGAAAAAGAATTTGCAGGAGACCTCTAGGGGGTTTTATCCAGAAACACGTATCTGGCAACATTGTGAATAGTGGAAAAAAAAATTAAGGGATTGATAAAGGCTATCTATTATGTACCCATTGACTTCATTAATATTTTATTTTATAAATTATTACAATATATGTTTGGTCAACAATACCTCAAAGGTAATAATAATGAAAATAATGCTCATAGCATCATATTTTTAATTTACTTATTTGGGAAAAATATATGTATGGACTACTCAGAGTCACTGATATGTGAATATTACATTCTGCAGATTATAAGCAATATGGATTATTTATTCCATGAAATACATCTTATTTCTCTTATATCTAAGTTACATAAATGATAGGGTCTGTGAAATGCTGTGCTGTTCTCTTCAACTATTTTTATTTTGCTATATAGATAAAATTCTAGACTGAATATCAGTTTGAACAGTTAAGGAGCACTGTATAATAAACCCTTTATTTCAAGCTTTTTTCTTTCAAATGAAGATTTGCAACATCAGGGAAAGAGCTAAGAAATACAATTTGAATTCAAAAGACATTACACATTTTCTGCAAAGATATCTGTATGTGGAAACAACTCAGTTTTGTTTTTATGGTTCTCCCAAAGATGCTGACTCTTCAAGCAGCTACCTTAAAGCCTGAAAAGATCCATATTTCCTATTTTGAGCCTCTAATCATATATCAGTTGTGTGAAATTCTCTTTTGTCAGGCTAGAACACATTCATATTCTGGTGAAGCTCACAATTTGGGGTAACTGGTTCTTCTCATAAAGCACTGCTCTTCGCAGATCTGCAGATCCCCATCTGGCTGCTGCAGTTCTGCTCTGAGGACAGGTTGCTCTTTCTGATGCTTTCCCCTCTCTACAGCCTGCAACGCGCTTGCAGTCTATTGACCACAGTGTCAGTGTGTTTCACCTTACCCACTTTGACTCTGATGCTTCGTGAGCCCACGGGAGACCAGCTTCTGGCTTTCTTAGAAAGTCCTATCTTTTGCGTATTGCCTGTGAAGACAAAACACATTCCAATAGTGCCTTTTATGATGTACTTTTTATATTGCATCCTGCTATTTTGAGCTATGGGATACTGGAGATTATACAGCCCCTCATTAGCAACAGGGTCAAGTATTCACATCTCTTCTAGGATCAAAACATTAAAGGGACTTTCTTAAAAAAAAAAAAAAAACAGTTGGAACGAAGATTCACCATTAGCCTAAATACAATGTTAATCAATATGTAAAGGTTCAAACACTAAAGGAAATAGTTCCCATAATTCCTAGAGAATTACAAAAGGAGACTAGTTGGATCAAAACGAATTCTTTCTCTTTAAAATATAAAGAAGAATTTAATGAATACAAAAAGTGTATTTAATCTCGTTGCGTTAACACCTATATGGTTCTTTCATTTAGCTCTAAAGCAAACTACACTAATGTGACACACAGGGAAATCCCTTCACCATAAAGATAATTATGATGCCCTCCTAATGACTTCTCCACACCACTTATACTAATTAGCTTTATTAGAGTACAATGTTTGTCACTTTCTCTTTCAATTTTTTTATCCTTCTAACACATCATGTTTTAGCTTTACATTTGAGTGATAAAAGACATTAAATATAATCGAAACTAAAATGCTAAACGAATGTGTTCTTCAAAAGAAAATTCACTGAACTTTGGTGCTATTCTCATATCCATCAATATGGTATTCCTGGCTTTTTTTTTTTTTTAATTGGCTCCCTGCCACACCTTGACTCTCTATCATGCTCCATCATGCTTCTTTTAATCTGAATATTTAGTGTTCTTTCATGTCTTAATTACAGCAAATTGCGGCACAGTTGGCACCATTTCTTGAAATTAATCCCAGAGTACTTTGTTTCTGTCAAGCAGTCAAAGCCTTGGAGAATAATAGTAAATGTTATTGCAGATCTAAATTTAAATGACTGTCTATGTATTTAACTTAAGCCTTTAATTATTCGTGCCGAACTGTTTTTGGTTCAAATGTTAAACATTATTCATTGAGAATGTAGAATTACTTTAGACAGCTTAAAACCTGCAAATATGTTTGGCTATAATTTTAACACAATAATTATTTATATTAACACATTTTCTCAGGTGTACAAAACTTAGCAAATGGCCAGTGTATCTTCTATGGATGTTATTTCAGTGTTCACTTATTTCTGTCATTATTGATAAAAGGTATGGCTTTAGGGTCATTCAATTCCTAATGGCAAACAAATTGTTAAATTGTGAATCAGATTCAGGAATGTCTTGGTATTACTACTGCTAATATTCTTTAAATAATTCAAGATAGTGGAGCACTTCAAAAGTTCTTTCTGGAGTATTGTTTTTCTTTCTGTGGAAAAGTTAAAGATCCTATAACTTTCAATATTCAATTCTTTCATTCCCTAATTCTGAGCAGGCCCTACAGATACACAGATTTTATTTTAAAACATGTTATTTTATAAAATAATAAGTTTAAAAAGTCTGGATAGTAGAATTCACTATTCATGTTTCGTGAACACATGTTTAAAGAATTAGAAATTGGAAAACGCTTGTATGTAGAGGATAAATACTAGTTGGTCAGGTTTCAAATAACTACCTTTGATGTAATTTTTAAAGAGAAAAACCTACTTGATTAATAATAAAAGTTGGAAACTTTGTAAAGTGACTATACTTCTCAGTAAATCACACAGTAGGAACCTGTGTATTATAGTGGCCCACCAGATATCTAAGCTCTATGCAGATAGGGGTATTGCCCTCTTTATCCATCTGTGTGTTGCCAGCATCTAACAGAGTTCTATATTTACCACTTATACAATAAGTACTTAGCAAATTGAATTGGATAGATGGTGTTAATTTCACCTGTCAGATGTGTCATTTTCCTCACTAGGAAAAATGTGTCATTTTCTTGCCTCTGAAATATAAAGTGAATATGGAAGGATTTACACTTACAGTTTTGGCAGATTTATCTTGAAGCCATCTATAGGAATAAGTTAATAAATACTGCAATTTTATTTAGTCTTAATCTCTATCTAAATGAAAATGGATGGCACTTCTATTACCAACACTTAAGGTATATATTGAATTTGGAGATAAATAAGAGAAAGACGGCTTTACAAAATTTATAGTAAAATAGATATTTCTGAATAATTCACACAAAAATGTATCAAATAATATGTTTCTAGTTCCCTCTCCTTATCAATAGCAAAGTGATTTTTGAACAGATATCTCTCACATCTCAAGAGTGTAGCTGATCTTTCTGACTACAAAGTTTCCTGGCAGCTGTAAAGTAGCTTTCAAGCTGTGTTATCTGCTGTCCTAGCCAAGCAAGTTCCACTTTGTGTTTCTGTTGGGTAGCTATTACATCCAAATATAACGACTGCAAGGTCTTTTCTCACTTTTCAATTGCAAAAGCAGCTTTCTTTCCCATATATTGGTCAAGTATATTGGCCATTCCTGTTTTTGTCATCCGTTCTGATATACTCACATTCTTAAACTTTCCTGATGTTTGCGCTGCATTTAAGATCATGGTTAAAATGAGAAATTAATGTGCATGATACCAGATATATTCTGTTCATTATATTCTCTAAACATTGTTATAGACCTATTTAGAAAAAAAAATAAACAAGCATGTCTCTCTGGTAGTACAGCTAATGTAAATGTAGAGACTGAGGAATATCAAAGTGAAACCAATTATCTCAGCCCTGGGGTAGTTTCGCATATGCTGTTTAGATATCTTAGGAAATCAAGGAGCTATCTTATGTTTGCAATAAGTCTGAAAATAAAACTTGTACATATTTGTTTTAAATAATCAAGATATTTCCTTCCCTTAAGAATTATTGCAATATGTGTAGTTAGTCTGATATCTGATTTTTACAATTACTAGATACTGAAGTTAAAACTTTTATTGCAATTTACAAAAGCATTTCAGATGAATTTTCTCATTTCACTCCTATTGCAAATTTGTAAAGTATTATAGCTCCATTTAATAGATAAATACACTAAAACTCTAAACCTTTTGATCTTTTTACTATGCTATGCTATTATTTTGTTGAGATATTTAGGCTTTATAATAGCCATTAATGGATTAAAAAAACTGATTTTTAATTGCAAATATGTTCATATTACAGTAGTCATAATATAAACAATGATAGTGATGTTGTAGTTTATGTAAATCAGTAGAAACCATATATCTCCATGAAGTCATCCCTAAATTTTTGGCATGTGATTTGAAGTCATTAACCTCCTTCTTTTATTGTGATAACTACAATTCATCATTAGCAATGGAAGATAGCTCTTTCTTGTTTTAACAGTTTGGATTTTCCTACTTGCATTGGGAGAATGGAATTGTATGTAGTTGGGGATTTTGTCAGAACCACAAATGCAGTCACTATGAAAAACCAGATAATAGCAATAATGTTGCTATTAATGTTTAGGTTATTGTGTTATTGAACAGTAGATAAGTAGAGATGGAAATGGGCTTAATGACAGAATAATTCAAGGCAACCTGGAGAACTGAGTATATTACACTGTAAGCAGTCAACCCTGTGTGTCATTAAAGTAGAATTAGGTAAAGTAGACCATAGGCAATTAGTTCAAAGATTATAATATGGAACTGTGTGATGTGAGGCAATAGACAAAAAAGGTTAAAGATTAGAAGTTATAATCAAGAGATATTAGTCACCAGGTAGTGTGACAGGGCAGAGGAGTGGTTCCTCTAAATCTCATTTTACAAATGTTCCCAATGGAAACTACTGGTATTTAATATGCAATAAATTAGAAAACTTGAATTTTCATAATTCCTATTATAAGGAGTTCAACTAATCATTATTGATGATTGAGATTCAAAAAATTCCTTCTGTGAAACTATTACTCTAAATAAAATACTAGAACTAGGCCATTACTGTTTTGAGGCCAGGGAATATGTTGATTTTCATTCAGTGGCTCTTGCTCTACTCTGATATAGAGCAGCTGCTTATTAATGCATGTTGCATTGAACTAAAATCTTCAGTAGAGATAATAATAGTGATCAAAACATATTAAATACATATCAAAGGCCAATACTGAGAAAACAATATCCATAAAGAGACTATATTATTAAAATGATAAATTTACTAATTTGGAATTCTGCACAATAAAAATAAAACAATAAATTACTTACAGTTTGCAAATTCTGGGCTACAAGTAGGTTAAGTGAATAATTGTAGTTAGTTTTAATCCATAATGTTCTCTTTTAAACATACAATGATTTTTTTCAAGAATAAATGGGTACTTTAATTCTGAGAAAAATGCACAGCTGTTTTCATGTTCATCACAAAGAACATGCAAGAAAAATAAAAGCAAAATGGAAAAACCTCAAGGTCAGACCCATTTAGAGATTCAAATGATATTCTTTGTATGTTTTCAAAACACCATTCTTTGTTCTTTATAGCCAAGTTATGTGAATATTATCTTGAAATTCTAACTGATTAAGAATTGAAGTACTAATTCTCACTGAAATGTATGTGTGTTTATTGTAACATAAAGTAGTCAAAACATTAATGTTCAAAAGTTAACACAACACCGTTTTGAATTAGAACCCGGAACAGGATTTCCAACTTATTTCAGTGTCCATTAAAGCTTCACTACTTAATAGCGGTGTAAACTTAATTAAATTGCTATATCTCCCTGTGTTTCTATTTGTTCACCTTAAAATGAGGATATATTATCTATCTCATAGAGATACTGCTAAGAGAAAAAGAAATAATTCATCTGGCACATTGCTGACATGGTATACTCATAATAAAGAAACTATATTATACTGGGTTATTTTTTCCTCAAAACTAGATTAATATTCAAGGACATTGTTTTTCTGAAACGTGACTATTTTTTTTAAAGATTTATTTATTTTATTTATATAAGCACTGGGTACAGTCAGAAATGCGGGAGGGTGAGAGAATTCACCAGAGCCAGAGCAGGGAACAGAACAGGCAGACTGACAAAGTACACTGCTGAGGTGAACAGCAGGCAAGGCAGGAGAGGTCTGTGTGCCATGTGTGACCCTCGCCGGGGGCTGGAGATCAAACCAGCACTGTAGAGGCTGTGGGCAGCTTCGCGGCCCAGCACTCAACCGCTGCCCCACTGGGGAGGCCCTGAAAGGTGACTTTCTTCTTGTGACCTTGTATTAATGTCTTTTGTATTAATGTCAATATGACAAAAGATTTCTTTTGTCATATTGTGTTTAAGTGTCTCCCTAGTATGTCATTGTTGTAATGATAAAACAATCCATCAATGAAAGTCTATGGAATTTTTTTAAATATCTCTATTTTGTTAGATTATAAAGAAATGAATCATAGTTCAATAAAAAGCTTTGACAAAGTAGCAGTGGCATGGTTTTGTATTTGTCTTCAGATGAAAGATTTTTTTTTAAAGATTTATTTTATTTATGTAAGAACTGGGGTACAGGCCAGAGGCACAGGAGGGTAAGAGAATTCACCAGAGACAGAGGGGGCAGCAGAACAGGCAGATGATCTGAAAATACCACTGAGAGGAGCAGCGGGCAAGACAGGAAAGTTCTGCCATGCCATGTGTGTATCTCCCTGGCCAGCTGAGAATCTAACCTGTACTGCAGAGGCTGTGGACAGCTTCAGAGAGCTGTGCTAAACCAACTGTGCTACCGGGGAGGCTCAGATCAAAGATTCTGATGCTTTCTCACTGTTGGTTGGGCGTTGAACTTTTATAAGTAGATGTTAACCCTACACTGATCTAATCTGAAGGTCAGATGTTAAGGAAAAGATATGGGCCTATGTGTCTATAAAACTGTCAGGTCAGTATTTGGTTTTCAAGTCTTGATTTAGCAACATAGAAATCAGTAGGGTGTTTGGGGGTTGGGGAGAGAGAGAGAGAGAGAGAGAGGGATGTGAGTGAGAGAGCAACTATACGAATAGACTTGTAATAGAGTCCTAAAAAGAAAAAAAAAAATGGGGTTAGTAAGAATGGGATTAAGAAACAAAAAAGCACACTACCCACAAAGAAAGTAGGTGTCCACAACAGTGGCTTGTGAGTTACCTTTGATTGTGCCTCCTGCCCTACCTCTCTGTGTTAGTCACTGATAAATATGTGACTAAAAATGAAATAAATACTTTATAGTTTAATAGAATAGCTCATGGACTTCCTCAATTGTTTTCTATTAAAGTTGAACTTGTTCATCTGGCATATGAAACTATATGATATCCTCATGGTTCTTTATAAGACCCAGTTTATATAGCTACCTATGAGTTTATTATTGCTAAGCGAAGAGATTTGGCACTAAAAAAATATAATTATTATACTGGGTTATTATTTTTGCCTCAAAATTAGATTAATACTCAAGGAATCATGAAAAATATAAAATCACCTGTGCAAAATAAGTACATTTTAAAAATGCCATTGTTTTTCTGAAAGGTGATTTTCAGAAAAAATAATGTACATTAAAAGAAATTTTAGGCCTATGAAATAAATTAGCTTACTACTAGGAATTTCCATTACAATCACTTGATAAAACTTGCATATATAGGGCCTCCCTGGTGGCACAGCGGTTGAGCGCTAGGCTGTGAAGCTGTCCGCACGCAGCCTGTGTGGCGCCGGTTTGATCCAGCCGGCCTGCAAGGGTCCCACATGGCGTGCAGACCTCTCCTACTTCTCCTGCAACGCCCGCTGCTCCCCTCAGCAGTGTATTTCGTCAGTCTGCCTGTTCTGTTCCCCGCTCTGGCTCTGGTAAATTCTCTCACCCTCCCGCGCTTCTGACTGTGCCCAGTGCTTGTATAAATAAATCTTTAATAAAAAAAAAAAACTTGCATATATAACAATCAGCTTTATGGGAAAAGCAAATAAACTTCTCTTTGCTCAGGACAGGGAGTGTCTGTTGGTATACAGCTTGTGGAAACACTAGACTATAACCCAGAAAGTGATGTTACCTTGGCTTGCTTCCCTTGGACATCTTAGGTGATTTATGAAGGAATTTTGTGTAAGATACAGATATTATCTAAATTAATGTATTTTCTTGAAGTTGTATCCTAACTACTGATATAATTTTATTACTTTCTTTTATATTAAGAAAATTAGTTAGAATCCTGCTGTAAGAAGGCTTGTAAATCAGGTGTTGAAAAGGTAATGCTCAATTGAATTGTTCTGAAAATGAGAAAAAAAAATTTGATAAAGTACAAGTCATTAAAAAGTTACTGGGAATTTTTTGTTTTTTTGTTTTGTTTTGTTTTGTTTTTTGCCACTAGCTGCATTTATCATCAACAGAAGCAACTAGTGGTAACTACTAACCTTGGGAATCTTCATGAATAAGAATCCCCATTTCACCCTGTTGTATTACCAAGAGGAAGAAGGGTTGGTGGAAGTACTAATAGGAGCCAGTATTTAGATCATAATGATCTCCCAAGTAAAACACTGAGGCAGCTTCATGTTATTTATAAAGTTTAAAATTTAAAATGGACTATATAACTTTCAGGACCCATCTATCTCAAAAGTTTTACTTTCTCATTATACATTAAATTTCAACTGTACTAGTATTCAATTAGTTCTTAGAATGCCGTAAACTCCTCCCTTTCCACATTAGGGCCTGGCACATATTATCTTTTTACCTTGATTGCTCTTCCTGCGCTCTTTTTGTTTCCAACACCTGCAACCTATTATCTTCCTCATTTTGCAATATCAGCTCCCTCTGCTAAAAGAGACAAGACTCCTTTGACATACCTCCTCATGGACCCTTACATATCCTCAGATTTTAAAATTAATATTAATAAGCACACATTTGTCTCATTATGTGTCCTTTGTCAACTCTCCCACCAAGTTTTATGTTCTCTGTATGCATGGGCAGTTCTGTCATGTTCTACACTGTTCCCTGTACCTCACTGAGAGCCTGGAAAGGGCTTGTAATGCTGTGCCTGGTATATAATAGGTAAACAAATAAGCGAGTGAATGAATAAATAAACAAGCAAACCTCCACTCAAAGAACTACCATTGGGATAGCGTTAGGTTGGTAAAGCTATAAGTGATTCAACTATGACTTACAGATAAAAGGTTAAAATTATTATTCTCCTTTGGAGAACTTCTGCCATCCATTCTCATAGTTTTCTTTCACCTAAGAGTGCATTTACTTCTAAAGAATATTTTGCTGGATATAGAATTCAGAATTGATAGTTCTCTTCTTTTAGCACTTGAAAACTAATGTGCAGTCCCTTGTGATGCCCAAGTTTCAGATAAGAAATCTGATGTCATTTGGATTATTGTTCCCCATGTTATTTCTCTTGTGTCACATTCAAGATTTTTGCTTTTCCTTTAGTTTTCAGAAGTTTCATTATGATATTAGTGGGTGTGGATTTCTTTGGAATATTTTGAGTTTTGCTCAGCATCTTGAATGTTGCTTTATGCATTGAATGGAATTTGGGAAATTATTTCTTTGAAAATTTCAACCCTATGTTTTTTTATTCCTTTCCTTTTGGGATGCTGATAACATAAACATTAGACCTTTTTATATTGGTCCACAAGTCACTGAAGCTCTGTTATCTTTCATTTCTTTATTGTTGTCATCAAATGCAGGATACTTTCCTCTCCCAATACACCATTGAACCATACAGTGATATTTTATTTCATTTTTATATTTGTATATTTTTGCATTTTATAAGTTTTAGTTTTTCTATTTTTAAAAAATATTTCATCTTCCCTATAATCATACTTTTTCATGTATTAAAATAATTTATAATTACACCTTGAAGCAAATTTATGACCACTACTTCCAAATATTTGTCAAATAATCTAATATCTGTGTTATATCGGTATGGGTTCTGTTGATAATCTTTACTCATTCAAGTTGTGATTATTATAGTTATTGCAATTATGTGTAACAGTGGATTGTATCCTGGATTTCTGGGACATGGTATGATATTCGGATCCTCTTTCATCTCTTTTTCATCAGGCAATCATCTTGTTTAACTGCAACACACATATGTAGGCAGAGATGGATGTTTAACTTCCCAGTGAAATCCCTGACACTATATCCCTGGAAAAGGAACACCATGCATTGCATCACTTTGTTGCTGCTGGAGGGAGATAAAACCTCCGTTACAGACTTAGCTCCAAGATCCTCACTACTACTACCCAATCAGGGAAAGCAGAGTGTGAATTAGCTTTTCCTTCAAACCATCTCTGACTGCTTTGCATTTGTCACTAAGAATGGAGCATGGTGAGGGCAGAAGGAACAGGATACAAACAACTTGCGCTACCTTGTTCTGTCTTATTGCAGCCTCATAGGGTGAAAGTTCAGTTTTTTTTTCTTGGCCCTATTAAGAATTTCGTGGTACAATCAGAGCATTGCTCATTGCTGAGAGGTAAGAGAATGGAAATTTGGCTTCATGCTCAAAACGCTAACACCAAGAGCTAGGAGGGGAAAGTATTTCAATGGGCATTTAGACGAGTAGAGCAATTATTATCAAGAATTTTATAATTCTTCTAGGCTATACTTTCCCTTCTCCTTTGACTAAATGGAGAAGACTTTTCTTGGGTCTTTTTGTCTGCATCTTAACTACTAAGAGTCTGTTGCTGATCAGATTGCTTATCAATATCAAAGATAATTGATTAACACATATTTTGCCTGTTATAGGTATTATGCACTATATTCCTAAAATAAAATAAGTTAGGAAAAAGAAAATGTTATTAAAAAACATAAGGTAGAAAAATTTATAGTACTGTACTGTATTTATTGAAAAAAATCCACTTTGTAGCTCTCCTGCCTACCTGTGACAATGCAGGTGCTTCTCTTTCTCTTTTTTCTTTTCCCTAATAAATACTAGGAAACATTTAAAATGTGGAAAAAAAGAAATCCACATATAAATGAACCCGTAAGTGTACATAATTCATATCTGCACTGTCTGAGTTTCAAATATATGTGTAATTCATACATAGTGGGATTATATGTATTTATTACTCACATATATGTCAAAATAAGTATATGTCCTAGTAGCTGTTTTAGCCATAAACAGCTTTTAGTTTTATTCTTTAAAGAAATTGTGTTCCTATAAGCTAAATTAGCAAGCCATTATTGTTGCCGTTTTTCAAATTAAAGTAAATTAGAAATTTTATTTAGTAATTAACTCTTTATTAGCAGAAAGTTTCTACACTGCCTAATAAAACTAAATTCATGATAGGAATCACCCATGGCAGTATTCTTTCATTACCACTCATGACTCTAAGCAAGTCAGAAAATCTCCCTGCGTGTCACATTCCTCATGTGGAAATGGTTTCTGTGGGTATGTGATAGATTATATTATCTCTATAATCCTTTCTAGCTCTCAAGTTTTTCAAAACATAAACTTAAAAATGTGCATGCTAATTCTTTAGAGATACTAGAAATGAAATATTACTGAAATCAGTCAAAAACAACCAAAATTGTATATATAGGAATAGGAAGAATGAGTAGTTAACACTATCCCACCTAGTAAATTTTGCTTTTTTTGGAGACACTAGCATTTATAATAAAATTTTTGGTCCTAGCCTTCTATTACAGCTGCAGCTGTGCCTTCTCTGAATCCTCTCCACTATGGTGGGTGGCCTGCTGTTTTGCGTTAGGAGGCCTCAGATAGGCTCTTGCTAATACTTAAGACCTATCTCTCAAACTTGAGCCTTATCTCTCTAATGAATGCCTGTTCGCCATCAGAGCTAAGTGCCCAGGGAGAACCAAACCTCTTGATCCTTGCTTTATGAACATCTACTTACTGGCTCTCAGGGTCAGAAGCTCTGTGATGTAGTCACTCTGGTATTGTACTCTCTCCAGGAATCTAGGGTTCAAACAGCCCCTGCGGCCACTACCTGCTATGGTGATAGATGACCTCAAGCTGGTTTGACTATTCCAGACTTCAGGTATATGAATTTCTTAAGTCTGGACTTGCCACTTCACTGCTCCAAAGTTTCAGTGTTCCTTCTGCTCTCTCTAGGCAGCCTATTGTTAATTAGGTTCTTTCTCCACACATTGGAACCATCTTATCTAGGCCTCTTTATGTTAGTCCAGGCAAAGGCCAGAGAGAACCACCTATTTTTAGTATCCTTCTACAGCACCTATTCTAGTCTCATTCCTTCTCTCAATAAGAACAGAAAATTCAGATAAAAGTGATGCATTATACTTTCTCTTATTATACCATGATATATTGGTATAGTGCTAAGGTATTTTTCTCCCAGTCAGCACAGACATTTGCCTCCATTAGTTAGGTAATGAGATGCTATCTATTGCCCTTAGAAAGGAATCTGAATGTACAGCTTATCCTAAAAGCCTTTTTAAGTCTTATGTGAGAGTAGAATTTTAAGAAAATTTAAGGAAATGCTAAATTTCTTATATGAGAGTAAAAAAATAGAGAAAGGAAAAGAAAACTGTTAGTTTTCCTCTAAATGTACTAGTTTCACCTGTCTTACTCTGGCTTATACCACAATCAACCTTGCGGTTCATTCGTAAATTGAAAAAAGTCATGTCATGTTTAAATATCATGTTGGTGCCTTGAGTTTATTTTTAATTCACACGTGCCAATATATAGATTGTATTTAATGCAAAAAATACCACTATATATCTAATTTTTAAAATAAATTATACACAAAAGTAAGTTTATAATATAGAACTGAAGCACTGAATAATTTTTCTGGTCCAGGAAAACTTCTGCTTCTTCTCAGAAACACAGAACAAAGTTGAGGTGAACAAATGGTAGAGTGCAAAGAGTACAGCAAAGAATAGTTACAGGACTTCTTGGAAGAAAAGATAAATTCTTCATCTGGAAATCACATACTGAAGCCTAACAAGTTATTGAGACACCTGAACATTACCTGCATATATTTGACACTCCATGATCACTTGTAATAAACATCAATATCATCAAACAATATTTAAATGCTGCAATGTTGTGGGTGTAGGTACTAGAGAACTTAGATTCAGAGAGATAACAAGACAGGTGCATATTTGGAAATCAACTTACTTGATTAATATGTTTCTTGTTATTTGCTTAATTTCATGTTTTTTATAATTTTATATTCATGGGTGAGATTTTTCTGGAGTTCTCTTTATTTTCCTTTGGGAAAGGCAGTCCATTATGCATCAGTTTGAGTATTTTTTTTTATCACTGCTTAGTGTTAATATTTTGCCACCTTCATAGGAAAAGTTGGAAATTATATGTATGATTCTTAGTCAGTGCCCTTAATGTGGATAATCATGTTTTCCTATTTTTTTCTTTAAGTAGAATGGGGACTAATGATAGCAACTGATTAAGTATTTTGGAACAGAAGATGGATGCTAGATATTGAGGGTGACTAGCAGCAAGTTAAATTGAGTCTGAGCCCCTGATAATTTCATAAATGAAAACCTTGAAAGCAGAGAAACTTGTGCATAAAAGAAAATAAAAAATAAACTTTTATAATGTTTAAACTACTGTGAATTATGGTTACCTGTTTAGTTACAAAACTGACATCCTAGCTAATATCAACAGATTTTTCAGATTAAAGTGACCATGTGGCAGATAAATTATTTAAAAATAATATCTATGATGCAGGAAAATAAACATCTTTAAATATCTGGGCATGAAAAAATTGTTCACAGTGGAAAGACAATCAGCCTGATTTCAGAAACAGATGACTATGGAGTTTATTTTCAGCGTTTTTTTTTTTGTCCAAACGATGATTAAAAATATTTAAAAATGACAAAATTGTTCTTTGTAAATGAAGAAAAATAAAAAAGTAAACATTGTCAATGAAGAAAGGACTAGAAAACATATTACTTCATCAATAGATTAACTGAATTATTAATTCATATATTGAAATTCTAATGCCCAGTACCTCAGGTTATGACCTTATTTGGAAATGGGGTCACAATCTATTAATTCGTTAAGATGAGGTCATTCTGGAGTAACAGGGTTTCCCAAAATTGTTATGATTGGTGTACACATAAAAGGGGGAAATTTGGACACACACACATGAATAATACCATGTGACAATGAGGACAGAGATTGCAGTGATAGTGCAAAAGCCAAAGAATACCAGATTGCCAGCAAATAACCAAAAACTTTGAGAGACATGTAGAAGAAATCCCTCAAACCCTCAGAAGAAATGAAACTTGCTAGCCTCCAGAATGGTAAGATGATACATTTTTGGTAAGAAACCCAGTTGTGGTGCTTTGTTACAATTCTAATTAACTAACCTACTTAAACACCAAAAAAAGTAAATAATAAAGTAAAGAACTAATGAACAGAAAATCCATCACATAAAAGACCTAATTATGAATATTGAAACCAGATAAACATGGAAATAATCTCTAAATGCCTAATGTAAATACAGTTTCAAAATAGAATGTAAATATCCAAATGCCATCTTGAAAGAGAAGTAATAATGTAAGATAAAATATGTATGCAGGCATATGAATAACTCAAATACCTTTATCAACTCCAATTTCCTTTGAAATGTTTGCTCTTAACTCAGAAATCTTCCTCCATAAGTACATAAACATAGAAATATAAATATTTCCTTCATGAAACATAAGTATATCAGTACACAAAGCTGAAACAGCATTTACTCAGTACTAAAGGTCTAAGTCACTGAAAATGCACTTTAGTTTATTAAAAAACTGAGAAATTAGTAAGTTGGACTTGTGATCTTTATGACATTTGGTTCTACTTCAGAACTTTAAAAGAAAAAGCTTAAAATTTAAATGTTGACTTTCTAAATTATTTTTAAAGGGTAATGTGTAACTGACCATACAAATATTTTATTTGTACTTGATTTAAACAATAGATTTAATATTTATTCAACAAAGCTTTACATATGAGTACAGTGGATGCTTTTAAAAGCTCACTAAAAACCACATAATTAAAAGGTGTTAAAATTCAAAATTTCATTCATTCTGAACTATGTATTTCTCTATATTTAAGCAGGAAAAAAGCAAAAAAAATTATGAACATGATATAAATATTTTTTCATTGTGTGCATTTATTATTAAAAATGGTAGCTCAATTATTTCTTTTCACCTACTTCTGTCTTTTTCATGAAACAATTTATTTTTGTTCAGGTACTGCTTAAACTCTGAGTTCATTTCTTTAATATTCTCCAAATGTAAGTATATTCTCCTGACATTCCCTAGTGACAGAATGACTTGTTTCTGCAGTAGCAATATTTTTGTTTTTTTACTAAACTCAGTCAGTAACCTGAAACATTCAACTGAGTTGGTTCTAAACAGAAATACTGCACAACTTTCAACTTTTTGTACACCTAAAAGGTTCAGATTTTCCTTTTTCCTTGTGTAGTCCCTCAGGAATCTAAAAACTCAAAATTTACAGTCACTCTATTCTTTAAACAAAGGTTGGCAGGATTTTTGTAATGTTAGTAAAATAAAATATTAAAATGTAGTCCTTATTAGTTTTGCGCGAGACCCAATTTTAGCATAAAATGATTTTCTTAAGAAGAATTTTTGCTAATGAATCATCATTGTCATTTCCAAAAGGATTGTATAACTTCTAGTTAATGAAACACCTGTTCTCATGTAAATGTTATTTTCTAAAAATCTGTTATTTAACAAGGGAACATTTAGGGGTTAATACTTATTTAGGGAAATAACCTACTCACCCCTTTATCCTTATTTTGATCATTCTTATTTAATAAACATAAAAATAAGAAACTATTTTAGGGTTTGTGATATTTAAGTCTGAAAGCAGTGAAACCACTCTTTAATATGGAGAGGAGACACTTGAGTATTAAAGAGTCTTTTTAAGCACTTTATTTTTTTAAGTATTTTTTTTCTTTTTAAAAAGAATGGACTATGGTGGAAAACATGGGTGCCCTGATGGTGAGTGTGGTGTAGGACCATACATTCTGAAGAGGTGTAAATCTATATAATGTTCTAAGCCAGTGCTTTCTCAAAAAATGACTAAATTTTTAAAAATCTTATTTCATACTGTACACATTAAGAAAAACTGAAATTTAAAGGAGATCATTACTTCATATCACTTCATAATGTATCTTACTACTCCATTCTGTAGTTTCTGGATACATATGTTTGAGTTGCCAGGTTGTTACTCTACTTTGTAACATGCTTTAGTAATGTGTGTAATATTGACTGGGTCAATGATCAGGGTTAATAGACCCCGTTTTACTGAAAGAGTTCATCTTCTGAGTATTAATTAAAATTAAATAGTATTTTTCATATTTATATTATCTCCTACTTCTGTTTTAGTTATTTAATTTTATTTTAGTTATGCCTAACTTGTTAATAATATGAATTCCATTTATTTATGAAAAGCTACATTTACCTTTTCCAGTGTGAAGAACCTTTTAGAGTTATTTATTCAGCTAAAAATAAAAGAATTGTCTAATTTAAAACTCATCTTTTATTCTTTTGTACCTTTAAGAGTTGTCAAAGCAGTTGATAAAGAATTATCACAAAAGTTTAATTCTGAATACATTTATTCACAAAACTTCTTACCTGAAATTTAATTCAAATTTCAAAATTACCTTATATAATTTGTTGAAGTTGTACTACTAGAAATCTAGCCACAATTTTTTAATTAATTTTTTTATGTTTTATATCATTGTTCATTTTTAAACAATATTTGCTTCCCTCAGGTGTAGTAGCCATAGAGTTTCCTTCACCAATGCACCCATGCACCATCACCTCAGTCCCCTCTGCTCCTCCCTCCCTTCCCTCTAATCCCTCTCCCTCCTCTTCTCCTGCAGCATGTCTCTGATTTATAATAGTCTGTTTTTGCTTTGTTGTGCTTTGTACTGTTACTATTTTTTTACACTGATGTCTTATTTGGTTCCCCTATATTCCTGCCATAGGTGAAACCATCGATATTTTTCTTTTTCCTTCTGGCTTATTTCAATAAGCATAATTCCTTCTAGTTCCATCCATGTTGCTGCAAATGGCATGAGTTTATCTTTTTTGATTACTGAATAATATTCCATTGTGTATATATACCAATCTTCTTGATGCAGGCATCTATTTTGGGGCATTTGAGTTATTTCCAGGTTTTACCTATTGTAAATAGTGTTGCAGTAAACATAGAGGTACAGGTGTTCTTTTGAATCAGTGTATTCATGTCCTTTGGGTACATCCCTAGGAGCGGAATTGTCAGGTCATATGTTAGCTCCATTTTTAGTAGACTGAGGAACCTCCAGACAGCTTTCCATAGTGGTTAGACCAGTTTGCACTCTCACCAGCAATGTAGGAGAGTTTCTTTTTCACCACATTCTCGTTTGTTGTTGCTTGTTTTTTTTTGATATGTGCTATTCTTACTGGTGTTAAGGTGGTATCTCAATGTGATTGTGATTTGCATTTCCCTGATTATAAGGGAAGTTGAACATTTTTTCATATGCCTGTTGGCCATTTGCATTTCCTCTTTCAAGAAATGTCTTTTAAGTTCTTCTGCCCATTTCTTGACTGGATTGTTTACTTTGTGTGAGTTCTTTGTATATCTTTCCCAATAGTCCCATATCGGTTTATGGAGTACAAAGTTTTTTTCCCAATGAGTGGGGTGTCCTTTGTTTTGGATAATGTCTCTTTTGCTATGCATAAGCTTTTTAGTTTGATGTAATCCCAGGTATTTATCTTTTCCTTCACTTTCTTTGCTTTGGGTGATGAGTTTTTAAATATGTTTTTGAGATAAATGTCTGGTAGTGTTTTACCTATATTTTCTTCTATATATTTTATGGTTTCAAGTCTTATGTCCAGTTCTTTTATCTATTTTGAGTTGATTTTTGTGCATGGTGAGAGTTAGTGGTCTAATTTCATTTTTTTTGCAAGTGGCGGTCCAGTTTTCCCAGGACCATTTATTAAACAAACTGTCGGTTTTCCATTGCATATTCTTTACTCCTTTGTCAAAGATCAGTTGTCCATATACGTTTTAGCCACAATTTTTTTTTTAAGATTTATTTGTTTATGCACACAAGAACTGGGGGTACAGGTCAGAGGTGTGGGGGTGGTGAGAGGACTCACCAGAGACAGAATGGGTAACAGAACAGGCAGACTGACTGAAATACACTGCTGAGGGGAACAGTGGGTGAGACAGGAGAGGTCTGCTGCGCCATGTGGGCAGCTCCCTGGTCGGCCGGGGATTGAACTCATGCTGCAGTGGCTGCAGACAGCTTCACAGTGCTGTGCCTATCCCCCCACACCACAGGGAGGCCCTTGTTACTTATTCTTGAAGCTGTTGAATTAGGGGGTGGATGAGGTGTCTGAGCCATCCAGATTTTGGTGAAATTTGGGGCAAGGAGCCAGCCTGCTGGAGTCCAGCTCCAGTGAACAGGGTTGAGAGAGGAATCCGAAAGAACTGAGGAATAAAGTAATGACAGACACAAAGTAGAGTTGAAGACAAGCGGGACCCAAGGAATGCAAGGCCTCTCATTCCATGCTCCAGCATCCCATGTGCCAAGTATAATTCATTTTTATGGGTACAAACAGACCCCTTATCCTGTATGTTAGTATTAGACAACAAATTATTTTCTTAGTATTTAGCTTTATCCGGGCACACATTCACCTCCAAGTTTCTGCATTATCAGGTATATTCTACTCCCTTTCTAATCTTGCCTGTTTCTCAGGCTTAGTTTTGCTTACACAAGAAAGGACATCTTGCTCTGGACATGGGCTAGTCTTCTAGACTGTGTTGACCAGTCTTCCAGTCATGACCTTGACATTCTCCTTGTCTCAGCACCTCCCGCCTTAGGGGTCTCCAACACCAGTCCATACCTGTGGCATTGCCAATATCTTCTTTCTGGAATTCCAGAATCAAGTAGCTGTAGACTGTGTTGTCACTGAGTTCCACCATGGTTCAGTATAAGTCTTGAGAGTAAGTGAGGTAGAAAAAATCCCAGCACACTATTTTTCTCCTTTCACTGGGGACCTAGTCTGCTGTTGAATCCTGGCTTCTCCACACATACCACCCCTTACTCAATGATTTGTGCCCCCACTCAGTGGAGCTCACCCCTCCCCATTGCTGCTGGTAGCTTGCAAGGCAGCCTGACATTCAAGACCACCCTCTATGTGTTTTCCTTTATCCTCCTAATGCTATATGAAGCATGTCACTTCAGTGTCCCTTTTGGTGTGTTCTGGGCTATTCTGTGCTATCCAAGATTTCGTTTGACTTCACCCTAAGCCACAAAACCTGCTGGATCAGCACCAGTGCTTTAATTTTCAGATTATACTCCAGAGGGCAAAGCAAGAAAACCACTCAGATGCCATCTTTGACTGAAATCCATTTATTTAATTTAAAACGAAAGAAATATATATGCATTATACAGAAACAAAATAGAAGTCGTTAATGAATGAAGGAAATAAATCACTATGAATTAATATACATATTTGTCTCATTTTCTGATAGTATATAACCACTGAAATATTTTGATATGTGCATTTTCAATCTTTTGTTTACTATAAATATGAAAATAATAAAATTCAAATTTCATATGCACTGATTGTGTAGTTTATTGTATTTGTAGAAACTGAAGTTGATATTCATGATAAATATCTCACTTAACAATTTTAAATTCAGTTCATTTTTAACTGTTCATTTTTAAATGTTTGTTTATAATATTAAAATAAATATATATTAATCTATATATGTGCATCTGCTTGATTCTTGCATATAGCAATACATTTTTTTAAATAAATTTTATTTTTATATTCCCCATACAATTGCAATCCCCTTATTTTGACCCCAGTCCCTCCCCTCCCCTCCCTCTAACCTCCATAGAGTGTCTCTGGCTTATAGTTTTTTCTTGATTTTGATTTTCACTTTCTTATAGTTATTCATTTTCCTGGTCCCTTATTTAAGTTTTCTAGATTCCTGCTATGAGTGAGACCATCCGGTATTTTTCTTTTTCTTTCTGGCTTATTTCGCTGAGCATGATCCCTTCCAGCTGCAAATTGCATGTGTTTATCTTTTTTGAATGCTGAGTAATATTCCATGGTGTATATGTACCACATCTTCTTGATCCAGTCATCTATTTTTGGGCATTTGGGTTGTTTCCAAAGCTTAGCTCTTGTAAACAGTGCTGCTATAAACATAGGGGTGCAGGTGCTCTTTGGAATTGATGTTTCTGTGTCCTTTGGGTAAATACCTAGTTGTGGAATTGCTGGATCATATGGAAGCTCTATGTTTAGTAGGTCCGGAAGTCTCCACACAGCTCTCCATAGTGGTTGGACCAGTTTGCACTCCCACCAACAGTGCAGGAGAGTTACTTTTTCTCCACACCCCCGCCAACATTTGTTGTTGCTAGTTTTTTTAATATGTGCCATTCTCACTGGTGTGAGATGGTATCTCATGGTAGTTTTGATTAGCATTTCCCTGATTACAAGTGATATTGAACATTTTTTCATATGCATGTTGGCCATTTGCATTTCCTCTTCAGAGAAGTTTCTTTTTAGCTCTTCTGCCCATTTTTTGACAGGATTATTTTCTTTGTACTTTTTTAGTTTCTTAGTCATGTTTTTACATAGCACCAGATCAACTAAAATGAATGGAATTTCAGAAAAATCACTACACTTTTTTTTTAAAGATTCATTTATTTATTTATATAAGTACTGGGTACAGTCAGAAGCGCGGTAGCGTGAGAGAACTCACCAGAGCCAGAGTGAGGAGCAGAGCAGGCAGAAGGACCCAAGTACACTGCTGAGGGGAGCAGCAGGTGACAGGAGAGGTCTGCGCGCCATGTGGGACCCTTCTCTGGGGGCCGGGGAGCAGCCGGGGATCGAACCCGCGCTGCAGAGGCTGTGGGCAGCTTTGTAACCCAGTGCTCAACCGCTTCGCCACCGGGGAGGCCCCAATCACTAGACGTTTTTAAGATGACTTCTCTTGTGTATATTTTCACATCTTCAATAATTATTTGTATTGTTTTATAATCATGAACATATTGTGAGAGAAGACTCTTCCTAAGAATTTCTCTCTTTGGAATTTACTTCTTACATAAACTACAGCATATTATTCTATTGTAATACCAAAGCAGTTGGTTGTTGTAAAATAGGACTGACATTAATTACAAAAATTTTCATCAAATGCAAAAAAAAAAATGGGGAGTCTTATGGAGTCTTAATTCTGATTACATCTTCAAATTGTTATCTATATTAACACCATCAATTGTCTCAAACAGCAAATTTTATATAGGAAGAAGTAACCAGATATTTTCTAAGAAAAATAATTTTTTCACTTTTTTATATGTTTTAATTTCTTTCTACCAGCATAGCAATTATTAGCTTTTAAAGTCTGCAATAAAGCTTCATTCCAAAATTTTATCTAATTACTAAAATTTTTCATTTTTTTTACTGTGCATTTGTCCAGTGGTTGTAAAATAGCAGCTACACAAATCCACTAATACAAATATTTTAAATATAAATATAAGATGAAAAGATGGCATTAGTCAATGTAAATAGTCACTAGATACACACATTTTGACCATGTGAGTTGGATTAACTTCAAAGGATCAGAATGACGTTTGGTAAATAATCACTTCCAGTACATTAATGCAGTGGAGCCTTCATATTTTGGGAAAAGATAATTCACCCCATTTTTGGTGAGTAATTACCTCACTGTAGAATTGAATGACAGTACAATCAAATCTGATATTCTATATTCATGGGACACCCAGTTTGAGAAGTTAAAGATATTTCAGTTACCCTCCAACACCAGGAGCTACATTAGTCACTGGTCCTTTCCATCATCTATTCATCAATTCACAAAGTTTGTACTAACTCACCTTCTTGGGCCAACTAGGATATGAATTTAAGATTATAGTAAAATGCAATCCTTTTGTAATATCACAGTGTCAGCACATCTATTTGTCCTTTTATTCTAAGCTCTCTGCAAGAAACAGATAGGAAAACACAACTATAATATTGATGTTAAGGACAATTAAAGTTTTTAAAGCTTTTCATCAACTAGAAAAAGGAAAAAGTGCAGTAATTTAAAATTTAGTTTTGTATTTCTAAGAACATCAGGTGCTTAACTTTTTGTATTAAACATTGGGTTTCCCCTTAAAACCTTT
Source organism: Talpa europaea (assembly GCF_964194135.1). Lineage (NCBI taxonomy): Eukaryota > Metazoa > Chordata > Mammalia > Eulipotyphla > Talpidae > Talpa > Talpa europaea. The sequence goes on from NC_140069.1 coordinate 44,049,599, forward strand.
AAGATTCAATCTCTTTACTCAATAGCTTCAAGGTGTTCACCTATAATTTCAATGTCAACATTTCCAGCTGAGAATACGATCATGCTTGAATGTAGAAGGAAGCTTACAGCTAAAGAAAATGGTATTCAAATAATAGTTCTTTTGACCCTCTTCTTTTAGATCATCAGTTACTTCCACAGTTGTTGATGCTCTAATGCATTTGTTCACATATATTATTTTTGGGAGGTGGATACTTGATATGCCTTTTATTTAAATATAACTTATACAATTGATCCATTTTAAATGAAAATTTATATTGAATTTGTCTATATCGTAACATTGTAAAATTATTATCACAATAATAATACTTATTATTATTATCTAATTTTCGAACATATTCATCACTCAGAAAAAAAATGTGCTCATTTACAGCCACAAAGAGATCATTTCTAGCTTTACACTAGGCTAAATTAGCTACTTTAGATTATAGATCTGCCTTTTCTATCAAGGTATTTCATATAAATGGATCATACAAATGGAATCATGTATTCTTTAATGACAGATTTTTTTAAAAAGATTTATTTGTTTAATGCATACAACAGCTGGGTGTAAGCCAGAGGTCCAGGGGTGAGAGAATTCACCAGAGAGAGTGGATAGAAGAAAAGGCAGATGTACTGAAATACACTGCTGAGCGGAGCAGTGGGCAAGATAGGAGAGGTCTGCTGCGCCAGGCAGGTCACCTCCCTGGACGACTAGGGCTTGAACTCTTGCTGTAGTGGCTGGCAGTAGCTTGATAGCACTGTCTTTAACCCCTACACCACCAGGGGGGCCCCATGACAGGTTATTTTTAAAGCAAAAAATATATGTTATTTTCAATTATAACCCATGTCAGTATTTCATTTCTCTTTACTTTTCTGATAATTTTAACATAATATAAATGTTTTTGTTTCTAGAGGAAATATCTGTGTGGAGATATGTGTAATTTTGTCTCATTGGGCTATTTTTTGATGGAACTGTTCACCTATGACAGATTAAAAACATAGTTTTATAACTTTTGAAAATAAGCATAAAATATCATGATTAGACAAGGGAAAATTGAATTCAAAATAAAATTATATTATAAACAATACTGCAATAGACATGGAGGGGTATATATATATATAATATATATATATAATATTAGTGTTCTTGTTATTTTCAGGCAAATACCCAGTGTTCTTGTTATTTTCAGGCAAATACCCAGAGTAGGATTATTGGATCATATTGAATTTCTGCACTTAGTCTATTGAGTAATCTTCATACTGTTTTCCATTATAGCTACATCAATTACATTTCTTTCAATGGAATATAAAGCTTCCCTTCTCTCTACATTCTCTCCAACAATTGTTTATTATCTTTTGGATAACAGTCATTCTCACATTGTAAGGTGATATTTCAATGTTGTTTTATTTGCATTTCCCTAATAAGAGATGATGAACATCTTTTCGTGTGCCAGTTGACATTCTGTGTCTCCTTTGGAGAATTGTTCTTTCAGATTCTCTGCCCATTTTTTAATTTTTTTTTTTGTTGATGCTGTTCAATTTTATAAGTTCTTTATATTTTTAAAAATTCAACAACATCAAAAAACTAACAAGCCAATTAGAAAATGGGCAGAGGATCTGAAAGAACACTTCTTTCAGAAGTATATTTCAGAGGTATATTCTAGCACTCCTTTCAGAAAGTACTACATATATATATATATATATACACACACACGCATATATATATATACACATATATGTATATACTTCACATACAGCTTCTCTAATTCAATGGGACTTCTTTCACTCTGCATAAACTTTTTCATTTCATTAGTTTCACTTGTTAATTTTACTTTTTCCCCCTTTCTATTAGTGTTGATTTCCCAAGCACATTTCAAAGGTTTGTATGAGGAAGTGTATCGCCTGTGTTTTCTTCTATGTATTTCATGGTTTCAGGTCTTACAGCCAAATCTTTAATCTATTTTGAATTATTTTTTGTCTATGGCACTAGACAGTGGTCAATTTACATTCTTTTGCCTATGACTGTCCAGTTTTCCCAGTATCACTTAATAAGAAAATTTCCTTCTTCCATTGTAAGTTCTTGGCAACTTTGTCATTAGTTAGCTGTTCATTGTGTGGTTTAATTTTGGGACTCTCAATTCTATTTCATTGATCTATGTGTCTGTTTTTATTCATGCTGCCTTAATTATTATCAATTTGTAATATAGTTTAAAATTAGGGAGCATATACCTCCATTTTGTTCTTGTGAATGTTATTGCTATGTTGAAACATTTGTAGTTCTAAATAACATTCTTTCTTGTTTATTTCTGTGATGAATGTGATTGGTATTTTTATAATGATAACATTGAATATGTATATCTCTTAGGTATTACAGACATCTTAGTGATGGTGATTCTTCCAATCCATGAGTACAAAGCATTTTTCCATTTCTTAGTGTATTCTGTTTCTTTCAAGAATGTCTTGTAGTTTTCAATTACAAGTGTTTCACTTTTTGGTTTAAAATTATTCCAGGATATTTAATTCTAATTAATGTGATTGTAAATGGACTTATCCTTCTGATTTCTTTCTGTGCTAGTTAAGTATATGTCTATTGAAATACAACAGCTTTTTTAAATTTTATTTTTATATTCCCCATACAATTGCAATCCCCTTATTTTGACCCCAGTCCCTCCCCTCCCCTCCCTCTAACCTCCATAGAGTGTCTCTGGCTTATAGTTTTTTCTTGATTTTGATTTTCACTTTCTTATAGTTATTCATTTTCCTGGTCCCTTATTTAAGTTTTCTAGATTCCTGCTATGAGTGAGACCATCCGGTATTTTTCTTTTTCTTTCTGGCTTATTTCGCTGAGCATGATCCCTTCCAGCTCCATCCAAGTTGTTGCAAATTGCATGTGTTTATCTTTTTTGAATGCTGAGTAATATTCCATGGTGTATATGTACCACATCTTCTTGATCCAGTCATCTATTTTTGGGCATTTGGGTTGTTTCCAAAGCTTAGCTCTTGTAAACAGTGCTGCTATAAACATAGGGGTGCAGGTGCTCTTTGGAATTGATGTTTCTGTGTCCTTTGGGTAAATACCTAGGAGTGGAATTGCTGGATCATATGGAAGCTCTATGTTTAGTAGGTCCGGAAGTCTCCACACAGCTCTCCATAGTGGTTGGACCAGTTTGCACTCCCACCAACAGTGCAGGAGAATTCCTTTTTCTCCACACCCTCGCCAACATTTGTTGTTGCTAGTTTTTTTAATATGTGCCATTCTCACTGGTGTGAGATGGTATCTCATGGTAGTTTTGATTAGCATTTCCCTGATTACAAGTGATATTGAACATTTTTTCATATGCCTGTTGGCCATTTGGAAATACAACAGATTTTTGTATATGAATTTCCTTGTGCCTGGTGACTTTACTGCATTAATTTATTATTTCTAACAGTTTTCATTTTAATTAGACTCTCTGGGATTTTTTTTATGTGTATTAATTATCACAATATCTGTCAATAGTGATTATTTTACTTCTTCCTTGCTATTTTTTTTAATATTTCATTCTTGTTTAATTGTCCTTTCTAAGATTTCCAACATTATACTGAAACTATTGTGATGAGAGTATATTTTCTTCTCTTTTTCAAAAGAAAAAGTTTTCAGTTTTTCTTCACTGAGTGCTATGATTGCTAGGGGGTTGGCATTTCTGACATTTATTATGTTGAGGTATATTTCTTTTACACTTTTTTTGTTGAATGTCTTTTTTAACATAAAAAGATGTTGAATTGTGTCAAATATTTTCCAGCCTCTATTGAGATGGTCATATGATGTTTATTTTTCCCATTTTTCATTTGGTATATGTTATTTATTGATTTGCAAATGTTGTACCATTCTTGCATCCTGGAACAGATGACACTTAATCAAGGTGTCCGATTCTTTAAATGTGTTGTTGGATCCAGTTTGCTAGTATTTTGTTGAACACTTTTGCTACTTATTTTGTCAGAGATATTGGTTTATAGTTTTGTATATATGTATAAATGAGTCTTGTCTCATTTGGGAATTAGGGTAATGCTGACTTCATATAATGTGCTTGGAAAATTTCCCTCCTTTTATATTTTTTGGAAAATTTGAGAAAGATAGGGATTGAGTCTTCTTTGTAGTTTGGTAGAATTCACTAGTAAAGCCATCGGTACAGGCTTTTGCTTTAGGGAGGGTTTTGATTACCATTTCAATTTCCTTTCTTGTGATTGGTCTCTTTATATTTTCTGGTTCTTTGTGGCTCAGTATTAGGATGTTGCATATTCCTATAACTTTTTTTCTTCTAGCTTGTCCAATTTGTTCCCATATGATTGCTCGTAATAATGATCATTTGTAATTCTTTATTATCTATTGTAACTTTTCATTTATCATTGCTAAATTTATTTATCAGTATTTTCTCTGTGAGTCTAGTTAAAGATTTGTTAGTCTTTAAAAAAAAAAAAAAAACAATTTTGGGCCTCCCCTGGTGGCACAGCTGTTGAGCGCTGGGCTGCGAAGCTGCCTGCAGCCTCTGCTGCACAGGTTCATCCCGGGCCACCGGCGAGGGTCCCACATGGCGCGACAGACCTCTCCTGCTGCACCTGCTGCTCCCCTCAGCAGTATGTTTCATCAGTCTGCCTGTTCTGCTCCACGCTCTGGCTCTGGTAAATTCTCTCACCCTCCCATGCTTCTGACTGTGGTGAGTCCTTGCATAAATAAATAAATAAATAAATAAATAGATAAATAGATAAATAAATAAATAAATAAATCTTAAAAAAAACACCAACAGCAAAAAAACAATTCTTGGTATCAATGATCTTTTGATTGTCTATATGTTCTCTGCTTCATTCATTTCTTCTGTGAATTTCAGTATTTCATTTCTTCTACTGACTTTTGGTTTTGTTTTTATTCTTCTTGGTCTGGTGGCTTTAGATGTAAGCTTAAGCTTTTTTGTGATTCTTTTTTTCCTGAGGCACATCTATATTGCTATAAATATCCCTTTCAGTACTGCTTTTGCTGCATTCTATAGGTTAGGATATGATAAGTAGTGTCTTCATTTTCATTTGTCTCCAGATATTTTTTTTTGTTTCCATCTTTGATTTCCTCACTGATCCAATAGTCTACTAGCATGTTGTATCATTCTCCACACATTTGTGGTCCTTCCCCATTTCTTCTTTGGTTGATTTCTAATTTCATACTACTATGGTTGATTTCTAATTTCATACTACTATGATCCCAAAAGATATTTGATATGGTTTCTATGGTTTTATATAAATGGTGTGGCTTTTGATCATTAAAGTTCTAAAGATGAATCTGGGTTGAGGGTCATTCTAATAGAGTGAGATAAAATCAGAGGAGTAGTATTGGAGATCCCAGAGAATTTCTTATGCTGCTTGTGCCTCATGATTTTTTATTTTTGAAATTATATGTTTATATATATATAATTATAATGTTTGATACTGGCTAATCTCTCTGATTTGCATGAATCTTATTTGACAATAGAATATTTTGTATTCAGCATGCAAATATCAGTCATTATTTGTAAGTTAGAAGTCAATTTCCTAAATGATATTTGTAAGAATATAAAGATTTTTTTCCTGGTGCAAATAGAAAATCCTGCTACAATTAAATTTTAATACTAAAGTACTTCTTTTTCTTCACTAGATTTAATTTGCCATTGAAACCTTAAGTATTTTCTCTCAGTACAAGTAAGAGTAATCCATCCACTTTCTATAAAATTTGGGATAAACTAATATAAAACCAACTATACTCTGAGTAGTGTTAATTAGAACTTAGCATAGTTTAATTTGTTTGAATTACATTTAAAAACTATTTTTAAGTTTTAATCATTTCTCTATTTTTATTTTTTCTTTGTCGGTTCTCTTTGGTTATATTTTGATATTTGTATCTGTTTACGAGCTAACAAAAATCATTATCTGTACCTCTGAAGCAAGCCTTTAATATATGTAGAAATCTAAGAAAAGAGAACATAATTATCATATAATCTTCAAAAAAAGAGACCATTATAGAGCAATGCATACTCCTTTGTACAATACATGGTGATATTTTGAGTGATTTATAATTTTCCAATAAATTCAATAATTTACAAATATTAAAAAGGCAACATTTAGAAAACAAAAACATTAATCTGTCATATAGAACAGATTTTAGAAAATAAGTTTGTTCTATAATAAACTATAATATAGTTAATGATCAAAAACCACCTTTCCCTTTTAGAAGAATAAATAATGAAATAGGATAGAATCAGTATGAATGGTTCAGCTGGTGAAATGGCTTTGGAAAGAATACAATCAGGGACCAAAACCTCAATCAATTACTCATTAAATGGTATATGTTTTCTTCTCAATTCTAATAATCTTGCAGGCAAGACTGCATACTTTATTCAAACTTTTCCTGACTACATTGTGTAAAATGTACTCCTCTGTTCCAAAATTGCATTATTTCTCTATTGATCTCTTTTTCTTCAATGCATTTAGCAATGTTTGGAATGATATTGTTGAATATTTATGTACTTACATATATATATATTTTTCTTTCTCTATAGTGGTACCTCCATAAGGACAGAAATGTATCTATCTTGTTTTCTCATTTTATACCCAGTACTTAGAGCAGTCTTTAACACATGGCAGAGACCCAATGCTTCCTAAAAATTAATTAGGTAAATAAGTGAAAATAAAATGTTTTTTTTCTGTGTACTGTGTCACATGCATTTTAAATGCTTACAGTTTTTTATGTGTCACAATGCACTTATTCATACATATACTATGTCTTATGTTATCTTAAGGTACATGTAAATGTAATTTTAGCCAGTAGTTGTATTGTATATTTTAAAAGTTGATGACAGCTTGATTACCATGACTTTTTATAATAGAAAACTAAGAAAAAGTAAGCATTGTACAAATCTGAATTTGTTAAAACAACAAGCCTTAGTTCTGAGCTAAAACATTTTTATGCATTTTAATTTTTACTCAAAAATAACTAATTTCTAAGATTATCAGATAAGAAAAAAACTTTTGGACTTAAATTCTTTCTTTAATTCCTCTTAATAGCTTTCTAATATAAAAGAAAAATTCATGACATAACTTCTCTGAAGTTAAAACCCGAAGTATTTTTGAAAAGGTATTATCAGTCTCTAACTAGAGGCCAATGTTGAGCTTTTTAAAACTTAAACAAAAATTCTTCAGCAAGTAGGTGAATTTTTGATACACAATATAAAACTGACATTTTTCTCTAGATTAGGTACTTAATGCAAATGAGACCATAACCATGAACAAGCTATGGGAATGAACAAGCTGTCCAAGAAAGTCAACAAAAGTGTGCTTCCTGCAATAGGAAAGGTTTCAATTTTGCCATTTTCTAAACACAGAAAAATGTATCCCTCCAATTCAGAATATTGAATGTCTTATGGAAAGCGAAAGGTCATTTGTAACTGTCCAAAGGATTGATGGAGTTGAGATACCTCCTTGACCTTCACCCTGCACTCATAAAGAATAGTTTCAGATGACAGAGCATCAGGCAAGTTCTCAGAAAATGTCTTTTCTTCTTTTGTATTGTGTAGCAAGATTGTTACCTGATATTTTCTTTCATAATTATATGTCAAGATTTAATTACCTCGTGTCTTCTTTCATTAAAAGTTAACTGTCATCTAATGCTGCGGAACAATATCTATAATTTGGACTAATTCAAGCAGTTCTATCTGCTTTCTGCCATTGTTTTCCATCTCAGTTTCTAAGGTAATTGCTTTGGAGGCCTCACAAACCATGTCAAGGTCATCCTTTACAAATTCTACCACTATACACCTCAATACATGCATACTTCAATTATTTATTATCTAATAAGGATACATATTTAAAAAAACCCTTTATTATAATTTTAGTGATAATTTTTATCCCTATGACTGAACTTTAAATATTAACAAAAATTTTAGTGCAACTATTATAAATAAATGTGATACACATTTATACAGTAGCTGTTGAATTATTTTCTGTGTCTTCATCATATTTTTCTATTGCAAAAGATCTATGGCCAAAACTGACTTTATGATTACTAAACTTAGAACCTGCATGATAGGATATATAATGGTATTGTGCAATACTTTCTATGCAAAATGATGCTACTGATACACTATTTAAGAGCATGTGCTTCCAGGTGTTTTACTTATAATTATGATGCATTTGAGCTGATCCTACTGCCACTGTTAAGATCCCTTTATATTTTAGCTTGTATTTAAGGCAGCAGCCTCCTTTTTCCTAGTTTCCAATGTTATTCAACTAAAATTTGCAATCCATATTTTTCATAGAATAAAGAAAATGGTAAAGGTATATCCTAAAATATCCCAGAGACAATTTGCACAAAGAGAAGACAATTAGAAACTCAGGAGATTGAAAAGACCAATATATTAAAATAAAGAAAATCAATTGTAATAATTGGATTTGGAATACTAAATTGTTATAATAAAGCAAACATTTGTAGATTTTAAGCTATTCGAATGAGCTTAGAGACTAAGCATAGAAATATCATAGTAGTTAAATAGATGTCTAAATTGTAAAAGTCAGTGCAAATATGGTTTAATTTTGGTCTTTAGCAATGAGGGAGATAGAGATAGATATTACTAACCTCATGCTCTAAAGTTGAGAATTGAAAGATAATATTTATGATCAAAAAACTATAAAATGATTGCTTTATATATACACATATATGATATATGTATACTGATACACATATGTATATATAATATACATTCTATACATACATATATCGTATGTGTATATACACACACATATATAGAGAATTTAAATTGCAATGTTTCCCAATTAGAGCTGAAAAAAAGTGGTAAAGCTGCATTGGAAGTAATAGAAAAGTCAAAATAAGCCAAATCATGTACCTGCCAATTGATTAAAATCTAAAGTTTTTAAACTTAAAAATAGTTATATAAAACTTGTTTTAGAATGAATTTTTATTTAAAATAAAAAATAAACACTTCTAAGAAATAGACAAATATTTGTTGAATGAAGCAGTGCTTATAATTTGTTTTTATCTATGCATTAAATAGTAATTTTTAAATTATTAACCATGTCATACTTAAAAAGAAAATGAAGTGGTAAAAGAGTTGTTGGGGAGATTATTATTTAAGGGAATTGTGTGGGACGGTATTTTCACTTTGAAAGTGAATAACATATTGGCATTTGAAATATGACCTTTTAATCATGCTTAAAATTCTTTACCAACTCAAAATAAATAAATAAAATAAGAAAAATGTGATTACTTTTATAAACAAGGTAAATGCAATGAAGTTAGGTGACAGGAACCTCTTTTAATTAAGAGTCATCAATAAATTGATCACAGTTTTGCTATATTCTGAAACATAGTATAAGCTACCTTGGGAAAAATGGTACCAAAATATATCAGTGATAACTCTTAGTTGAAGTATCATTGTAAGATGATTTCAAGGAAAATTAGCAGATATTTTGATTCTTAATTATATGTCTGTGGCTTATGATTAGGACCTTCACTTAAAAAAAGATTTATTTTTATTTATTTATGCATACAAGAACTGGGGTGTAGGCCAGAGGTGCAGGGGGTGAGAGGATTCATCAGAGACAGAGTGGGCAGCAGAACAGGTGGATCTACTGAAATGCACTGCTGAGGGGAGCAGTGGGCGAACAGGAGAGGTCTGTTGCACCGAGGGAGTGCCATGAGGGAGGCTCAGAACCATCACTTTTTATCTTGACAACTTTGAACATCCTTATAATACTTTTTAACTATTTTGTAATTTCTACTATCATTTCAAATTTCAACAACACCAAAAGAAAAAAGTGATTTTGAGGATTATATGACTCACTCAAAAACTGGATGAATTTGCTCAGCATAAATCATTTTAATGTGCACAAAAATCTAACATAATGGCGACCATATTAGATAAATATTTTTCATATTTTACCTTCTGATCCAAGCCCCCATTGTATTTCACCTAGTTCTCCTACATAGTACTTACATATGAATCATTCTTCTTCTATCATGCATTCCTTTATTATGTAGAAAATTTATTCTTTATTGCTTTTGAAATTTAGGAGTGAACTTCTAAGTTTTGTTACTACTCAATGGCATATAAGTGCATCTTTCAAACAATTCTGGTCAATATCTTTGAAAGAATTGTCAACTGAATGCCAAAGAATACATTTTTTTTTGAAATCCTATATTTGTATGTAATACATTTTAGCACCTATACTCATCCACTGAACCATTTTCTTCTTCATGTCAATTCCTTATGACTAGAGTTATGGCCTGTTCACAGTTGAATTCCTGGTTCCTAGCAAAAAACATTACCTGATACTTATTTGATATTCAAACTAACTTTTTGAATGAATAAAGTCTGACATAGATGTTTCCTGTTAACATTAATGATACCAACTCAGGATTGAGCAAGTATCAATGGCTGACACAAATGTTTCCCAAAAAATATTTGTGAATTTGCCTATTCATTCAATATATTTATTGAATAATTATGATATACCAGACACTAGATTTACTGCTGGGGACAATGCTTTGAATAATAAAACAAAATTATTACTTCTTGAAGGTTAAAACCTCATGATGTAACCGGATAAATAAGTAAATAAATATGTAAAAAAGAGAAATGAAAATATTTTAGATACTATGAAAGAAATAGCTTAGTGATGTTGTAGGGAGTAATTGGACAGGACTAACTTCATAGGCACTGCTTTAATCAGGTTGCTATAAGAAAACTTCTATAGAGCAACTTAACCATTTGTTTTTCACAGTCCTGGAGGCTGGGAAGTTCAAGATCAAGATGCCAGCACACACTGTGTCTGATTAGATCCCACTCTCAGCTACGGTCTCACTATATGCTCATACAACTGAGAGAGGAGCTATCTCTCTTATTTTTTTTAAACAACCATAGGTGGTGTGATAAAGGAAAATGCCTCTGAGGGGATAAAATTGAAGCCCCAAAACTAGGAAATTAACCCCAGATATGAAATCAGAGATGCAGGCACTTAATAAAACAGTATCAGGGTAGGAGAACAGCAAGTTTATAAGTGCTAAGATAAATAACTGGACCTGTGCAAGGAATAGAAAGAGAGACAGTGAGGCTGAATTCCAGTGGTACAACATGAATGTGAAAAATTAGGTAGCAGCCAGCTCACCTGTGGTCCTACAGGCCTCTGCAGAGAAGCCAGAAGTCACTGTCAATGCACTGGTAACCACAGGAGGGTGTAGACTGCAATGTAATCTGGTGTATTTGTTTGTTTTAAAGAATACTCTTGGCTTCTTTGTGTCAAATAGAGTGTAAAGGGTCAGAAGAGGAGCAGAGACAAATGTACTTAAGAGGTTGTTGTGTAGTATCTTGATTAAAGATGATGATACTTATCCTAGTTGCTATAAGTTCAAATGGAAATGTGAAGAGTGTAAGGTCAACAGAATTTGGTCAAAGATTACCATGCAGCTTCAACAAAAGTCAGAAATGCAGTATGAGAAGTGTTGCTGTAAACATTTGTGCACACATTTTATTGTGAGTTTGAGTTTTCATTCTTCTTGGGCAAGTACTGGAAGTGGAATTAATGGGTCACATGGTACATGTATGTTTAACTTTATCAGAAATTGCCAAAATTTTTTCAGGGTAGCTATACATAATATCTTTCTCATAAATAAATAAATAAGTTTTTAAAAAAGTTCAAAAAACCAAAAAGAAATAAAAGAAATGCTGTTCTTTCCCAAATTTCTACTTATTCTATAGCTTCTTCATCCAATTGCAAGACTGGTTATGCTACAAGTGTAATCTGCAGTAAATGAAAAGGTAGGAAAGCTTACTAACTGAAACAGTTGGGATTTAAATATTGTCTAGCCAAGTAAAAGAATCTCTGGACACAATCTCTTTTTTTAACTTTACATCTCTTGTATTGATTAATGTGGTTGGTATATAACTGTGTTCAGTGTTTGTTAATGAAGTACTTTATACTAAATAAGACAAATGCCCACGTAGAAAATGATGAATAAATGACTGATAGGGTTTGGGAATTCGTTTTCATACTTTGTAACTAAAAAATTGAATATTTGCATTTTCTAGAGTTCAGTTCTAATTTTATTGAGAATATTTTATTTGATGACTGTATCTGCTGTAATAATACAGGATAGATAGGATAATTTTAATTTTATGAATGTTAAAATTGATGCTTAAACAACTAAGTTTAATGCTAATAAACAAAATGGGTGGCATATATTCTAAGATCTTCTATCTTAACTCATTGTATATTCCATTCTACTATAGTCCTTCTATATATACTCATGCCAGTAGCAACATGTTGCAGTGAAGAGAACACTGAATTGGTTTGTAGGAAATCCTTTCAAGCATGGCCCTCCAAAGTTGCTTTATTTCTAGTTAGACAGGTCGTAGACAATCTGTAAAAATCATTTAACCTCTCTGTGATTTAGTTGTCTGATATGTAATACCAGGAAATTAGAACTAATGAGATTTAAAATCATCCTAAAACAATGAAATGCTCAAAGTACCAATGGCAAGAATCTGTGAAACAGCTATTTCTTTCCTTTGTGCTTCTCCACGCACACTCATTTCCCATTCATTTATGTTAATATTTTTATTACTATAGATTAATTTGGAATCCACTGATTCACAAAAAGAATTTCCAAAATACTTCTGATAAAACTATTTTATATCAAGATCGCTTTGTATAATTGATGAATATCATGAAAGTACTGTGTAAAATCATTCCTTGCAGGTAGTCATAGGCCAATAGAAAAAGTGGATGTAATTGCTGCCAGTTTTCCAGTCTAATAAGGTAAATATGTATTCAAACTCTTTATAAACAGCAAACCATTATACAAATTGAGAAGCTTTATCATCAGTACTAAACATATTTCAAACAATGCAGCTCAATATATGAATTAAATCCAACTACCCAATTATGCAAGTTTCTTTTGTCTTAGTTTTTACCCCTCTTATATTTAGAAAAAAGGTTAACAATGGGTAGTGATAGGTAGGTGTATGTATTTTCATAAGATACTATAATTTTGAAATAATTTCTGTCAGACAAATTCAGGATAGGGAAGGGATATTTAAGGCTTTAGTTCTGAAGGAGATCTCAAAGGAGATAAACTGCATAAAAACTGACAAGTAAGTAAAGAAAGCAAAAAGTATAATTTTTCAGAATCTGAAAAAATAACCTAATTGGAACCAATCTATCATCAATTTCATCAACAATATGCACTTTATGTGTTTGATTTAGAATGTGCAAAACAAAATAGGTGCATATGTAATTCTAAACTTACAAAAGCCATCTTTAAAGATGAACGGGCTTTATGAAAAAATGTTCACGGTCACTTATCATCAGGGAAAAGCAAATCATAACTACCATGAGATACCATCTCATACACATGAGCATGGTCCATATTGAAAAGAGCAGAAAGAACAGTGCTGGTAGGGTGTGGAGAATAAGGAGCCCTCCTACACTGTTGGTTGGAATGAGGATGGTCTAGCCACTATGGAAAACTGTGTGGTAGTGTCCCAAAAAATTAAAAATGGATCTGCTATATGATCCAGTTACTCCATTCCTAGTAATCTACCTGAAAAATTAAAAAACACTAATTAGAAAGGAAACTTGTTTACTTTAGCACTATTTACAATAGCTAAATTTTTGGGGAAAAGACCTAAATGCCCCAAAACAGATGAGTGGATCAAGAAGAAGTGGTATATATACACAATGGAATATTACTCAGCAATTAAATGAACTAAATTTAAACTATCTTTGGTCACATGGATGGAGTTGGAAGGGATAATGCTTAGTGAAACAAGTCAAAAAGAGAAAGACAAATACCAGATGTTTTCACTAATATGTGGAATATAGAGAATCCAAAATTTCTCAGACAAAGATAAGCTTAAAAACTAACCCTTAAAATCTGACTAGAGAACTGAAGCATCCAGTGGGAGGGGCAGTAAGGAAAGGGTTAGAACAAAGGAAGGAAGCACTATGGACTATGGTATGGAATATGGGTGAGCTGGTGGTGGGTGCCCTAGGTGGTAATACCTGATAGGGGTGTCTTATTATTACATCAATTTAAAATATTAAATAAATTTATTTTAATAAAACAAAAATATATGTACTTTAGATTCAGAGTGCCATGGCTGGCTAGCATGTGTTATATCAATATGTACTATGTTTAAAAAATTAATAAATATCAGTTAGTAAAGAAACAAAAAGAGGAGAAAAGGAAGTAAAAAGGTAGGGAAGAAACAGAAATGTGAAGATTGAAGACTTTTAAGGAGAAAGGGAATGTTGGCTTCAACAGTTTCATAGTGACAGCCAAAATGCCTCTGGCCCTATGCACTGGAAAGTGTTTGCCACAGTTTGCAGATGTTTCGAACAAGTGCAAATTTATACATCTTCTATTGAATCAAATTTCATCAGTTTATAACAGTTGCTGATGAGATTCATGATTATTCTGTAATTATTTGACAAGTTTCACTAATTAGGTATTAGTAGTTCATTTGAAAGTATCCTTGTTATTTATGCATTGATAATAATTTATTTGCATTTACCTTATCTTGATCATTTCTATCCTGTAGAAAGCAGTGTTATGTATAATAGCATTTATACAGGTTTCATGTCATAGAGATGTATGCCTGTGTGAAAATTTTTGTTAATATAATACAAATGAGTGTGAAATCAACTACCTACACCATATGGACAAAAATTTATTTACTTCAGAAAATAGTGGGGGTTTAATCTCTATGAGGCAATGACAGTCAATCCCAATAAAATAATTTACTTAAACATGGAATGGAAAATGAAGAGATAACAAATGTTGATGTGATAGGAAATAGCAGGCAGTTGCTACAAAAAAAAAAAAAGATTTTCAAGATGGAGTCAACATGAAGAATAGCCAAGTTATTGTCCACTTTAATTGGTAACCCACTCTCCAGATTACCGGCATCTGGTATAAGTAAGGTGTACGACTCTCTCCCTCTATTTTTTGTAAACATTGTGAATTAACTTGTAAATTTATCTACATTGGTTCTAAAATTACTGCAATTCTCACATTGTTTAGAATGTGCAGTCTCTGAAATAAACAAACCTTAAGCACAAATTCAATGCACACTGAACTTTTTTTTTCCTTTTAGGATGAAAATAGTTTGTTCCCCCCTTATGCCCCCAAACCCACGTTTATCATGGAGAATTTCCCATAGTCATAGCCAAATGTTTTAATTTATAGAACATTCTGGGTTTTGCCACTGGCAATGAAATCACAGCTAATAAGTTCCACAGACTGCAATAAAACCCCAGAGAGAACTATATGCTATCTATCAAGCATATAATTTTAAGTTTTAATAATGCATAATATGTTTATACAGTTTATCAAAGCACATGTCTTTTTTACAAGAAAGAAAAAGAAAAAAAGGAAGATGTTTAAAAACAGTTTATCCTAAAGGCAATGCTTTTTAAATGAACTGTTTATTGTTAATTGCTTAAGTATTGAAACTATTATCTTTAAAGTAACTGATTAATCTGTGTTCATTTAATTTAGGTCAGTGTTATCAAAAACATTATCACTTCCATGGTTTTAGTAATCATAAAAGGAAGCTCATAAGATAAATTTGCCAAATAGATTTAACTGGTGGGTGTCCTTGTCTATAAATAACTGGAAATTTTGGTATTTTGAATAATCACTCAGTTTTACTTTCTATGCAATCTGAGCTTTAATTCCTAAAATGTGACCATACTTTGTGGAATTACTGAGATGGAAATGGAAGAAAGCATATTAATGACATACCTCTATGATCTTCAATAAGAACCAAGAATGTTTTCTCCCAATATATTAATACTGCCAAGCTCACATATTATTCACTGCCAGGAAGTCTGTGTAGATGATATTAAATCCGGTGTGCACTGTTAATTTAGCCAGAAAGTTTAACAGTGCCTGAGTGGCTTCAATATGATCTGACAAGGTAAGGAAGACTTCCTAATACTACATAAAATCCACTGGGAAATAGCTAGGCAGTGACTACAGGACTTGTGTTCTATATCTCTATTAAAGTGAATTCTGACAAATTCATACCTATTTAATGATTTATACATCACAGAAATTTCTACAAATAAGTATTTTTACATGATTTTAAATTTTGGAACTTCCAGTGTCTTCAGATTTGCAAGTTAGAAAGCTAAGTGGGAAAATAAGGTGGTGACTTAGATTATATGAGATTTTTTAAAAAGGAATGTGATAAATTGAAATAAAAGTGAGTATGAGTTGGGATTTTATCAATAAAGCTCTTTGTATAAGGTAAGAGAAAGATATGAGTTAAGAAAAATGGTGCATTACTATGGAGGTTTACTTACTTTTCTTCCAGTCCTTCACTCTTTTCACACTCCTTTTATTTAGAAAATATTATAAGCAATGTGTGAATGAGAAATAGAACATGGAAAGGAATTAGAAAATGAATTATTTCAACTTTCAATAAAAGAATAAATATATATGGTTACATTAACTTAGAGCTCTATTAAGTTTAGCTTTCATATAAATGAAATCCTTTAGGTATTATCTTTATATAATATTCTCTTTATAGCAAAGAAAACCAAAATAATGTCAAGCAGGCACATACAGACACACACAGAAATATACATCATGTACAAACTGAATACAAGTATCACTTTTTTTCCTAATGTGGGGAACGCAAATCAGAAAGATAAAATATTTAGCTGTTGAATGAATCAAGATTTTCAGAGTGAGTCATATGGAATGAATTATAAAGTCAGTGCATCCTAAAATCTGGGTGTATTTCTTCCTTGTATGATCATTGTGAGGTATTAATAGCCACATATTTTATATAATAAAATTTATCCCCAGATCATATTTGTTAGTCAAATTTTCCTCTTGGACATAATGGGATCACAATGATTCAGGGATAAGTGATGAGAAGTGAAATGCTTTATCATTCAAGTTGTGATTTTTAGTATTTAACTAATTTTTCTATTGTGGGAAGCACAAGGGACAGTAGCTAGAGGCTTGATCTAGTAATTGCCTGAAAGAATCAAAGAAAAATTACCTATGAAGAAAATCACCAAAAAAAGTCCCATTATGTGAATGAACAAATGAATAAATACTATAGAGTAGGTGGAATTGACAAATCCTGGTAGAATCAATTAGTAACTGGATAACATTGGATGTGTTAACTTGAAATATTTACACTTTACTGTACTTGTCTTTGAAATGAAAACAAGCACTCTTACTTCAGAAAGTATTGAATATTAGAAATAATGTTTATTAAATAGTGTACCTAACAGAAAAAAAATATTCAGTGTAGAGTCAAACCATCCTGTAAAGCAATTATTATTATTACCAACATAATATCATACACTTTGTTTTCCTCCACATTTGCCCAATAATTGTCTTCAAAATTAGCTAAGATTTCAACCTGTGATGGATCATTTCATCTGTCCTACCCATACCCAGGTAGGATTCATGTATCTTATTCTTCGTTATATGAAAACTTAATATCTTAAGTTTATTACTTCATGTCATGCCCTTTTCTCATGATAGCTACCAAATTTTATAATGTGTTAATGAGTTATAAAATTTACATATGTCTTAGAATAAATATATCGTGATTGCTGTACAGTTCCCAGGAAATATGAATTTGAATGTGCCTTAGGGATTTGAAATAGCTGGAAAAGATAGCCATGGTCAGTCAAGTCTTGTTGATCTTTGAATCTGAGTAACATAGTATGATTGTTGACATATGAGTATCCTGCATACAGAAAGCTTTCATATCAAGTTTAACAACATATTCAGGATAAAATAGAGGCTGGATCTCACAGGGGATCTGACAGTGTAATGCTAGGGGAAGAGGGTCATATTGAATCTTAATTACGCAACCTAACAGTAATATTAAACCAAATATTATGAAAAGAAAAATAAACCACCCACAGTCCTCACTCTAAAGCAAACACTTTTCATCACATACCCATTCTCTTTCAACTATAGGATGACTAACCATCACTGAGAGATAATATTATGTGATTGGGAAGACGTGGTCTTCTTACCTAGTCACGTAAATGTAAAATTCATCAGTTAAAGAAACTGCAATGAATCAAACCCTTCAGATTCACATGTCTCTGAATTTCTTATGTGTCTGCTGCATACTTTGTACCAGGTAGGCAAAAGCTGCTAGAAAACAGAACCCATTTATGAATTAATACTGACTAATGGGGCCTCCCCAGTGGCGCAGCGGTTGAGCGCTGGGTTGCGAAGCTGCCCGCAGCCTCTGCAGCACTGGTTCGATCCCCGGCCGCTCGCCGGCCACCAGAGGAAGGTCCCACATGGCGCGCAGACCTCTCCTGCCGCCCGCTGCTCCCCTCAGCAGTGTACTTCGATCCTTCTGCCTGCTCTGCTTCCCGCTCTGGCTCAGGTGAATTCTCTCACCCTGCCACGCTTCTGACTGTACCCAGTGCTTGTATACATGAACAAATAAATCTTTAAAAAAAAAATAATGACTAATGGCAGAAAGATATGCAACAGATCATTTCTCTAAAATGGCTAGAGAGTGTCCGTTGTGGATGAATAATATTTATATTTGGCTATTGCAATGCCAAAAAGGGAAAGACATTTTAGCATAATGGGACAAAAGTATGATAAAAAAATAGAAAAATTTAATTTAAAATAAATATATGTATATTTAATGTAAATATATAATATCTAATGCATAAAATACTTAAATATATTTAAAATATTTTATTAAATAATTGAAAAATGTAGTATCATGTTACATTAATCAAAAACATCTGGATATAGGAAATTAGGTTTTTGAAAACAAATATTACTTAACTAAATTCAAGAAATGCATTTACTGGTAGATTCATTCATAGAACTCAGTTTGCAATTCACTCTCATTTTCTGTCAAAAAAGATTCTATAATAATAAAAAATTGGCCATTTTTAATGTCTGGGAAATCATTTTGACAGTTGATAAGTATCTGTTAAGGTGACCCATTTGAGATAATAAAGATGACAAAGCTTTTCTGAAATTTTTAGTCTTTTGTATGCCATGCAATGCTTTCCTTTGCAAATTATTCCTTCAGCCTACAAATTTACAATATATTCTGCCTGGTGGTAAATTTCCTTTATATTATAAACTCCTTCCACGAGATTTGAGGGTCTTTTCAATGCAAAAATAATCACCAATAAAGGCATTTTTGTCTGTCACTTGCAACCCAGACCATCCCTTCTGATTCTTTCTTTTAAGTAATTTATATACATATATATATTTACATCATTGTTCATTTTTGTACAATGTGTGCTTTCTCCTCGTAGGTGTAGTCCCCATAAAATTCCCACCACCAATTCACATGTGCACCATCACCATAGTCCCTCATGCTCTTTCCTCCCCTGTTTTGCTCCCTCTCCTTCCCCCCACCCCTTCTGATAATGCTTCTGATTTATAGTTGCCTGTTAATTTTTTTAATTTATTATTTTTAGTTATTATTTTTTTTCTGATCCCTTTTTTGGTTCCTCTATATTCCTCCTATAAGTGAAACCTTCTGGGTCCTATGGCTTGTACACCACTGTGAAAGTCACCATCCCTTAGCTTTTTGCCATGCATACCTGTCTTTGTGATATCACTTATTTTTCATATGTGGCAATGGTTTATAAAATATTGCTTAGCAACATAAAACAGTTTTTGAATTATTCTATATTGTTGTACTGTTCTCTGTGTATATATTCTTTGGCTATATAACAAAATAATCATGCAAACATGGGCCCTGGAATCAGTTGTAACTAGGAATGTAGACTTGGCCCTACCATTAATTAATAGAATGATCTTGGATATGTTATATATTGCCTGAAAGCTTCAGTTTCCTTATATGTTAACTGAGGTTCTAGATACAATCCATCTGGTTGTTAAGAAGATTAAATGAGATGATGTATATAAAACAATTAGCCTATTGCAAGTCAATTCAATGATGTAGTTTGTGATTTATCCATGAAGTTGATAATAAAAACAAGACATTCTAGACAAATTTAATTTGGGCTCTCTGAGTTTGTAAGACCTTACAGTATATTGAGTTGAATGGGATTTTCCTTTATATCTTTGCTCAATTCTCAAGTTATGCCCTAAATCTTCCACAGAGCACCTCATGATTCTAAACTATGAACTTTTGTTATCCATACTTAGTACTAACCCAGATATCATTTCACCTCAATTTGTATGTTCTGAATCTAAAGGGAAATGTACTGCAAGTAGGATCTGGTCTCTGTGCAAATTATGCTTTTCCTTTGTACAAAAGAGATAATAGAGATATTCGAGTTCTGCCAGTTACATTACAGGAATATATTTTATGAAGAAAATTCTGGTAAAAAACAATGTCACATGTGATGGCTCACTAATTTCAAGCAATGTTCATAAACAGCAAATGTTCAGTGAACAGAAGTCTATGTGTTTCTCTATTTTCCCTGAATGGCTTTTATATCATAAGAGTCTTAGGAGAAGAAATATAGCATTAGATTTATACATAACCAACTGAATTAAAAGAATGACAAGCTTTTTTTCACTATCAAAAATACAAAATCTTGTGCTCAATTTCTGAACTTTGCTAACTTCTTCAAAAATGTATGTGGTCCAATGCAGCATGGAAACCGGATCTCAATAAGGCCTATTACAAAACAACAAAGAAAACAAATTTTTTTGGAAGTTTCTCCCATTAGTACCTTTATTGTTTGCAATGATCTGTTGGTAAAAGGAGACAACTGCATTTTATTAGTAAATTTTAGCTTTGTATTCAAATTTCATAGGTATTCATGTTGTCCGGAAAGCTTAAGATTTTATAAAATGGTAACATAACAGTGACTTTGTTATTGTTATGCTTGGACATTTTATATCATTATAGGCTCCATAATGTTTACATTGTATGGCCACATGATGTAGATGCAATCAGTCCTATAGAAAGTCAAGTGTATTCCATTACTTTAAGGATATATTTGCTGAATACTATCATGGGAATAAATTTAAACTTGCTTAATCATTTTGGTCAGTTCTAACCTTCACTATTTTCAGAGATGCCTGACATTTTAAAATAAAACTTCACAAAGATAAACATTTAGCTATCAAGGCTTATTTTTAGAACTAAATTTCAGTTACCCTATGTATAAATGATGGCACTCATGAATTTATTTGGAAACAAATATTGGGAAATGATGTAAGAGATACACACATGCACATATACACTACATATGCATATGTATACACAATTTTTATCTCTAATATAACAAAAAAATAGCAGCTGTAATCTGACCACACAGAAAAATTAACCTTTCAAAAATTTTCTATGATTTTTAAATTTTTATTTATGTGCATGTATCACCTTAATTGGATTCAACTTTCATTCATAAAAAATAATGCTGTAATAAAAATTTAAAAATATTTATTATTGGGCTTCCCTGGTGGCACTATGGGCTAAGACTCAACCTATGAAGTTATCCACAGCCACTAAAGCACAAGTTCGATCCCCCGTTGACCAGGAAACAACCCACATGGCGCAGCAGACCTCTCCTGTCTTGCCCGCTGCTCCCCTCAGCAGTGTATTACAGTCAATCCACCTGTTCTGTTCCCCACTCTGTCTCTAGTGAATTCTCTCACCCCCCACTCTTCTGGCCTGTATACCAGTTCCTGTATGCATAAGTACATCTTTAAGAAAAAAAAATATTATTTAAGTATTTCTCAGAATTAATAAAAACCAGAAATTAGGTTATTAGATTTTGGTTCTAGACTTTCTCTACAATTTAAAATATTTACTGTGTCACTTGTTTTTGTAATTTTAAGTTGGTTGATTTTTCCTAAACCATGTATAACTACATACGTAGAAGCTTTTGAGATCTCCAACATAAGCCAAGAAAAAACATTTAAAAAAACTCTACAAATTGACAGTTTTTTAAATTGTTTTACTTTTTGTTAAGGTAACATTGGTTGGTTTATAACACTGAATATGATTTAGGAGTATAGGATCACACTTCTCCAGAGGTATGTTACCAAGCAATGCCTACCACCAAAATACCAGTAGTCCTCACAGATGGTTTAGAAACAAATATGCTAAACAAATTTTGCAATCTCAGTGGCAAGTTCAAATGAGGCTCTGCTGGATGAAGAAAAATCAAGAAAACAGGCAAATTTCTTAGATATTAGAAAATGTGATGGGGGTAAATTATTTCTTCTCTGTGCCAAACTAACAATTTATTAAAAAAACAAACCAAAAAAAAAAAACCACCGATTCTCAATGTTATTTAAGTGATTTACCATGAATGTCACTCAGATTTTTTAAGCTTTGAATATTGAATCTGAAAAACTAAAATCTTTACTGTCCAAATATTTTATTCACCACCACTTGATATACAGACTAGACTGTGTGGACATCTAAATTCAGAGTAATGCTAATCCTTTCAAGAAAAAGAAAACTACCAAAAAAAAAAAAAAGCTGATACCCTAGAGGCATTTATTAATATCAAAAGGCAAGATTAATGAATCCTATAACACAATAAGCCCACTAGTATTTAAACATTACTTGATATAAAATAGGTCCACTGAGCTAAAATCATGAAGAAAATTGATGATAGAATACCTAATAAGATCTAGATAGCAAACTGAAACCAGTCAGGAAAAAAATGTTATAAGGAGTTGCTGAAATATAATTTCAAGCAATACATCATCCTTGGAAGGCAATGGGTAACCCTGGCACAGGGAGATGGAGGCATAAGAGACCTATTAGATTTTTAGAGTGTTTTGGGTACAAGTGCAAGCAAAAATAATTAGAAAAAAAATTCTGTTTTCACAGGTGGCAGGACTTTGAGGATGGGCAGTGATAATTAGGACTGCTGATGATTCTCTTCCAGGTTATTTGCATTTAGGTTAAATTGAGATGTGAATTAGGAACAATCTAGAGCAATGTGAAAAAGAACTATTGTTTGTTGATTGCCAAGTATGGTGCAAGGCCCTCTATGTAAATTATTTCACTTAGTGTCATTTTCATTCTTGTAATATTAGCTTAATTATTTTAAGTGAAAACATTTAAACTTAGAGAACTTAAATAAGTTGTCCAAGAGCATGTTACTAATGTGAAAGTACAGAATCTGATAAGCCCCAAAGCCCAGGTTTTAAGCATAAAACCTTACCTTATACTATGTACATAAAAGATTACTAGTAAAAGGAGGCCTGATACTTAACATAATATTGTATACTAATTATATGTTAGTGTTATACACAGTCTCTTGTAATGTTCTCTCTGTTTTTAGTTGGTGCATCTATATAATTTCTGCATAAATATTTAATCAAGCATTTTACATTAGCCCTCAGTCTTCCATTTTTGTGGTTTTTCATTTGAAAGACATTTTAGTGAAAAAAGGGAGCAACTTTCTAAGCAAACTGTTTCCTAATTTGCAATACATTAGCATGGCATTAAATGTATATTAAATTATATTTGCATTTAAAACGATAGTCTGAAGAGAGCAATGTATTAAATGTGACTACCTAATTTTTAACTTTTACAAAATCTATGTCTCTTCTATAAAATCTATGACTTTGTGGCTAAATGCACTGTTCATCATAGTTATTCATTCTAAGAATGCTACGATTGGAAATCAGAATTACTATAAATGCATGTGTGGCACTCACTGAACGGTATACAAGTAATCACATGGAATTTGGAAGATTTCAAGCAATAGCAGCAATGTAGGTCTCATTTTCAGACAACTAGATGCAACTGCATCAATGTCCATCATATGGGGCTTATTGATCCAATCTTTTAGGGAGTATTTTTTTCTTTAAAAGTAGACTGAAATACACTTTTAAAATACAATGAAAGGTCTAGCATCTAACCATGATTTGACATTTAAAAATGGTACCTTAGAAATGCAATGAAATAATTTAATCAACTCCTTACTCAACCTGACACTAAAGCTCAAAATCCACATCAAAGTCAGAGCTTCCTGCCAATACTGTTCAGGAAAACCATCGCTGACTGGAAACCTGACTGAAACTTAAGGAGTATCTATTTTAATAGGGAATAATCAGTTCAAATAATAGAACAAGAGTAGCAAATCTGTTCTGTCCTGCAAATATATGTGATTCTGTGTGCCTCAGGAAAAACAAAAGTGCAGATGTCTGGCTTTTATGGCAAAATTAATGCATCAGATAAATAAAATTTGCTAAAAATTTGGACATTGTTTAATGCTTTGCAACACTAATTTGCAAGAAATCCCCAAATTCAAATACACTATTCCAAGTCTGTATTTGGAAGTCAATTACAAATTTAGGCAAGTATTTACCTTTCCTACTTCCCTTCCTCTAGAGCTCCCCACCTTTCTTCCTCTTTTCTTCTCTCTCTCTCTCTCCCCCCTTTCTTTGTCTTTTCCTTCCTCCTGATTTGTTCTGAAGTACAGTGTAAGGTGTTATTTTTATTGGGTGAGGGGGAGATACACTTTCTTCCAAAAGAATTAATTGTGATGGCTTTTTAATGGCTTTTCTAGATTGCATTCCCTGTATTTACTTGAGATAAGGAGGGGAGAGGAGGAAAGAAGTAGGAAGAGGGATTTTTGAAGCAAAGACTCTCAAATGTGTCATAAAATATATGAGTGATTATAAATCTAGATAATAGTTCCAGTGAAGGCCCAGATTATGTCTACATCAATTTACTGATGAAATTTCAGTGCCTAGCACTACACATCACATGTATGAAGTGTTCATTGAACATTTCTTAAATGAAAAAATGAACTATGAATAGGAGAGGAAATCCGAGAAGCTGATGACCCTAGTTAGACCTTGGAATCACAATCCCACAGAAGAGACCTTTCACACCAGATGAACAGTCCTGATATCATCATCTCAGCAGAAGATAAGAGGCAGAAATAAGAGTATATAATAGCTAAGAGGCACCCCTGGCCAGTAATAACCAGGTGAACGTCAGTGTTCCCAACCAAAATTACAAATTATATGGTGTTTTGTGTGTGTGTGTGTTTGCACAGATGCATCATAAAATTGAAGATTCTCAGAAGAGAATATCATTTAATTTTGTGGTTTTCAAACCTTTGACCCATTAGTGATTTTTGAAATACATTTAATGTGTTTTGACCAGTAGTTTTTAAATAAAATTGTCTAGAATAGAATAAGATAGAAATATGATGAAACATATACATATATACACATAAGCATTAGCAAAAAACTTAAAAATTGCATTGTCTTACATATGGGACAGTCTGATATTCCAAGAAGATGACCCAAAATATCTTTATTACATAGCCTTTGCTTTATTCTATTTTATAAATGTTTATATATAGTTTTATTCTATTTTATAAATGTTTCTATATAGTGAAATAGTGAATCTGGAACTGTAAGAATCACTGTATCTTGGACAGAATCTTACACCTCTGAGGAGGGCCAATTATTTGTAGTTTGATTTTGCCCCTTTTGTCTCAGGCTTGTCTGGCCCCTCTGGCCCTTTCCTATCTTCCCTGATAGAAGGTTCCTTAGGCTTGTGGCAAGTTTTGGGGCCTCAGTGGACCTGCTTTGGGCTGGGGATTTACCCACAAAGGGTAACTTTGGGTGTCTTACTGGGGAACTATTATCCTTTCTTCTCTCTATATGCTCACTATTCTATTATTCTTTTAAAAAAAAGATTTATTTTTATTTATACAGGAGCTGGGGTACAGACCAGATGAGTGGGAGGGTGAGAGGATTCACCAGAGAGAGAGCAGGGAACAACAGAACAGGCAGACTGACTGAGATACACTGCTGAGGGGAGCAAGCAGGTGAGACAGGAGAGGTCTGCTTGCCATGTGGGTTGCTCCGAGGCCAGCGGAGATCAAACCGGCACTGCAGAAGCTGCACAGCTTCACAGCACCGCGCTCAGCCGCCACGCCACCAGGGAGGCCCTCTATTAAAGTTCTTTCAGACTAATAACATGCCTTGTCTTTATGTGGCAGATGGTAGAACCTCTTTAGAGCATGCAGATTTAGGGGTGCCCCTCATCTTCAGCTATAAAATTGGAATAACATTTTCCTGCATGGGTAATTGAAAAGAATTAAAAGAAGCAAAATTTAAAAGCATGTAGCACAGGGGCTCCCTGGTGGCGGAAGGGATTAAGACGCAGCCCATTAAACTATCCGCAGCCACGGCAGCATGAGTTCGATCCTCGGCTAGCCAGGGAGCTACTCACATAGCACAGCATACCTCTCCTGTCTTGCCCACTGCACCCCTCAGCAGTATATTTCAGTTATTCTGCCTGTTCTGTTCCCCGCTCTGTCTCTGGTGAATCCTCTCACCCCACCCCCACACCTCTGGCCTGTACCCCAATCTTGTATGCATAAATAAATCTTTTTTAAAAAATGCATGTAGCACAAACAGGCATATAGTATGAACGTTAGATTTAGACTCATTTAGCTTTGGAGCTTACTCATAATCTCACCCTTGAGTGGTACTTTCTACTTACCATGGGTCTCTGTTTGAGTCAAGTGTTCTTTACTGAATAGCATAGCTCCAGTTAAATGGAGTTACCATTATGGGAGTCCAGTGTTGTTTGGAAAATGTATCAAGTATACACACATATCCTATTATGTGTTTAGTTTGGGGAGATTTCATACAATGTCAGACTTTCATACATAGTCAAAATATCTTAGTGATTCTTTCAACTGCCCAAATCTGTATGTGGTATAAGCACCTTCCTGCAGACTTACAGTTTTAAATCCTACTTAGTTCGTTTCAATTTTGTTTTATTCTTTCAAAGATTTGTTCTTGAAAAGGAACATGAAAAAGGAAGTCATTGTTTAGACAGAAGCTGTGCTTGAATGAGATTAAGAATTAGAAGGATTTCAAAGAAATTGGTAACAAGTAAACATAGCTAGCATTTTTAAATTAGTTGAAGATAAGCTGTAAATCAGCATCTGTGTGAAAGATTAACTGACAATGAGTTGGTAATGTATATATAAAATTAACTTTGATTGTAGAGGAAATAGTGAGAAAGAAACATGACATTTTGAAACTGTGCTAAATATTTGAGATCCTTTCTTCTTTAGTCTTCTCAAAAGTTGCAAATAAGACAAAATTAACTGCATACAAAACAAAGAAGCACCAGAAATTTCCTAATGGAGGGACAAGAGCTTTTGATATTATGCAAACACAAGCAACTGAAGCCATACTTGTTAGTAAGGAAGAACACTGGATTCAGTGACCCATGGTAACTTGAAAGCAACACTCCATGCCACATTTCAATGGTAAGGCCAAGAGTAAGTCATCAGATGGAAGTTCCAAAGCTAAATGAATCTAAATTTGTGAAATAGTTGCTGTTATTCCTTTCAAATATATTATAATTCTGGGTAATTATTTTTGCATATTTTCTTTTTTTAAAGATTTATTTTATTTATGCATACAAGAATTGGGGTACAGGACAGAGATGTGGGGTGGTGAGAGGATTCACCAGAGACAGAGTGGGGAACAGAACAAGCAGAATGACTGAAATACACTGCTGAGGGAAGCAGCGGGCAAGACAGGAGAATTCTGCTGTGCCATGTGGGTCACTTCCCTGGCCGGGGATCGAACTCGTGCTGAAGTGGCTGCGGGTAGCTTCATAGGTTGCATCTTAACCCCTTGTACCACCAGGGAGGCCCCTATTTTTTCACATTTTCTTAACAATACTTAGACTCTTAAAACATTACTAATCATAAATATATAGCATATTTATATTGAATGTAACTTTGTGGAGAAAACAATTAAGTTGCAAACCATACCTGTGTTTTACCTGTGGGAAAAAAAAAATGGCTGTCAAAATAAAAAGCCATTGTAATGCATTAAATTGTGTTTCCCTACAAAGATATATTAGAGACCTAACTTCTAGTACCTCTTAATGTGACTTTACTTGGAGATAGAGCCTTATACATAGGTGATTATGTAAAACTGAGGTCATTAGGTGAGTCCTAATCCAGTATGACTGGTGATCTTCTAAAAAGGGGATATTCTGGACTTGGCGAATGATGTGCACACTAGGAGAACATCTTGTGAAAATTCCAATGAAGCTGCCACAAGGCAAATTGCTACCAGAAGTCAGGAGAGGAGCCTGGCACCTCCAAAGGGAGGATGGCCCAGTTGACACCTTGATTTTGGACTTTTGGCCCCCAGAACTGTGAGACAATACATTTCTGTTGTTCTGAGAGTCAATCAGTGTGGTATTATTTTATTCTATTGCAAGCTCAACAAACTACACTACCTGTATTAGTCTTTATTATCACCAAGAAAGTAAATATTCTTTAAAATAGTTAAATTCTGATGAAATGTTAACTAGTATTCTGACCTCAAAACTGACAGTCCATATCACTTTATGCATAGTTTATGAAGTCTGAATGCAAAATAAAAGCAGTAAGGTATTGAACTTTCTAGATAATCTCTTCTTAGACACTGGGTAAACTAGCTTTTAAACTGGACTGTAGGTTTTGGTTTTCAATGGGATGTTGTGGTGACCAAATTCTAAACTATAATTTCTTTATTTTTAGAAATAGAAGACTTTCGTATGTTAAGAAAATTCCAAACTGTTGCCACTGCAAATGATTTAAAACTGATTTTTAAGTAACTTATTTTTCTTCTTTTTAAGTAATGTTTTTATTTGTCCTATTTAATCAGTGCATGACTTATTCCATGTCTGGGCTAGTAAAGTTTATGTAATAAGATACTTTGTGGAATGAAAGTTAGGCTTGCTCTGTGTTGTTCAGCCTACCATTAAGTCATCTGGAGTGTGTTGAGCTAAGACAAATGTATTGAAATTTATATCATTACAAATCTATAGTTATTATTCTTTAAGTAACAAAAGAGCACAGAGCTATTTTTTTATGGTTTAAATACCAAATTATTTAATCTTTTAATGTTATTTGCAAAATGTGTGTCCTTGAATGGAAATTTTCACTAACTTTGTTAATAAAGAGGATTTTTAACCACTTCTACTCTTATATACCAAACCATACACAAAATAAGATGATGAATTAGGAAGGAAATGCTGTTAAGAGAATTACTATAAGCATGAGGAAACTATTAGACTAGAGTTTTCAGTAGTCTAAAATTCTGAGATTTGATTTTTAAATGATGAAACATCCAATAAGCCAAATGACTCTGCATAAACATGTACATGGAATAAATTATTCCAAATGAAAGCATGGTTATTATTTGTTCAGCTGTTTTAGTGGTTGGAGCGTTAGGAACAAAAGCTATTATTGTTCAATGTATTTTTTCACAGGAAATAGACAGTGGCAAACATACAGTAGTTCAACACATGAGATCAGAGACACGGTTTTTATAGTAAACCAAGAACAGATGTTGGAAAGATTCAAGACCTTTACAAAAATTATTAGTTATGTTTGCCTTTGAAAGCAAAGAAAGTTTATAGAGACTCACATATCTGATTATATTAAGAAACAGACAGGTTTTCAAATCCAAAGCTTTAATTCACTCAAGCTAAAAGTTTCTGCTGCATAAATTCTGAATGTGCTACTCAACACTACTGCAAATAATTGTGTTAGGTTCCATGTTACCCTACTGCTTTCAAAAGTATGTTTACTTTTGAATGATATTAAAATGACCTGATTTCTCATATACAACCTAAGTCATCTCATTCATGGAAAACCACATAGAAGTAAGATTTATGCTGCAGGAAAAAAAAAAAAAAACACTATTTCAGAGCAATCACTGAAATCAATTGATTTACATATATTAGAAAAATTAAATTTTCTAAGTAACTGGAAGGCATGCTTTCATAGGTCAAACTAAAAGTCAACAAGCAGACATTTTATCATTTACGAAGCACTTGCATAAAATAATTTTACTTCATCAGTCCTTTTAAGGTTTTGAACACGAAGCTTCAAGCTTTTCATTGTTTCTTCTCTGCGTCAAGATTTCCATTCCCTCTCAGTTTATATTCCATAGTTTGTCATTGTAGTCATTTTTTTAGGAGAACTTCTCAGTTTCTGTGCTCTTCCCATTCAGTAGCAATCCTTGAGAAAATCCTTAACTGAATTAACACCTGGTAAAATTCAATTCAGTTCCTATTCTGAGCCTATATCTGTAACTCCAAGTATGACTGGGAAAAGTGTCCAACTATACTCACTAGCCTAATTTAAATTCATGTGGACCTTTACTGCTACCAGCAATCATTTTTAGTCAGCTCATTGTCTAACTCATGCCTTTGCCAGCCTTTTTGTTTTTAAAGATTTATTTATTTATTTATGCATACAAGAACTGGGGTACAGGCCAGAGATGCAGGGGTATGGGGGTGAAAGGATCCACCAGAGACAGAGTGGGGAACAGAACAGGCAGACTGACTGAAATACACTGTTGAGGGGAACAATGGGCGAGACAGGAGAGGTCTGCTTCGCCAAGTGGGTTGCTCCCTGGCCAGCCGGGAATCGAACTCATGCTGCAGAGGCTGCGGATTGCTTCATAGTGCAGTGATTAACCCCTTGTACCACCAGGGAGACAACATGCCTTTTCCATTCTTATCAAATTTCCAGAAACCCTTTTTTATTCATGATAGGCATGTATATATGTATTTTTACACACATATACATATGTGTATGTAAATTTAGATGATCTTGCTGCTAACCTTACTAAGAAAATAAATAATAAACCCAATAATTACAGTCTACTAAATTCCACCAACAAATCTACTAACTTACCTACATCTTCTACGTATGTTACTACCCCATCCTACTCCACCCCCAGTATGGGATAGATTGTCTTTCCTTCTAGGTAAGGCTAACCTCATAACTTTTGCCATAGTTGGGTATTTATCCAAAGAATACAAAAACACTAATTCAAATATATACATACATGCACCCCATATCTGTTGTAATATTATTCACAATAGTTAAGAGTTGAAAACACCTAAATGCTCATCGGCAGGTCTTTAGATAAAAAAGATGTGGTGCTTATACACAATGGAGTACTCTTTATCCATAAAAAATGAAATCCTGTCATTTACAACAAAATGAACAGATCAGAGGGAATTATGTTGAGTTAAATGTCAGATGGAGAAAAACAAACACTGCATGCTTTAACTCAATTGGTAGATTTTAAAAAAGTAAATGAATGAACATAACAAAATTAAAATAAGCTTTTAGATTGCAAGAACAGAATATGATTAACAAAAGTGAAAGGAGAAGCAGGGCAAGTAAAGAAGTAAATGGGACCAATTGTATGGTTAGGCAATGAAGCTAAACCTTTGGTGACTAGTGTAATGTACTAATATGCACATGTTGATATACACATGTACTAATATACACGTGTTGTACATGTCGATATATAAGTTTGTATACTAATGCTTTAGGTGCCCTCTTAAAAAAAATCAACGTGTAGAAATCAGTTGCATACATATACAAAAATATATGCATATTTGTTACATACATCCATAATAATAGAATCAACTATTATTCAGCCTTAGTACAGCATGGTTTCACTTATATATTGAATGTGAAAATATCAAACTCTTAGAAACAGAGAGTAGAATGGTGTTATCCAGTGACTGATATGTGGGGAAAATAGAGACATGTAGGTCAAATGGTTCAAATTTTCAGTTATAAAACAAATAGTACTGGAGATATAACCTACAACATATGGCTATAGCTAATAATAATATATTTTATACTGGAATTTGCTAAGATAGTAGACATTAAGTGTTTTGCCACAAAAAGATAACTCTGTGGGGCATCCCTGGTGGCACAAGGGGTTAAACACTGCACTATGAAGCTATCTGCAGTCTCTGCAACATGAGTTCGACACCCAGCCAGCCAAGGAGCTACCCACATGGCACAGTAGACCTTTCCTGTCTTGCCTGCTGCTCCCTTCAGCAGTGCATTTCAGTCAGTCTGCCCGTTCTGTTTCCCACTCTGTCTCTGGTGAATCCTCTGACCCCCGCACCTCTGGCCTGTACCCCAGCTCTTGTATGCATAGATAAATAAACTTTAAAAAAAAAAGATAACTGTGAACTATGTGAGGTGATAAATATTTTAATGATTTTGGTTTTAGTAATCATTTCATAATGAAAATGTAAATCATCACATCTCATTAGATAATATGGTTATATGTAATGAAGTATTTTGTGGTGTTTGTCACCCAATGAAGCTGGAAAAAACATGGCCAGACAATGGTATATTTTGTAGCCACTGAAAGCATAAAACAAAACAAAAGCCTTCAGTTGCATTTCTCCACTGGTACTCCTCTTATCAAGATTAACTTGAGTGCTACATAGTTTAATTCATTTGCCCTCTTTTCAGTGATTTTTTTATTATATCAACACATCATTTGTTTTTCTTTAAAATGAATTTTTAAAAGTTCATCAAAAGTATACCATTCTTGTGATGTCCTTTTAAGAACATTTCACAGACTCTTGTGGGTTCCTACACGTCGTCCCTGTCTCTAAATGTTGAAACAGTAGCCCAGCAGTTTTGAGTTTCTTTTTCTTCAAGCAAAATTTCTATTTTTTCTTTTTAAAGATTTTACTCATTTATTTTTGTGGAGAACTGGGGTACAAGCCAGAAGTGCAGGAGTGAGAAGATTCACCAAAGACAGAGTAGGGAGCAGAACAGGTAGATCTACTAAAATAAATCCACTGCTGAGGGGAGCAGCTGTCTAGACAGGAGAGGTCTATTGTGCCATGTGGTTTAGTTCAAATTCATGCCACAGTGGCTGGAGATAGTTTGCTAGCACTGAGACTTTAACCCCTGTGCCACCAGGGAGGCCCCAAATAAAATTTCTTATTCTCAAGTACTCTGTGATCTCATCAGATTTCATAGGTTTATACACCATTTGTCTAACTGAATAGTCAATAAAAATCTCTGTCAACAAAGTCTCTATCAACAAGCTCAGATAATCTGTCTATTTGACAGACATACTTGGAGGTATGTACTTTAAACTTAATATGTCCAAAACCAAGTATTTAATTTTCATTCCAAATGTGATTCTACTACAGTCTTCCCCTTCTCAATAAATGGCATCTCCATTCATTCTTTTACTCAGGCCTATGACTATGGAGTCATCCTTGAATTTTCCTTTTTCTTATTCACAGTCTTATTAGCAAATCCTGTTGGAGCTACATCAAAGCATAACCAAACTATATACTTCTAACTACCTCCTTAAATATTTCCTTCAGTCAAGCCCAAAATTTCTGCCTGCTTCAACTAGTAGAATAGTCTAACATATGCCCTATTTATACAATTGCTCTTCTATACTGCACCATAAAACAATGAGAGTAGTCATACTAAAATAATAAAAGTTAGGTAAGAACATTTTTCTTATCAAAATGCTCCTATGCTGTTTTTATCACTCAGAGTAAAATTCAGTCTTTTCATGACCTACTAATTTGATGGCCTACAAATCCACATGATTTGTCCATGAATTCCATCTTGACTTGGCCTCCTACCAGTTTCTCCTCCCTCACAGACCTTTTTGCCACTCTTCAAGCATGTCAGATATGATCACACTTCGGGATTAAGTGAGCTTTGCCCTCTGCTTGTGTTGTTTATTCTCTAAATACATGTATGGCACCACTCTTACCTCATTTGATTCTTTTCTCCTTGTCACCTCATTAGGGAGACCCTCATTACCTTTCCTGACCTCCCTAACAAAAGAAAAACTACAAGTGTATTTTTCTATATATTCTAACCAACACTGGTTTGTTTATAACATTTATCACCTCCTGACATATTATACATTTATTTTTTAGTGTCTATTTTTAGCCTCAAAATATTAATTTCATGACAGCAGAGACTTTATTTTTATTGCTGTGTCCTTAGTACCCAATTTTTCTAGTGCGTGGAACATAAAATTTATGTATTAAAGGAATAAATGCAATACATGAAACTAAAATAATATAATGAAAAAAAATTTTTAGCTGTTAGGGACAGATTCATTTTGATTTAATCTATCTATGTGAATAGATATTTACTCTCCTTTTCTAACTATGAGGGTTTTTTTTTCCTGCTAACTTCTTTGTATAACAGAAGAAAAGTTGAACTTATCATTTCTTTTTATTTACATGGACTCTTCCAAGAAAAAGGTTCTGAGAATAGTGCTTGGAACATAGAAAACTCTTCATAAATGCTAGCTTCTACCATTGCTATTACTATTAAATATATAAGGAACAATTTATTCCACAATTCAACTAAATAGCTATTTCAGTTGTACTCACAATGCTGATAATGCAATTGATTGAATTTTCAGAAACCTTCCTATATTACTTCCAGAAGTATATAGTCTTGATGAAAACATCTTAAAAGAGAAAAGATGTGGTTACAAGTTCCTGGACAAGTAAAAGAATTTAATAGATAAATTACTGCTTGCTTACAAATTAGTCAGTGATGTGACATAGACAAAATGCATGACAATGTAACCCATTCCTTATGAACTTTAGGAAATACAGCAGACTTGCTGTTAGCAACTCTGCCATTATCACAATAATTTAAGCTGAATGGATTATAATTCAATACCCTATAATAATCACTGCTAGCAGCAAGAAGCAGTCTGTACTTTAAATAAAATTGCCTGAATACTATTCTTTTGTGATCCAACACTTCAGAATTATTTATACATATTTGTGTGTACGTGTGTAGCTGTTCATGTGTATGTGTATATAAGAATTTGTTAATGAATTATTACTAAAGAAGAAAGAAAACAATACATTTAATTAAATAGATTAAAATTAAATTTTCTCATGTATCATTGTCAAAATATATCCTAGGAGATAGGTGAACAGGCTTTAAAGCTAGATTTGGATCTAGATACTATCTCTATAACTTACTTGTTGGGAAACTTCAGATAAGGTGCAATCCTATATTTCTTCATCTGCTAAAGTACTGCAATTGTTTATCTGACCCATGGTATGATTGTTTCCTACTGTGATGCTGTAAGTACTTAAAATAGTGCATGGCGCTTAACAAAATATCAATGTGTGGAAAAGAAAATTCTTCATGGGTCAGGCAAGATGGGGGCAGAGTAAAGATGCTGGGCTCACCTCCTCCACATACTCGTGTCCCGACCCGTGGGATTCAAGAGGCACGGAAGAGGGGCTGGGGATGAGATGAGAGGCTGACACACTTGATGAGAAGCTGCAAAAAAGGGACTTTATTTCCTCTCCGCCTACCCTTAAGTACCTTATGCTGCGCCTGCGCTTTGCCTGTTCCACATGCTTGGACTCTGTGGCTTTCTCTGATTGGCCCTAGTGTCTCATGTGCATCTTTTACTGGCTGCCTGTTAACTATATGCATTTCAAGCTACGCAATAGCCTGCCACGGCCCCGGACATACTCAAAGTGAGATTGTAAAAGAAAACAGTCAATGACTCCTGAAGAAAAATCAGACAATAATAACACACACTAGGATAATGTCCTGAGGAGTGTAACCTTAGGGAGCAGGTAGCTTAACCAGGCAGGTGAGGTGAGCCCCATTAAGCAGTAAGCCCTATAACAGTGGAATTGACAAAGCATTACACCATAACCTTTGGCAGACCTCAGAGGGCCTCCAGCCCCAGGATAGAACCTGGAAGCAGACCCACCACACTAGGTCCACAAATATTAGCACAGTCCTTGGGGAGCTCCGGGCAGTTTCTGGAAGCAGCACCATAGGCAATTGCCTTCAGCAAAACTCAGCAAGCCATGGGATAGAATATGGAAGCAGATCCACCAAGGTAGGGGAACCACAAACCTCAGTGAGCTTTGGGAGGGTCCTGGAACAAACCCAGACCCATTAGATCCTGGCAAGCACTTGAGTAGACCCTGCCAGGAAGAGCAGAAGGGACAAGCCCTGGCAGAGGCAGTGCTGGGTGCCTCATCTCCATGGACTGATATTCTTGGAGCAGTGAGCCCAAGGGACAAAGTTCAGACAGTCTCTCAGATACTGAGTGTGACTGATAGTCCCTTGGTCAGTAGAGACCATGACAAAAATAGAATGCACTTCTCCTGAAAAGTTTTAGCAAAGAATAGAAGAAAGAGTGGGAGGGAGGGAGAGAAGGGAAGAGTAGAAATGAAAGAAGGAAAAGTAAAAATAAAGAAATGAAGGAAAGATAGGTGGGGGGGGAAAAAGACCAGTTCCTTCTTTATTAAAGTGACATAGATTTTAAACTTGTAGAGTTATAACTAATGCTGTTGTTCCTAAGAAAACCTTCAGACATGAGAAGAATTTGTTAACAAATAGCAGCTTCGTTAGTGCTGCAGTTCACAAGTACAGCACCTTTTCTGCATTTGTCCCTGTGGACACCTTCATTATCAAAACAAGCTCATTTTCCTAGACTGTGCTATTGTACTTTAGGTGAAATTCCGTGAGGATTCAGGATTCCCTAGAAATGTGTTTGTTCTAAGCAAGTATGAGAAATTCAGCTTATCTGAACCTTATAAAAACTATTTCATATAATTGGAGTAACAAGTTTAACACCATCCTGAGGCTTTCCCTGTCTGTGGCTGTCCTCATAAACATTTAGATATAATACATAAAAAATAAAAACATTACACATCTTTTTTTTCCTTTACTGCAAAGGTTTATTCCCAAGTTAGCTCAACTTGTTCAAGCATTATGTTTCTAAAACTGTTCTAGTATTTGCCTCCACATAACAGAAAATAAAGAAAAAAAAGAAACTAATTCAAGCGTGCATGCTTCACCATGTGTAAAACCCAGTCTACGAAACCAGAGGACAGAATAACAATGGATAAACCTGCAAAG
Source organism: Talpa europaea (assembly GCF_964194135.1). NCBI lineage: Eukaryota > Metazoa > Chordata > Mammalia > Eulipotyphla > Talpidae > Talpa > Talpa europaea. The sequence goes on from NC_140069.1 coordinate 44,086,384, forward strand.
AAACAAATGCTTTAGAAAATATTTATGAAACAAATTATTAAATTGTATACTTCACACTATCTATGTATCTTTGAAAATCCTCCCCTAAATATTTAGGTTTTATCAGAACACCTCAAATTACATTTTTCAAATGTCTTCTTCCAAATTATCTCATTGGTGCCGAGTTTATAATTAAACAAGATTATTCAGATAAAATTAATTGGATTACTTGAGAGCATTGAGTGGTTGCCTTAAAAAAAGGAACATGAACAAATCCAAGAACAAAATACATTGAGTATTTGATGATAAAAGCAAAAAATACATCGTTTACTAGACCTCCACTCTCCAGAGTTGTGTTGTGCACTTGTTGAAACTACTTGCAATAATGTCTGATATGTATAAGCATTTGCATATCATAGGTATTAATAGAATATGTAAATAATAGCTTTGCATAATAGAAGGAACACAGGTATCATAGATAATCAGCTAGATAAATTGAAAGTCAATTCTTACAATTAACAATTATAATTGTTACCAATTACTATCTATGTTATTTTTTTAAGATTTATTTTTTAATTTATTTATGTAGATAAGTTCTGGGGTGTAGGTGAGAGGTGCAGGGGATGGGGGCAAGAGGATTCACCAGAGATAGACTGGGGAGCAGAATAGGTGGATCTACTGAAATACACTGCAAAGGGGAACAGCGGGCAAGATGGGAGAGGTTTGTTGCACCATGTGGGTTAGCTCTCTGGCTAGGGATGGAACTCATGCTGTAGTGGCTGTTCATAGCTTGATAACGCTGAAATTTTAACCCCTATGCCACCAGAGAGGCCCCAATTACTATCTCTATTAATCAAAGAAGATAATGTAAGTGCCTAGTACAGTGACTGGCCATCATAAATGTTAAATAAAGGATAACACCCTTTCACTGTGAAACAAAACTAGCATAAAAATTACAGTAAAAATGAATATTCATTAAGTAAATTGAGTCCTATAAGTCAAAGGATGATAATTATTATTTCAAATATAACTAAGTAACTGAAGTATTAATTATGTAAGAACACTTTAATATGCTTCTTATTATCTTTTAATATTCTATTTAAGAAACTTTGTCTTCTAATAGTGAAAGCATTTTAACAATTTTATAACAATAGGCTAGTGTTAGGAATGCAATATTGCTTTCATAAGTGAGTGTATAATTAATTTAATCATTTTAGGCATAACTTGTTAACCTTCAATTATAAGCTTATCTTAAAAGAGAAGGGTTTGTCTCAAAGAAGAATAAATACAGAATGGTTATATTTAATTCCTGTTACTCACAGCTCAGTACTTACCAAATTAATACTGTAAATTCTAGCCTTTCTTTTAGTTTCTACTAATTTTATACATTGGTATCATCTCTTCTAGTCTATACTATTCATTTTTTATTTTCTTCTGCAGGACAATATAAGAATTCTCTGTCCTGTAGTGCTATTACTAAAGTCATGATTGCTTTCTATCAGCAGGAGCAAAACAAAATAAATGCACTCAAATTAATGATTTAGATCTTTTTATGACTTTACAAAGTTTTATTTTGCTTTTCTAACTTAAAAAGGAGTCATTAAGTACTGGATCTAGCCAATACTTCTCCATTTTAGTGTTTTCATCTTAGAGCTAGAATCTCTCATTTACTTATAAATCAAAAATCATTTAATATATATTTCAAGAAGAGTGAATTCAGTAGCTTTTTATTGTAGTAAAACACATATAACATAAAGTCTACAGATTTAAATACTTCGTAGTGTGCAATTCTGTGACACTAAGTACATCCACATTGTATGTAACCATCATCACTATCCTTCACCAGAACTTTTCATCATCCCTATCTGTATCCACGAAACAATAATTCCCCACTTTCCCCTCTCTCCAGGCACTGGGAGGCATTATTTCATTTGTTTTACCTATGAATGTGACTATTCTAGGTACTTCAAATAAGTGCAATTATGCAATATTTGTCCTTTTGTGTCTGGCTTAATTCACTTCTCATAATGTCTTCAAGATTCATCATGTTGATACCTGCCTTTCCTCAATTCGTTGAAAGTCACAGCATCCATTTATAGCTTTTCAAGTAATTTTTTAAAGAAAAGACTATCTTTTTTTGTGGTATATAGACACAATGGAATACTACTCAAATATAAAAAAAAAGATGAAATCTTGCCATTTGCGGTTACATGGGTGTATCTGGAGAGCATTATATAAAACAAAATAAGTCAGAAGGAGAAAGACAAATACCAAATGATTTCACTCATATGAGAAATATAAAGAACCAAAATAAAAGAACCTCTATGTAGCAAAACTGGTGAGTCAGTACCATGAATATTAAACATAGGTATGCACCAGACAGTTATGAATGGACAGTAATTGAATGATGGAATACTAAAATATATAGACAATCCATCTGATCTTTACCTTATAAAAGAGATTTCTAAGAACTGAACTTCAGAAAAACTTTCAAGTGAAATCAGAACAGGTAATTAGTGTCTCAGAACATCTGACCATCGGCTTGGCATCTTCTTTAAAGAGTAACTGGAAACCCACCAGCAATTATATATATTCTGAGAGAAAACTCTGTAAGATAAATATGTCATCAGACCAATTAAAGTATGGTAATCAATAATCAATAAATTAAATATAAACTTGGAATAGGGAAGAATTAAAATACATTTTGATAGTTTAGTCAGTGCTATGAACACAAATGGACAAATTGCCCACTAAATATTTTCAAAGGAATGAGAAGATAAAGGGAGATCTCTTAAATCCATTTTAAAAATTATATTCTTTTCTGAAAAAAAGACACAACTAGCAGTCAAATTGAAAATCTGAGACATACAGCAGGGGAAGAGGGAGATGATCAAAACAAGGGAGGGAAGAGCACAAGGGACTGTGGTGATGGTTCACAGTTGGGTTGGTGATGGGAGATTTATGCGGATTACACCTGAAATCAAATATTGTATAAAAATGAACAATGATGTAAGAAAATAAAAAAAATGCATTTTATATTAAGTGAACACTATAATTATATTTCCCTGGGTCTATTTGAGAATAACTATAAACTTTATAGAAAATACTGAAGTGTCTCACTACATTCCCACCAACTGAAATTCTTATGCTTCAAGGTTGTTATATGTCAAACAATAAAAACTCCTATCCAGCGGCAAAATTATTACTACACTTATTTTAGGGGAAAAGCAGGACTATATCTGTGGCTGTAAAGTACAGTATTTGATTGCTGACATAGTTTTTGTTCATTAGGCATCTCTAATCATCAGAGATACTAGCTTTAATTTATAATATTGTTTTCTTATGCAATAGTCTTATTCTTCACAAAATTGTCCACACATGATGAAGAAGTATCCTTTTACAGCTTCAGAATAATAATATTCTTGTAGTTTATGAGCTTGTGAAGAGAGACCTAATTCTATCTGGCACCTATTGCAAGCCACATAGAAAGAAGGACTCTGTTTGGCCCTGTTTGAATAATTGGTCCATTGCTAGAAAATTGTTCTTTCAGAGATATAAGCATACTTGGGTCAATTGAACATCAGCATTTCTCTACATGCAACTTATCGAATTCATTTCAATTCCATTTGGGTAGACAGGCAGACTCACTTTATCTTTCCTCCCTTTCCTGTGTCTCTATCACCTTAATAGTTTCTCCCAAAGCAAATATTCTTGTTTCTGTTATTTTGTTTGTAGACATATAAAATTTGAGCTTTGCTACTTTTTCGAAGTTGATCTTTTTAAGATCAGACGAGTCAGAAAATTTGTGTTTTCCTAAACCTATCAGCCAAGAACATGCTTTGAGTTGTCTCTCAGTCCATCTTGTTAATTGTAGGTCAAGTCCACCCAACTTGTGAGCTATAATCAGGCCACTGACATGTTCAGATACCCAAAAAGGGATTTTGGACAGTAATTTCTTCTAATTTTTCCCCTCTGCCTCCTCTGCTATTTTGTTAAGACACTCTTAACCCAAATTATATCAGGCTTATTCCTTTGGTGTAAACATATTTTGTTATTCAGAATAAAACTTGTCTATCTATAACATAATTGAAGGTAACTATCATCTTCCTCTGCCATCTGTTATATATTTTATAGTCAAGGTGAAATATCCTCATAGAAATAAATGGCTAAAATATATTTGTCCTTGAATTAGCCTTTTTTAAAAAAAATATATGGACTAAAGAGCCTCTCTTGTGGCATACGGAGTTAAGTCTCAGCACTGTGAAGCTATCAGCAGCCACTGCAGCATGAGTTTGATCCCTGGCCAGGGCACTAACCCACATGGTACATCAGACCCCTCCTATCTCACCTGCTGCTCCCTCAGCAATGTATTTCAGTCAACCTGCTTGTTCTGCTCCTCACTCTGTCTCTATCTTCTCATTCCCCCCCCCAACTATGGCCTACACCCCAGCTCTTATATGCATAAAAAAATAAAATAAATCTTCAAAAAATAAAAATTAAAAAAATAAAATATTGACTAAAAACAAATGTATTAAATTAACAATATGTATGTTCCACTTAATCATTAAAAATGGGAAATCAATTTTCTCTATCCTAATTTTACATGATAATATACCACCAAGACATGTTGTATAGTAAAATGAATTCTTTAATGTTTGTTTTAAAAATCACTTAACTTTTCTAATCTTATATTATCCAATCATATATTTTATATACATGTATATATATATATCAGTTATATACATGTATATATATTATTTAAGTACTTTTTCTTGTATAAACTAGGAGAAATGTCATTACTGAATTGTATATTTTTGTTATCAGTTAAACTCACTACATTTTCCATGGATATTGATGTGTATTGAAAATGCCGTTTCTGATAGGAGAATGGGGAAGATGAGGCCTTAAAGACTCTTTGAGGAATGGGGCCTTCCTTGAAGATTGTAGGGCTTAAAAACAAATCACAATGGATACTTTGTTTCTCCTCTCTTTTCCCTTCCCAAAATATGTATGCATATGTGAATGGATGGGCACATATACCAGAAGTGACAGAAATGTTTCAGAAAGGAAAAAGGTTTTAGATAAAGGAGCAATTTTCTACTAAATTATTCTGTAATAGTCATTTATATTTTCATTCATTCAACATACTGATATTTGAATACCAACTAAGTCCTGGAGCTATTCTAGATATTCAATTCCATAGCAAATACAATAGACCAGGTCCGTACTCTCCTGTGTTTCCCTTTCTAGTGGCAAAGACAGCAAATAAGCAAGTAAATAAGCAGGCAAAACAAGCAAACTAATTTTAAAGGGTGGCAAGGGCTCTGATAAATAAAGTAGTTTATGAAGCAGAGATCTATGGTACAAGGGGTTATTTCAGAGTGAGCATTCAGGGAAAGCTTCTCAAAGGAGATAATATTTCCACTGAGATTAGAGTGACAAGAATAGAGACATTTGTGTTAAGATCTGGAGTGAAAAATTTCACAATATTTCAGGTGCACTGTCCTTCATCCAGTCTTTCAAATATATCAAACTCAGTCCAACCTCAGCATCTTTGTTAAATAGTCTTTCTATCTGGAATTGCAACCCATTAAGAGATCAGGTATTTTAGAAAAGGATGAAATGAGCAGATAGGAGGAAGAAGAGACATGGAAACATGCATATCAAGTAGTACTAAACATAATTGACTGTATTATTAGAAATTGTTGTGTAGTATTAAGACTATGGAGATAGCAAAGATTAATCCTAGTCTTCTGGAAAAAGAAATGAATGTTGCTATGTACTGAAATGCAAAATACTAATTGGGGTAAATTATGAGATTTCTTATGAGACAGTAGAGTTAGTTGGGATGAGAATCCAGAGTTCCTTATTGAATTCTAAACATCTATTTGATATCCTGTTTTCCTGCTCTCTTTTATATATAACAACTATTATTAAATCACTTGTTGATTCAGTCCCATCTTATGGTTCCTACCAACATTACAATTTACAGCAGAGAAATCAGTAATCTTCACTACTGTAAGCCCTTGACATATCACATTCCTCCAGAAAGCACCTTTGGTCTAGGCATGGACAATGATCTAAGTTGCATCAATCAGGCTAAGAGTAAGATCATGTATTTCATTGTTGGAGGGAAACTAGCCCTAGAGTTCTTTCAAACTATGGATAACAGACCACAGAAGAAAGGAAGAGACAGAAATATTGGCTCATGGGGCAACTAAATCAGCTCTCAAGCCATACTACTCTCTAATTTCCTGATATATAGGATATTAAACTCTCTATTGTTCAATTCAGTTTGAGTGGAAAATTATCTCCCTTGCAGTCAAAAAGCTCCACACTAATATACAACCCCTAATACATAGTGATTCTTCTGTCTTTAAAGACTGTATGTGTAGGATGATCATTAATAGGTGATAATAATTTAGTTTTGATTGTTCCAAGAATATGAACATCTAAAATTGGCACTTTCACAGGAGGTAGATTTTTTTCCCTCTCATACCAGAGTTTTCCACCTCACACTACATATATTTTCAGCTAGATAATTCCTTGTTGGGGGGAGAGGAAGACCTGCCCTGTGTCTTTTGAATGTTTAACAGAATCCCTGGCTTCTAAATTCCAGGAGGAATTTCTCCTCCCCTAGTTGTGACTAGCAAAATTTGCTCAAGGTATTGCCAAATGAATACTGGGTGACAAATTTGTCCATTAGATTCTTCTGGAAACATCTGAAGAGTGAGTCACTAGTGTTAGTAAAGTGTTACTGAATGTATAGGACACTCCAGTCTAATTAAGTTAACAAGATAGCAGTCACAATCTTACTATCCATTTTACTTGTTTCTACTGATATTTGAAACTCTATCAATGCAAGTATCAGAGAAATGTCCCTAGTTCAAAAATTGAAAGGATAACCAAGTACTTGGTACATCCACACTGCAGGTGCAGTAATAAGGCGGTACATGCTTTAGAATCTATTTTTACATAATACATTTATAGTTACACTGTTTGAAAGCAACATCAATAACATAAAGAAGATGGCAAACAGTATGAACTTTTCCACATTATTTAAAATATTTAAATATTATGCTTAATACACATGCAAAACTTGTAAATAATGATATGTTTCTCAAACATTTCCATATATATTTTGAAGGATAAATATGCTACTTAGTAAGCCAGTAAATTCTCACTTTTATATATTGGTCTTAAAATCTAATTAATATAAATAATTGGTCTATTTAAATTGAAAGTAGAAGTGACAGAGTGACACAAAGAAAAATTATTAAATGTAGGTTCTTGTATATGTAGACTCAGACATACCCATTTTCATTATCAATTTCTTCTATTTTGGTCTTATGAATTATGTCCTTTTTATAAGATATCTGCAAGGTCACAAAATGAAAAGATAAAAGTCTACTTCTGTGAAATCAGCTCAGAAATTTCACAAAAAGCCTTAAAGTAATAAATCATGACTCAGAGAATGTCAGGAAGTTGAAGTAGTATTCACCTCATTTGAAAGTACATCTTGTTCATTCTGAGAAGTTGTAACAAGGCTTTTAGTTCTGGTTTAAAATCGACTATTTTCTCTTCCATTTCTTGGTAGAGATGTCATAGAGGTTTTTAATTCCATTTCTCTTCTCTCCCTTTTAACATCAAACTCTTCCAATAAATATCTGCTAAATATTAAAAGCAGTCAGTCGCTATATGTTAGTATTGATGTTATGTCCTATTTAAAACAACTCATTCAAAGACTAGAAGTATGATAAGCATAGGTTCAATGTCTGAATAACAACCGTAATAAAGAGTCCATTATTTTACAATTACTATGTTTTGAATATCTAATCCAAAATTAAAAAGAAAAATTCCTAACGAGGTTTATAAACTACAAATGGATTTCAGATATCTTCAAGTACATTGTCTTTCCCTTAATTAAAATTTACATCAAGTCACTGCTTGATCAAACTAACCATACAATAGTGTTGATATTTCACCAAATAAGATACACAAATTTCCAATAGGTACATGAAAAAAGATCCCATAATCACTTTTCATTAGGAAAATATAGGATATAGAGGTTCCTTACAAATTTTTAAAAAACTGCTGCAATGAACAGAAGAGTGCATCTATTCCTTCAAATTAGTGCTTTTGCATTATTTGAGTAGATGCCTAAAAATGGAGTGGATAGATCATACGGTAGATCTATTTTTAATATTTTTAGCAACTTTGTACCCTCTTCCTTAATAGTTGGATAGGTCTACATCCCATCAACAATGTACGAGCATTCATTTTCTCCACATCCTCACCAACACTTTTTTTTTTTCTGGTCTTTTTGATATGGGCCATTCTCACAGGTGTGAAATTATATCTCATTGTACTTTTAATTTGAATTTCCTTCATAATAAGTGACAGTGAATATTGCAGCACTATTTACAATAGCCCAGTACGGAAACAATCTTAGTATCCAAGGATGGATGAATGGATTAGGAAGGTGTATTATACATACATAATAGAACACTACTCTGCTATTAAAAAAAAATAAAGTTGAACTATGCCATTTGTAACAATAAAGATAAACTTTGAGAGATAATGCTAAGCAAAATAATACCAGGTGTTGGGATTACATCAAACTGAAAAGCTTCTACACAGCAAAAGAGACATTAACCAAAACAAAGAGACACCCCACTGATTGGGAAAAAATCTTTGCACTCCAGTCAACTGATAAGGCACTGATCACAGAGATATACAAAGGACTCACATGACTCCACAAAAACAAAATAAACAATCAAGTCAAGAAATGGACAGAAAAACTCAAAAGACATTTCTCCAAAGAGGAAATGCAAATGGCCAAACAGGCATATGAAAAAAATGTTCAACATCCCTTATAATTAGGGAAATGAAATTTAAAACCACATCCACCTTACACCAGTAAGAATGACATATATCAAAACAAACAAACAAATAAGCAAACAAACAAAAAAGCAACAACAAATGTTGGCCAGGATGTGGTGAAAAAGGAACTTTCCTTCCTTGCTGGTGGGAGTGCAAACTGGTCCAATCACTATTGAAAGCTGCCTGGAGATTCCTCAGTCTACTCAAAATGGAGCTACCATATGATCTAGCAATTACACTACCATATGATCTAGCAATTACACTACCATATGATCTAGCAATTACCCAAAGGACACAGAAACATTCATTCAAAAGAACACCTGTAACCCTATGTTTATTGCAGCACTATTTACAATAGGTAAAACCTAGAAACAACCCAAATACCCCAAAATAGATGACTGGATCAAGAAGATGTGACATATATACACAATGGAATATTATTCAGCATTCTAAAAAGATAAACTCATGCCATTCTCAGCAACGTGGATGGAACTAGAAGGAATTATGCTCAGTGAAATAAGCTAGAAGAAAAAGAAAAATATTGGATTGTTTCACTGATAGCAGGAATATAGGGGAACCAAATAAGACATGAGTGTAAAAAAATAATAACAGCACAAAGCACAACAAAACAAAAATGGATAATTATAAATCAGAGACGTACTGCAGGGGGGGAGGAGGGAGAGGGATCAGAAGGAGGGAGGGAGGAGCAGAGAGGACTGAGGTGATGATGCACAGGTGCATTAGTGAAGGAAACTATGAGGCCTACACCTGAGGGGGTGGGGGGAAGCAAATATTTAAAATTGAACAATGATGTAAAAATAAAAATAATTAATTAAAAAAATAACACCAGGTGGTTCACCTTTATGTGGAAAATAGAGAGACAAAACAAAGGGACAGACAGTACTTAACCAATAGCAAACCCTAGAAGTGTGACTGTAAAATTGAGGCTACCAGAGGGCAAGAATAGAGAGGATCTGGTGGAGTATGGTCAAGGATTAGGAGTGCCACAGTGTTGGGGATGGTGTGGTAACGCATTGGAAGAAGTGTCTACAAGTCTCAGTCATATTCAGCTTTATAAGTCATGTCACCTTAATAAAAATATAAATCTAAAACAAATGGAAATTAAAAATAGAGCTACTATATGCTACATGTGCCAGTAACCCCATTTCTGAGTATTATGAAAACAGTGACTCAAAAATATATGTACACTCCTATGTTCATTGAAGCATTAGTCACAATAATCAAGATATGGAAATAGGGCCCCCATGGTGGTGCACAGGGGTTAAGTCTCAGCACTATCACCACAATGGCCTGAGTTCGATCCTGACCAGGGAACTACCCACATGACACAGCAGACCTCTCCTGCCTGGCACACTGCTCTCCTTAGCAGTGTATTTCAGTAGATTTGCCTGTTCTGCTCCCCACTCTGTCTCTGGTGAATCCTCTTACCTCCTGCACCACTGGCCTACACCCTAGTTCTTCTGCACAAAAGTAAATAAATAAATAAAATCTTAAAAAAATAAAAGATATGGAAATAAAACAAGTCCAATAATGGATGGATGACTAAAGAATATGTGGTTAAAAAAAAGGAATACTAAGCATACATCAAAGAGTCCTCTTCTGAGCCCAAGTGACCCTTGAGGAATTGTAAAATCAGGATTGCTAATTTTTTTTCACATTTTAAAAGGACAGATTTGTTAGGCAAAGGAGAAAGAAAAAGAAAGACACCTGCATCATCATAGGCAGGCAGAAGAGCTGCCAAGATTTCCAATTTTATTAATGATATAACTGAGAAATAAGAAATTAATTTAGCAAAAAAGGGGAATCTTCGAGGACAAAATAAAATTTGAAAGATAAGATTTGAATGAGACACCTTGTATGTATGTGGAGAGGTTATGTGTGTGGGGGGGAGGAGATTATCAAGGTGAAGAAAGAAATAAAATTCCATTTGGAAAATCAAAGAATGTGGAAAGTATTTCTAAAGCAACCAACAGTAGTCATTTTGGAAATGAGATCTGGTTAATTTAGTAGCCTTTGGTGGCTGAATTTAAGCGTAGTTGAGTTGAAGAATAATCTAAGACTTTGCAATCGATGCCCTTTTGCTTTACAGTTGAAAGCAAGAGTAGGAGAAACCTACTTTCAAGAGGAAATGAGATTTTTTCTTTTAGAGTTCTTGGCTTGGAAATATCTAATTCTTATGGGTACACAATGGTAAAAGACAAAACAACTTCAAAAGTAATGAAGGTCTTTTCTTTCAAAATTATTATTTGTATGTTAATATTGATAATGTCATAGAAAATTATGTTCAATATTAGATGCTTTAACAACTGAGGTAGCTATATCAGAGAAGTTAAAACCTATATAAATATAATTTAGCTGTTGCTCAAAAATACATATATAGACATAATTCTTGTATTTTCAGATTTATTCTTTAACATGAGTAGGTTGATTAGAGTTTACAGAACATGTACCAAGATTGCCTAGAAAGTCTATTCTTAAGCCTTATGGAAGCAAAAAGCTTCATGACTATTTTCTGTGGATACAGAAAGTGGACTCAGGTTCTCATATCATCTGTAAAGGTCACCTCAGGGATTCTCCTTCTTTTATGCATATTTGTCATTGTAAAATTCAGTATGTACTCCTGTTTCCCTTATACAGCACAAATCACAAAGAATATCCAATAATATGGTAGTGTTTACTTAGTATTTTGAGGGTATCGAAAAGGATTTACATTAAATTATAATGTAACATATTCTGTTATTAAAAAGACTTTTGGGTACTGCTTTCCAAGAGTTTACAATAACCCTTTAAATCATGTAGAAATGATGTTTACACCATCTTGTTGACTTCTCTTTTCCATATAAATCCTGTTTAGCAGCAATAAGATTAAACAAAAGAGCTGGCAAAATTAAACCAAAACAAATACTAGAAATATGACTGTAACATGGAGGTTTCTAAAGGGAAAGGGAAAGTGGGGAGAGGAGACCAATGGTCTATCATAATGGATCTGGTGGTGGGTGTGGTGTGGTGACATCATCTGAGCAAACATGAACCCATTCTCCTAAATCATATCCGGTGTTATAAGCCAGTGTTAAATAATAAATAAATAAACAAACAAACAAACAAATAAATAAATAAATAAATTTTAAAGGCCTCCTTTAATCATTTCTATTTGAGCCATTTTATATCTTTGTTGGTCATTCTTTCCACTCCAATCTGTAATTTCCTCTCTCTATGCACACACACACACACACACACACATACACCCCCCCAAAACAAAACAAAACAAAACAAAGCATAACAAAAACCATTATTGTCTAAAAGGAATATATGAAAGAGCAATAATATGAAATAGTTCCCAAGCAAATTTTACTAAAGAAATTTAAGGACATCTTAATGATGTGTCAGCACTACTCATTCAGAAACATTTTGGTTCAAAGTCTATTAAATGAACTCCAAAGATTTCATTAATTTGTAGTGAAGCTTTCGCACAAAATATTGGTAGCACCTTGAATGACTGTTATCATCTAAAGAACCCAAACACATTTAGGAGGTGTTTTGAAATGGATGGGCTTTTCCCTTTATAAGCCCCTTAATATCTCTCTAGTCTTACTCCTCTCCCTAGAGGTCCCCTTGGATGCAAACCAAAAAATGTAAATCTTCTAAGAGGACAAAATTCAGGTAAGGCAGATGAGAGGACAAAGAAATTTTTTCCTCTGGTAAACATCAAGATAATAATGACATCTGTATGAACTAGGTCTCTGGTTCTTTCTCCTTTGAAATGGAAGCTTTATATTGAACATAAATTGCTTTGTCTCTATTTTTAGGTAAATAATTTGCCTTTTAATTATCAGTTGTTAGATAATAAAAGACTATATCTGCATAAAACTAAAAGGAATGCACAGTCATCTAGATGCTTTACATTTGTAGCTGAATTCAGAAAGTAAATGTTTTATTTGGCAATATGGGTGAACTTTAGATAAAGAACAATTTTGTATGTGCTTATTTTTAAAAAAATGTATGGATGTCCGGTGGTAGTCAAAGCGGTGGGCCAGCAATGTCTAATTGTTTCCTAGTAACCATTTCCCACTTAGTCTAATAACAGTACCAGGATTTTGCTTGGAGTAACTCTCACTTCTCATTTTCTGTCATATAATTTGAAAGTTATTGAGCTTCAGTAACCATAGTCTTATCTAGAAAAATGTGCAAAAATGTGCAGATAAATCAAATAGATTCAGTGGTAGAAGAGGGATTGTTTACTGTCGTTTCTGGGTTAGAGAAAATCACTCTATACTTTAGGATGTTCTAGACGCTTCTAAGAAGACCCACTTCATTTGAAATGATTGTATAAATGTGAAGACTAGAAAAGCTTTAAACAATTTAAAATCATGTAGGGAGAGTCAACAACTACAGGGGAAGAAGCTACATGGATCATGAAGCAAATCTTGAGATGGAGAGAAATGGTTTCTTGTTCCCCACAATGGCCACCAAAACAAGCCACATTTGAATACATTTTACATTTGGGATTTCAGTTATTAACTAGTAAATTCCTCCTTTTTAATTTAAGTCATTCTGAATTTTTTTTTGATTATTGCAACCAAAAACTGTATTTGATTCAAACACTACTAGATCTTCTAAAGGTAGGAAGAGTAAGAACATGTGAGAAAAGCAAAATTGTCATGAGTCTGGGCCACACCACCTTCAATGAGGATAATTCACATGTTGCTTGACTCATTTTCCCTTCTCCTAAGAAGACTTAGTAAAATGTTACTGATGATCACAGGCACCCACCTTACCTTCCTTTACAACATCCCTGTTTCTAACCCGCAGAATCAAGTCTGAAGGGGAAAGGAGTGGTATTGGTGAATGCATGTTTAGTGGGTATTGGGTCAAGAGTGACTGGGCATGGCTTTAAGGCCCATGACTTCTGATTGTCAAAGCAATACTGTCTTTATGTTAATCTATTAGATAGTCCATTAAACTTCATTTCAAATAAAAGATTTAGTTACTTTAAAAAAAAAGCTAATTTTTGGAATAAAACATAAAAACTGTATCCAAAGTCTATAACTCAAATTCACATTTTTGCTAAAGACTCACATAAAATTGTTTAAAACCAAAAGACAATCAGACATGAACATGTTGGAATATGAATAGAGCTGTGAAATTGCATAAGTGTAAGCTTGGGCTTTAGTGACAGCGAATTCACATTCTGTTCTCATTGCTTCATTCTTTGGAATCACTTTGACTTAACAACAGCCTCTTAGGAAAATTTTCCTCTTACATTAATTGAGAAACAACTTGAGGATACTTGCTGGGGAGACACTTATATCCATATGAGAGCTTTAACGAGTTAGTTTTAGCCTTTCCATACCTCCTTTCTCAACCCTAAATTATAATGGACTTTGAAGAATTCAATTTAGCATTGACAACTGTTGCTTTGCATTAAAAATATAAAGCTAAAACCTCATTACAACTATGGAATCTGTAGAAAATTTTAATGGAGTTTAAAGACAACAAATAAAATACCTGAAGCTGGGAAAATTATTTTCTTGTAGTTGAGTCCTTGAATTAGCTTCCCTGTTTCCTAAGGTCTCTGTAGCCTTTCAGTTAAGACCCTCCTAGTAACCATTAATGGATAGTGGGGCCCTAATCTATGTAGTTAAATGCAATAGGATAGTTTCCACATTTGTCCTGAGTCATTACTTCAAGCTAACTGTGATCATTATTTTTGTTGAGCATTGATGACCATTTGTAGGTAAACAAGTCTGCACTTTTCCTAGAGCCAAGGGGACTAACAACATGACATAAATACTTTTAAAGCTTTGTTTAGCTCATCTTCTGGTTGAGTCTCTTGAATACCATCTTATGGCCATGATTATTTTGAGACCCTGACAACTTTAATTAAGGTCAGGTAAGTGCAGTCTTTCTTCTAAGGGAAGAGCAAACCACCTATAAAAACACAGCTCCTCACCTATGTCCTAGTCTTCTCTGTAGCCTAAATAAATAAGGCTTAATAAGTAAACCTGCTCAAAAGAAGCCTATATATTGTCAAAGTCAAAATGCCTCGCCCACACACTGAAGTCCACAGTCCAAAATCAAAGTGATGGATTTGACCAAACCAAAGTCTTATCCATTGTGTACATTTTGTTTCCCAAATCCCCAACACTCTAAAGTGAACTAATACCCCAGTGCCCCACCTCTCCAATACTGCAGACTTTCCCCAATCACAGGGTTAGTGTCAGTATAAAAGAGTTATGATGAACACATAGATTATAATAACTCCCAAGAGATATGTGCTCACAAGAGAGAGGAAAAAGAAGGGGGTTTATACGCACATTCAGATTCTCCTTCCAAATCCACCAATCTTCCTCCCCTGGGAAAGAATGAGGGAAACATGGCGAGAGTTCAAAAATGTTAGCTCTTGGAATCACTTTACACTGAAAAATTTCCACAGTCAAGAGAAAATTACTTTCTTACTAGTAGAGCATAGTGAAAATTAGCGTTAATTCTTTCATCCTCTGTCTTGCTGGTTTAGTATTTCAAATATGACAATAGTGCTAAAATGAATAGTTTATATACTTATAAATAGATCCTGTAGGTTATAGAATAAAGTCAGTTGACCAAAACAGATTAATTCTAAACATTGAACACCTGAACTGACATAGTTATGATGCAATGTTATTTCAAATGAAAGAAATGAAAAGCTAATAGCTACATACAATGAAACCAAGTCATTCAAATTTTAGCTCTTTTGTAGAAAGACCTGCAAATCTGAGACTGAGTGGCACTATTGTAAGTTATTTTTATTTTTATCCATGTTTATAAAATCAAAGGATATATACAAATATATAATATTTTAAGTATATGATATAAAATATATTTAGACATTTATAAAAATTTATATATGCATTTATTTTATATATATATATATCTTAAAACATATATATAATGTTCCTCCTTAGGAAAAAAGCTTAAAGTTAACATGCTTCCAAAAAAGCTTCTCAGAATTGTCAGTCTATAAAATATTCAAAATGAAATATAATAAATGATTTCTAATAGGAAATAACTTATAAAGTCTCTTCCATAGCTCTGATGCACACAATACTACTTTTACTTGTCAATTTGATTTACTTTAATTATAGTTCATGATATCATGATATTGAGCCTCTGGGCATGCCAATATAAGTTAAATATAAACTAAAAGCATATTGCTATTTTAAAAAGTTTTACTTAGGTTGATGAAATTTCTTTATTCTCAAAAACATATTAAGAAATATGCAATATAAGAAATATTTGTTTTATATGGCCGATAGACATACAAAAAAAATGTTCAGTCTTACTTATCATCAGGGAAATGCAAATCAAAACACAATGAGTTACTATCTCACACCCATGAAAATAGAATGACCAACATCAAAAAAACCAGAAATAAGTGTTGGCCAGAATGTGGAGAAAAAGGAACCCTCGTATATTGTTAATAAGAAGGTAGACTGTTCCAGTTTCTGTTGAAAACAATATTCAGTTTCCTCAATATATTAAAAGTAGACATACCATGTGATACATTAATTCCACTCTTTTGTATCTCTTTGAAGAGATACAAAACTCTAATTCCAAAAGATATGTGCATTCTTATGTTGCAGCACAGCACAATATGCAATAGTCAAGTTAGGAAACAACCAAAGTGCCCAATGACAGATGAGTGAATAAAAAAAAATGTATATACACAGAATGGGATACTACTCAGCTATAAAAAGAGATAAATCTTGCTATTTGTGACAACAAAGGTGGAACTGGAGGGGATTATTACTAAGCAAAATAAGTCAAAAGGAGAAAGAGAAATATTGGCTGATCACTCATATGTGGACTATAAAAGAAACAAAACAAAGGGACAGACTAAACCAAGCCAAAAACAAGCCCTGAAATATGACTTTAGAATTGAGGCAGTAGAGGGGGTGGATGGGGGGTGGGGTATCAAAGGAGGTAAGGTGTCTAGTTATTTGTGGTGGAGGATTATGAGGGCTTTGGTAGTGGGTATTGTATAGAGAGGTGAACTTATATCACTAAATCTGTGACAATGTTGTAAACAAATGTAGCCTAAATTTAAGAAAAGTTACCAAAAATACCTGAGAAATAAAAGAAAAAAAAAGTGTTTTACTGGTTGAGACAATTATAATGCACTGGCACTGATTACTATATAATTGCGTAGTATATTTTAAAAATCAATCATTTTATGATAGACACATATATGACGCACACACATCTCAAAGAGCAACACAAAATGCAAGCATGAACACTCTACCATTTAATTCATTGAACTCTGCTCTTCAAATACTTTGGAGTCAAAGCATTTTCATCTTTATATTAGGTGGCACATGTTAATAGCTTCTTCATTCTCTAAATCTAAAACTTTTATCTCCAACTGGGACACTTTCAAAGATATGACAATGAAATTACGTGTTAGCATACAAACAAAAACAAAACTGAGAGTAGTAGCTGTTGGAGGTATGAGATGTGGACAAGTTGTTACCTCTTCCTTTGAGAGATAGGATCAAATTGCCTTTTTTGGAATCAGGTTTACTGTAATGGCATGCTAGAACAATGGAATGCCATGAAAGTGACTTTCCAACATTGGAGCACTATTTCTAGAACTCCTGGGCTTCCACATAGGAAGCCAGGTTACCCTGAGACTACAATATTGCAGGGGCCATTTGAGGTCCATCAATATGCCAGTGGCATCCACTTTTCCAATCATTGCAATAAAGGCTCAAGACATGAGTGAATCCATCCTTAACCCTCAAGAGAGCCCATCCATCATTTGAACCCCTCTGAGTAACATGCATGATGTTACACAGACTAGAGGAATCTCAAAGTGATGCCTGCCTGAATTCTTAATTCACAATACCATGAAATATAATGAAATTACCTTTATTTCTAACCATAGTAATTTAATCTAGTTTATTATTCAGTGATAGATAATTAGCATGGATGCCTAGATACCCTTAGGAGGAGGTATGAGAATCATGAGTGAAATTATTCAAAATAGTTTCAAATTTTCTTGATCTTCTACTCTATACCACTGATTATCAAGTCTTTTTTGGTTTTCCTTTTCTGATATAACATAATTAATGGTTAAATTTCATCTGCTCAAAAGGGTGACATTAGTAACATCACTTATTTTGGTTCACCTCATATTTAATTTAGATTGTGGCTTGTGGGTAAGTCCCAGCACACTTGTTATATAATTCAGTTCCTTTCTCTTCTCAATTTTGCTGTTCATCAATTAAAAAATGTATTTCCTAAGGTTGACACTATTATTCCAGATGGTTTTTAAAATGAAAGGATTAGTATATTTTACATTGTTTTCATTATTACTCTAAGTTATCTTACAGTTTTTGTCTCTTGTACTATAATTGCTATTTTATTTGATGATTAAAACAAATGTATAAATTCACCTTTATTTTGTAAATAAATAAATAAATCTTAAAAAAAGGAAAAATCAGCAATGAAATGTCATAGATTTCTTATGTGATTGGGTCTCACAAACAGTAAATTTAAAATATTTTTCTTGGGCATCCCTGGTCGCGCAGCGGTTTAAGCACAGCGCTATGAATCTTTCGGCAGCCTCTGCAGCATGGCTGGATTCCCAGCAGGCCAGTGAGATTCCCACATGGCGCGGCAGACCTCTCCTGCCTCGCCCACTGCTCCCTTCGGCAGTGTATTTCAGTCAGTCTGCCTGTTCTGTTGCCTGCTCTGTCTGTGGTGAATCCTGTCACCCTCCCGCGCCTCTGTCCTGTACCCCAGCTCTTGTATAAATATAAATAAATCTTTAAAAAAATAATAAAATAAAATATTTTGCACTTTAAATATGAATGATACTATAAAATTAGTACCACATACATTAAGAGAATATAACATCTCAAATTATGTTGTCTAGGCTGAAGCTAATTATCTATACACAGCATCATTTTGATACAAATCTGTACTAGTTGGAATTCTCCAGAGAAATTGAACCAGTAGGATATATATTGTTATACACACATACACTTGTGTATACATGTGTGTATAAGTATATCTATATATAAAATGAATATATATATATATATATAAATGAAAGAGGATTTATTGCAAGAAATTGACTCATGCAATATGGAGACTAAGAAGTCCCAAGATCTGCCATCAGCAAAGTGACATTTGAGGATATATTAGAGAATATAAATTCTGACAGAATATGTCTTCTGAAAATATCACTAATGGAGAATCAGAAGAAGTGATGATGTGACTCCAAGACTGAATCTGAAGGCCTGAAAAGCAAGATATCTGATCATGTAAGTTTCATTCCTAAAGTCAACAGGCATGAGAACCAAGAATCAATATTTCAGTTTGAGTTCTAAGGCAAGATAAAGAGCCAGTGTTCAACGGAAGCATTCGGCAGGAGACGTTCCCTCTCTCTTAGCTTATTTATTCTTCTAGATTGGATAAAGCCCACCCACATAGTGAGGACAATCCGCTTTATCCATTCTATCAATTTAAATGCCAGTCTTTTACAGAACTTCACAGAGATACCCAGAATTATGTTTGACCAAAATTTTGGGAACATTTTGGTTGATACATATAATTAACTGTCACATACCCCTACCACTGTACTGTATTCAAATTATTCTAAAAAACTGTATTTGTACATCATGGCATTTCTTTGACTTGTAATCATTTGTACATTGACTTTTCTATAGTTCTTTTAGCTTTTGGAGTAAAACTATTTATTACCAATGAGATTAATTTCAGTATTTGAGCTTGACTTAAGTGTAGATTATGGCATTAAATAGCATTAAATTGCTATAAAAAACAACATCCAATTGATCCAGAATATTCCCATTTATTTAATCTATACATTTTGTATAAATGAAAGGACAAAATGAAGACAAAATTTCATAGAAGTTAGAGATTCTTAAGCTGTATACCCTAAACCCAAATGACTCAGACAACTATTTAAGAGGGATTCTCTGAAGCAAAAGAAATAAGCATGAAAAAAAAAAAGGTAAACAGGATGAAAAGACATTTGTTTTGGAAAAAAAAGAAACTTGTTAAAAAAAAAAAAAAACCTCTTTCATTACAAAATTTTTAGTGACCAAAAACAATATTATTTCATCAATCTTCTCTTTCTTTGTATCACTTTGTCCATTGTCGAGCAGACTAAAAACATTATTTGTTACAAACCAATGCTCAACATAGTCTAACACATCATATGTATTTACTGTAGATGATAAATGGACACATAGATGGATGGATGGATAGAGAGAGAGAGAGAATAATAGACATGATAGTTTTCTGGCAAAACTGCTTTTCCCCAATACTTGCTTGAGGATATATTTATCAGGAAAATTTTGAAAAAGGAATTAAACATTTTATTTCAAAGAGTATGGGATGAGATAATCTATTTCTTCATTCTTATCTCCCAAATAGAAGGCTTCCTCTCCTTTGGTCTTTGTTCTTTTTCTCATTGTAATATGCTAATTAACTTATCATTACTCCTATTGTCCTTTTCTAAACTCAGTAGAATAATGTTCATGCCAGATAGGGAGTCTCTCAGCACTATATTCATGCTCTTGACTACTCTGTGCAAATTGATATGGGCCCTTTAAATATTTTTCCTTTGCCAATTTCCACTGAAGCTTTGTCACTAGAGGGTCTAGGGAAGAGAGTGTTTTGCTTCCTGTTTCAGTGTGCCCGCTGTGTTAGTTCCCCCAGCTTCTTCAGCACAAGTTCCTGCAGGGCTTGGCTGCTAGAATCATCTCGTGGCCAGCAGCTTTTCCCACCAAGCCC
This sequence comes from Talpa europaea, assembly GCF_964194135.1. Taxonomy (NCBI): domain Eukaryota; kingdom Metazoa; phylum Chordata; class Mammalia; order Eulipotyphla; family Talpidae; genus Talpa; species Talpa europaea. Next base: position 44,107,066 of record NC_140069.1, read on the forward strand.
CTTTAAATGGTTTTATGGCAGAATGACTCTCCCTCTTCACAGTTTTCTCCTGCAACACAAAAGGGGGATTTTTTGCAGTTCTCAAGGTCAAGCTCTGGTAAACTCCATTAGCAGGGCTCCACAACTTCTCAAGGCAAAAATCCAAACGCTGGATTTTTGCCCCGAGGAAAGAGTCGGGTACTTACTTGAGTGTTCTGTCTTAGTCTCAGGGGCAGTAACAAGTATATATTAGTACAGTGTAGTATAGTACACAGGACAGCATGGTCTGGTGTGGTACGATGTGGTGTGGTTTAGCATGGTATTTTTAAAAAAAAGATTTATTTATGCATACAAGACCTGGGGTACAGGCCAGAAGTGCGGGGGTGAGAGGGTTCACCAGAGACTGAGTGGGGAACAGAACAAGCCGATTGAAATACACTGCTGAGCAGAGCAGCGGGGGAGTCAGGAGAGGTCTGCTACACCCTGTGGGTAGCTCCCTGGCTGGGGATTGAACTCATGTTGCAGTGGATGTGGCCAGCTTCATAGGTTGCATCTTAACCCCTTGAGCCACCAGGGAGGCCTTAGCATGGCATTAATATTATATTGTTATGAGTCAAATTGTGTCTCCCCAAAATTTATATGTTGACGTATGTGACTCCCGGAACTTCAGAATGTGACACTGTTTGATCATAGAGCCTTTAAAGAGCTGATCAAGTTAAAATGAGACCCTATGATGAACCTTAAGTCAATCAAATACCCTTATAGGAAGAGGATATATGGACACATCTGGATTGTGTGACCAGAGAGGAAAGACCACACGAGGACTTTGTGAGACGACAATCATTTGTAAGACAAGGAGAGAGACTTCAGGAGAAATCAAAGCTGCCAACAACTTAACCTCTGACTATCAGCCTCCAGAATTGTGAGAAAATGAGTTTGTGTTGTTTAAAACCCCCGTCGATTATTTTGTTATGGTGCCCTGATTAAATGAATACATACATAATCTATTGTATATTATATATGATATTGCTACATTCTTTATAGTTCTTTATAACTCTTACCAGTCAATCCTGCCTTATCTGTCTTGTAGAAGACTGACCCTGCTCTTCTTTATTCTTTTACAACAATGTGATATACCAATTTACTTATCTTTATCTTCACTGTCCTTTTCTAATTACAAATTCTAGAAATTAGGTTTTAGTAACTTATTTTTGTACATTCATTCCTGATCATTCATTTATTGTTTCTATAATTGTCCTGTGTATTCACACTAAAAGAGTCTAAGAATAATGCATTACAGATCTTATATGTAACACGTAAATAAGTGATTATGGTACAAATAGCTACAGTGCTATAATTAATGTATAAGAAAAATTTTATTGAGAGTAGAGAGACAAGTTCATACTGGTGTGGTTTTGTAAAACCTGTTCCACAGAAGAGGTGGCAGATGAATTACTCCTTAAAGTTTAGCAATTCCCAAACTGGGAAAAGGCAGGCAAAGGAAGCTTTAATAAATGAAAAATATCGGAAAAAAGTGATAAATTCTGGTATTAGTGAAGAAACAAATATAAATAGAGAAATCTCCCCACTGGCACTGTGGAAGAGAAGGTAGCTTAAAATAAACTATGTAAGGTTTATAAAGGTCCTTTGTCCTATCAATATTACAGTAGAAAAGATTACATTGAACTTTGCTCCATTATATTATATTTGAAAATATAGTTTTAGCTAAATAAGTATATTTTAAGCCTATAAGGGAATATAAACTATGTAAGAAAAAGATAATTTTAGTGTTGACAAAGTGCTTCTCTAGCTTATCTAGATCAGTTTCCCAAATCTGCTAGACACAGAACTTGTGTGTGTGTGTGTGTCCATTTCTTCAGTTCTTTTTTTGTTTGTTTGTTTCACTTTTTTGTTGTTTATTTTTTGGTGGAGGAATTTAATAAAATACCACATGTCACATGGACTCTATTTGATGTTGCAGATAGAGTTATTCATAAGAAAACATTCTCCTAGGCTTGTGGAATTTATAATCTGGAAAAGAGAAGAACTCCTTAACACGCAGTGTTACTAATATGCTCATGTTCCTAGTAAATATACAATGCTATGACACCAACTAAATCTTAGTCTTTTAATTCCTTTATTTTTATATGAGTAATTTTACTACAAAGTCCAAAAGTCATTAAAGAATTGTCAAAATTCACCCACCCATGCCCAATATCAAGTAATAGGAAACTGTTCAATCGAATTGGAGAATTTACCACATTCTATATTTTGCTTATTGCATCCCTGAGGTGTTAACATCTCCTGACATCTGCAATTTATTTTAATGGAAGTTGGATTTAGAAGTTATTTGCTTATTTAATTACTTGTCTATTTGCCAAAAATGTCTTACATGGTATTGAACACATCCTATTGTATCATATTCAAAAGCCTATGAGGTCTTATTGCTTCTTTTAGCTTATGTTAAAATTGATTAATATAGTTAGGTCCAAAGTTTCCCAATAGTTTTTCATCTGAGGATTTTCTCAGACATTCATGATCATTGTCTAAATCCATTATTTCATTACATGGTATAAAATGGTGATACTCTGTGATATGTCTTCATTAACTAACTGACATTCTTTTATTATTAAATATTTTCCATTGTCAATTTGATAAGTCTCAGGTACTGTTTTATAAGAAAACAGAATAGTTGTTTCACTCTCTCCCTTTGTTTACTAGTATTCAGAATAATAGCTAATATTTTAGAAATCTCCAAAAAACAACAAATGAAGTTTACATTTAATATCAAATTATGATATTGTCATGTTTTCTGTCTTTCGATCAACTGTAGCTATCTTTTTTATTTTTATGTTCAAATTTTCCCATCTCTCAGTCAGAGTAATTCCCTTTAAATTGATATCAATCCTTAGGTTTTGTCAGAAGAAATGAAAATGTTTAATATTTTAGAACATTTAACACTTTTTTATTTTTAGCATATTTAAAAGCCTCCATTTTGCTTGGGTCCTACCAATTATGTAGCCATTTTTATTCACTTCAATTTCACCTCCCACACTCAAAAAGTCTCAGTGCACTGTAAATACCAAAGGAGAATCTTTATGGGTAGATAACCTTCTTCATTCTACTGACTATTTATTAAAATACATATTTCCTTCTTTCTATGATAAAACTGCAAAGTCTACACACAGTTATACTTTATTTATTTGTCTGCTTATTTTGCCAAATTATATATGCTGCAATTTAACTTATAATTGTCTACATTTCCCTTTTTCCTTCTTACAGCTTTACCATTGAATGGATGCACTATAATTCACTCAAACAGTTCAATTGATAGTCTCTGATGAGAAACATTCATTTTCAATAAATGAACTATTTTCAAAAGAGCTCTTTCAATATATAGCATTTCCTCTCGCCTTCTTATCAGACTAGTTACTATAACTCATTAAAGCTAAGTTTCCATTTCTTGAACATGATCCAGAATTTTACAAGTTCCTCTGGGTCTTCCTGTTCTGAACCGCTTTTTATTCTTTCATGACACTTGATGTATAAATCTTTATATAGGACTTTCCATCTTAACTGCTTTTCTTGTCTATTTTTGCTAATAAATTATGAGGAATTTCAGGTCACAGTTTTTATCCTCACTGCCAGCCAGGGATCCTGGTCAAAACTGTTGAATAAATAAATAAATAACAAAGGTGATTGGGACCTCCCTGGTGGTGCAGGGGTTAAAGGCTCAGTCAGCACTATCAAGCTATCATAAGCCACTGCAGCTGCAGCGTGAGTTCGATCCCCAGACAGGGAGCTAATCCACATGGCACAGCAGACCTCTCCTGTCTCTCCTGCTGTTTATTTGCTCCCTTCAGCAGTTTATTTCAGTGGATCTACCTGTTCTGCTCCCCATTCTGTCTCTGCTGAATCCTCTCATCCCCCTGCACCTCTGGCCTACACCCCAGTTCTTCTATGCATAAATAAATAAAAAATAAATCTTTTATAAAAAAAGTGACATATCCACTTGAAAAGACTTTTCTATAATTCCTACTACTATATTAAAATAAGTAATATCACTGAAATTAGTATCTTAAATGTTCATAACAAGGAGGACCATTGTTATACTTTCAATGGATACCAACAAAATTATTAAGACACACTTGTAAATTCTCACATTTCTCAATATTATATCTCACATTCTTGGTATTTATTCAATTCTATCCATGAGAAACAGAAAGTTTTTATTAATTATGAAGAAACTACATATGAAACATTTAGCCAATAACATGTGCTTGGTTAGCCCAAGGCTTTATCTTCTTGCTGTTATAAGTGAGTGAGTGTCAGATCCATTTCAACCATAAATTTAAAAAAGAAGTAGCATTTGCAAGAACAACTTCTCGTCTATGTCATGGTTGGATTTGAATCTCTTAACTTTAAGGTCAACACAATACTATTCTCAACTTGTCTCACTCACCTTAAAACCTTTCTCTATTAGCTACATGGCCTGCAGCACAAACCTGCAATGTTTCCCACTTACAGATTTTTTTCCCTCTTAGAGTTTTTTCTGAAGCTTTTCAGAATGTTTTAAGTGGGTTTTGTGGTACTCCATGCCCCATAGGGATGTTTTAAATTAACATTTTCAGCACTCTGAAATTGAAAAAAATATGTCATTTGTAGGATCATGTAATTTCTCCACCTCATGCTTACCAAATATATGTAAATGCATAGGAACTGACTGTGACAGTTCAACTTCCATATCCCTTTCCAGATATCACCATGGCTGCCCTGATGTCTGTGGAAGCCTGCTATGGTGGAGCTGCCTTCAGACCCCTTCCTGGAGCTCGCCCAGTATGCACAGATGTCTGTGGAGACCTGCTTCTGGATCCCATCCCAGAATTCATCTAGGTCTGTGAGGGGTAATGTGGCAAGGGTCTTGCCAGATTTATTCTGCTGCTCACAATGCCAGCTTGGCTGCCACTCATTTCACCCAACTGAGTGGACTATCTGCCTGGCCTATTTTGCAACTCACTGGGGTCCCCCATCTTCATGTTACTCCTAGGACGTGTTGTAATCATCTTCATTTTTTTTCTTTTTATTTTTTTTGCATTTGTCCTGCTGCATTTTAGATGTATGAAGAAGAAGCTGTGAACTCAGCATCTTCACTCTACCACCAATTTTTCCCACCCCTGCATAGCAGGATTTCGAGAAAATACTCATTGGTTTAAAAATATTCACAAATAGCATTGCATATGCAAACTTCTTGATGATATTGAAAGCTCTTTAATTCTACAATGTGTTTTCTACCTATGAATTAATGAGCATTATTTCATTGATGTTTACAATGCATATGGAGAATATTAATAGTTCTATTCAATTTTATAGCAACATTATAATTGTCTTTATTCACATGTAGATTTGTCAATTGAAATCACAATCACCCCTATAAGACTAAAATGTTTTTTTGAAGGTAGGGAAACTATGAAATGAGAACTATTTCATACATATGAAACATAAATGTTGAAAACATAAATAAAAATATTCAATAATATTGACTTCTCATATGCTGGGAAGCAAGATTCTCTGTTTTTGCTTATAAATTAAGAGTGGAAGGCTAAGGGCATACATTAAAATAAAATTTTGGATTTATTTTTCTTTTAGCCCATCTTTTCACTTTGCTCTTTCTCTGTATAAATTCAGAAAGCTAAGGATACCAGACCATTAGGCGGGTACATCTACATCCCCTTCCAAATATATAAAAGGCTGGTGTGGCCCTTACCCTGAAATTATTTAGATAAAGCCTTACCTACATCTCACGGTAAACTTTCCTTGATCTCCTTGCTCTTCCAATTGGTTGATTCCATCAGGTAGATAACAGTTAGTGTGTAGGATATGCAGATTAACTAGGGATCTGGTAGAAATCAGATAGTATATCCTCACCGATAATTCAAGGAAAGTTTATAAGAGCTTTTAGACTATTTACAAAGATGGTGCTGGCTTAAAAGAACAATCATAATTAGTGGTAGGTACCTTTTGATTAAAGTGTACTTTAATCCAAAGAATGGAAGCCCTATCCTGAGACTGAGACTGCGAAGAATCAGGTATTTATTAGAACCTCAAGAGAGTGACTGTATGCACATGTTGTAGAAGCTGTGATGGGCAGCAGAAGGCACAGTTAATATGCAACAAAATATTGAGAAGAATAAATACCCCAATCTCATTCCACAGCCAAACTCTGGTCTCCTGTAAACACTTCCCAAAGACTGAACAACAGTACCAGGAACATGAGGCTAAAAGAGGTTTCGTGTAATCCAATCCTATTCATGTCTGTTAGATAAGAAACAAGGACATTCAAAGTATTCTGAAGGGACAAGTAAGAGATAAGAAATATGTTTTTCAAATTGGTAATTTTAATATATAACTAAAAACTTACAATGAATAAAGAAAGATCACTTGACTATAAGTATATTTATTCTAACTTTAAAATAGAAAAATGGCATTGTCAAGTCTCCCTATTTCATTAAGTCATCACCATGTAATCATATAATATTTTTATTATTTATTTTGTTTTGTCTTTTAGTCCTTATTAGAGTATAAGCTTCATAAGGGCATGGATGTTTTCCCAGCACACAGCACTCTACTTAGCTTATAGTAGACATGGATAATTTTCGAATGAATTAGAGATTGTAAAGTCATTTTAACAAAAAAAAAGTGTACTTTAATCAAAATAAAACTTGTGAAGATAAGGAAATTCTTGTAAATACTTTGCATATGCAAGACAATTTAGAAATCTTATTCATGTTTATAAACTAACTTGCTAAAGGTATAAAAAACAAACAGTACCTCTTTCATTTACATTTCTTTCTCCTCAAAAATTAATTTTGCATAAAGAAGAAATTTGACAGGTATGTGAAATGTAAAACCACAATAAACTTAGAAATAGTCAATGTCAAATATTACCTTCTTCATTTTACAATAATTAATCTTCTATGACTTTAAATATAAAAAATAATAGTATAATTTCTTCCTTAACTAAAGCTAGGTCTTCTTCCAAAGAGTTAAAATAGTGCATCCATTTTTCAATTAAAGAGACCTGGAAGAGGGCCTCCCCGGTGGTGCAGTGGTTGAGCGCTGGGTTGCAAAGCTGCCCGCAGCCTCCGCAGCGCCGGTTTGATCCCCGGCTGCTCCCCGGCCACCGGAGGAGGGTCCCACATGGCGCGCAGACCTCTCCTGCCGCCCGTTGCTCCCCTCAGCAGTGTACTTCGGTCCGCCTGCTCTGCTCCCCACTCTGGCTCTGGTGAATTCTCTCACCCTCCCACGCTTCTGAATGTACCCAGTGCTTGTATAAATAAATAAATAAATCTTTAAAAAAAAAAAAAAAGAAACAGTTGCATTTTATTAAAAAAAAAAAAAAAAGAGAGAGAGAGACCTGGAAGATAAATCTTTAGATAAACCTAAGAACCTCAAAACAAAAAAGTTATAACTTGTACGGTAAAGTTACTACGGCATCTTCACAAAAGTTTTGTTATCTAACTGATGTCTGGATTTTTTTTTTAAGATTTATTTATTTGTTTATACAAGAACCGGGGTACAGGCCAGATGCACGAGAGGACGAGAGGATTCACCAGAGACAGAGCAGGGAACAGAACAGGCAGACTGATGAAATACACTGCTGAGGGAGCAGCGGCGAGACAAGAGAGGTCTGCAGCTCCATGTGGGACCCTCCCTGGGCGGCCAGGATCGAACCAGCGCTGCAGAGGCTGTGGACAGCTTCACAGCGCTGTGCTCAACCATCTGCGCCACCAGGGGAGGCCCTGACTGGATGATCTTATAAGGAACATCAAGAGATGCAGAGAGAGGAAGATGTCATCTAAGATCTTTGGACTTAGATTAGTTATGTCACTTCCCAGCTCTTTTACTCTAATAGTCGTTTCACCACCTCTAGATTTCAGTTTCACTGTCTATGCTATAAGATTAATAATATTTATTTCTATGAGATGTACAGATTGCAATAGATAACTATATGAATTAGGCAGGACTCCCACTACCATTGTTTTGTTTTGCAAAGGGATTTCCTAGTTCCATAAAGTTCTGAGATGCCCTCCTTGTTTGATAATAAGGCGCCCAATAGTACAAATCTCAAAATGTCCAAATTCTTAAACAAATAATACCAAATCAAACTCAACCAGTACTAAATCTTAAGCATCCCACATGGCATCTGCCATCCTCCTATGATCTAATTAGAACAATGTAACAACTACTTTATGTCATCTCCAACCTCTAAGCTCAACACTAAGGAGAATCCCGGTTATATGAAATACAGCAATTTAGATACATAGGCTTTAGCTTTTCTCTATCACTTGGCCATCTTTATGCTCTTTCTCCCCTGCCAAGTCCAGATAGTCAAAAAGCAAGCCATGGTTTAATGTTTATTATTTCTCACTAACATTCTATTATAACTAATAAGTCTTCCATTGTTTTCCTCTTTTAAGATGAGGATTTGAAGCCATGCAATTAATCTTCTTCAGAATTCTTGGTAATTCTACCATCTTGCAAAATACTATTGGGTCATATTTATATCTGGTTTCAATTTTGTTCTAGCAAGGCTTTACTTTATATCCTTTAGTCATATACATTTGCTTTCTTTTCAGACCTGCCTGGTTTATTCACAGTTCCCTGTATGCACTCTTCTCTATTAACATAAAGAGAAAATATATGCAGATAATTATGAACAGATGTGTGGTTAATATAACATTAATTCATTGATAAATATTTATTGAGTGTCTAATATATAAGCCAGAAACTATTCTAGATGTTTGGGACACATAAAAAAAAACACACAAATTGACAAAAATCCTTGCCTTCCTGAAAATTAGTCTAGCAAAAGTAGGGCAATTATTTACCTTCTATATAGAAATCCACATGTATCCTTAATAGACAGAGCTCTGCATACCCATATATGTTGAAAATAAATTTATTTTAAAGTATTATTTTCATACTTATTTTAATACATACTTTATGCAAATATGGACCATAGCAAGGAAAGATTGGGTTCTAAAAACACAGGTAGAAACAAAAATCCTAATGGAAAGTGAATAAAATGTGAAACTAGTTTATTGAATGGCAGTCAAAGTATAGAAGGAAGAACGGAAAAGAAGAAAAAAAAAAGACACATTAAGGACAAAATGCAGAAGAGTTATGAATCAAAAACATTCTAGGAACTAGATGAGAGCAAATGCATCTTTGAAAAGTGTGCTAGACATTCAGGGCAATTGCCAAATGTGCCATTATATTTCATTCGCTTTTAAGAGCCAGTGTGCTCAAGAGGAATCAGATTAAGTGAGACATATAAATGTACAGAATTTGTTAGGACTCTCACTTCCAAATCTGACAGTGCTCATACCTGGATGCAGAAAAGCTGATCCATACCTAAAAGGCTCTTAAACCATAAGACAGAAATGACCCTATAGACCATAAGTAATTATATTAGGTTGCTTTTTTTTTTCCTGATTATAGCTAATAAGGAGTATTTTTGCAATATTATTCTCTAATGTCCATCATTTATCTAATCTTCAATAAATAAGGCTACTACATATAACCATTATTTAAATGAAAACAAGCCAATCATATCTATGCATAAACTTATATTCATACTGGATACTATAATATCAAAAAACATATTTCTCATAAACTACATGGAATTTTTTGTGCTTATCTCCAAATGTTATCTTAATGTCAATACATTATTTCAAACACTTATATTTTTTTGAGAATAATTGAGCAAAAGGAGGGTGTCCCTCTATAAACAAAAGAAACAAAATTATATTGAAATTAATATCTTTAGTTTTACCAAGATCCAGGAAGAACAGACTCACCATATAGAACCAATGTTTTTAAACTAAAGAAAGTAGAATATTAATATTACACCAAAAAATTCTCTTCTTTTTTCCCTTGAAAAACAATAGGGAACTTTGCATGTTACAACTCTGAAGCTAAAAATGAAAGAACATGGCTAACCTTTCTAAAACAATTGTCTCTCCTAAGGCTTTGGTTCTGCTTCTGTGATCATATAATTTTCATGTTGTTTTATGCATTCCCTATGGCTGAATCAACTACAATATCATTGCATATTAAAATTTCAGCACAGAAACACACATTTAAATTCTGTACTTGATATAAAAGTCATGAAGAGACTGGAGGCAAGTTGGAGAAACAACTGAGTTTAATAAAGAGATCAATATAGCTGAGCAGACACATTACAGTCTTATTTCCAAGAATTCTCATACACACATAATGGAAGCCAAAAAAAGAATATTAAAGAAGAAAACCTCTGGTTTTAGTGGAAAAGTAGGTCTCTTTAGGAAATTATGAAAACATGAGTTTTGCTATTACCCGATTTTTTAAATAATTTTAACCTGGGCCACATATTTTTAAAAAATATTAAAAACTCTTAAAATCAAAATGCATAATATATAAATTGATACCAAAGAAACTTGATCTGTGCATTTATGCAAATTTCTGAGTCAATTTATCATGAATGTTATTTGATAATTATATTTGAAATAATTGGTATGTAAAAAAGTAATCTTTCAAGAATGTTACATCTGTTTTATGCATTTCAACATATTCAACACATGTAAACAAAGGTTACCCTTTTCTCAGAAATAATGGATAAAGGTATTATCTACTGTTACTCTGTTCAAAACTAAATATGTTTCCAAACTGTAACTCTACCTTACCTTTTCAGCAACCAAATCATTTTCAGAAAAGTTTTCTATTTAGCAGAAACATTTTAGCTTAATATCTAAACAAATATCTCATTTCTTTGGTTCTTCTGTACATGCAATAAATTTCAATATAATAAAGATTGGAAAGGATTTTGTTTCTTTAGGTTTTTGGAATATATAGTATGAATCACTAGTTACATGTTTCCGCTGATTCATAATTAACATAGGAAGTCTTTTTACTCAAGTTCACCTTGTGTTTATTTATACAAGAACCAGAGTACACAGACCACATGTGTGGGAGGGTGAGAGGATTCACCAGAGACAGAGCAGGGAACAGAACAGGCAGACTGATGAAATACACTGCTGAAGGGAGCAGCGGGCGAGACATGAGAGGTCTGCGCGCCATGTGGGACCCTCCCGGGCCGGCTTGGATCGAACCTGAGCTGCAGATGTTGAGGAAAGCTTCACAGTGCAGCACTCAACAGCCTGCGCCAACAGGGGTGGCCCTCAAGTTCACCTTCTTAAAAAATAAAACACTATGTAGCTGAGAGGGCCATGTTGAGCACCAGGTCAATGTTCAGTGAAGACAGGCAGAGAAGGAGGACAGAGATATTAATCTCATGTAATATTTAGATGAGTACAAAACATGGTGAAAGACAGATGAAGAGTTTACATTAAGATGACTAAAATTATTTTTCAGGAATTTCAAATACCTAGAGAGCATTTCTAAATCTCTTGGCAAAAATTGCAATACATTTTAAAAATAAGTAATATTATTTTACAAAACATGTACTCAATTAAAACAGGTGTCACTATCTATATTAACAACGTTTAAGCATCATTAACATGAAAACTCCTAAATAAATTGAAAAACAATAAAATAAAGGCTATTTAAATTTTTTTTTTTTTAAGATTTATTTATACAAGAACCAGGGTTCAGGCCAGATGAGCAGGAGGGTGAGAGGATTCACCAGAGACAGAGTGGGGAACAGAAAAGGCAGACTGATGAAATACACTGCTGAGGGGAGCAGCGGGCAAGACAGGTCTGCTCACCATGTGGGCATCTCCGCTGCCGGCAGGGATCAACTGGCACTGCAGAGGCTGCGGACAGCTTCACAGAGCTGCTCTCAACTGCCTGCGCCACCAGGGAGGCCCTACTTTTAAAGATTTTAATTTGAAATTTTAGCACATTAACATTTTGAAAAATTATTCAAAATAAATGAATAAAAATAGCAATATAGTTAAATATTTCATTGCTAGATTATATAGAAGATGTGAAAAATCTTTATGGTGATATTTTATGCAGAACTTTGAATAACAGGAAAATTATGTGGCACAATGTTAAGAAAAAAACTTTACAAATTTTATAAACAAAAAGTTTCTCAATTTTTCATATTATGCAAACACATGTATACACACAGCATTACCTTAAATTTTTGAAATTTAAGGTAATTTTAAAAATTATGTTATGTGCATACTTTAAAAACTTTCAACTGTTCAGTAATAAATCGATTTTTATATTATTTATATAATAATTATATATATAGTTACTTACATGTTTCCACTAATTCATAGTTAACACAGTTATATATGTTACATTAGAAAATATGTTATATATTATTTAGAAAAATAAATGTAATCTTAAGAACAGAAAGAGAATATTTGGTCTCCTAATCTCAAAGTGACAAAACCTTATTTTTCATAATCAAAAAAAAAATTCTATCAAACTACATCTAAAAGAAATGTAGATATTTGGAAAACTTACTGATTAAGATTAAAGTAATTATTTTAGATGCTTTACTTAGACTTGCTATACCTTACATTATACGTTTTTCAAAATAAACTTTTAAAAAGATTAAACTCTTACTTAGGCCACTATTTTACAAATGAAAGAATATAAGTTCTTCTTATAAGGTGTGATAATGTTATAACCCTGGGAAAAACTATTGAGTCAAGGCTGAGTAACAGTTATCAATAATCAAACTAAAATATTTATACAAATAACTTTCAATTTGGTTTTATGAAAAATAAAATTATATTTATGGCTTGTTCTTATGTTTGCTATTATGAAATTAAATATGCACAATTGAAATATTCTTCCAGAACAATTGGGCCTCAGGCAATATAATTTATCCATGACCATTCTATGAAAAACTTTGAGTTGGAAGCTTAATGCTCATGCTAAGAAATGTTTCTCAATTAGAAATCATCTCCTAAAAAGATTCCTATATTTATTATTAGTAAAAATTTCATGGAACTATAATTAGCATGAGAATTCTAAACTTTAGAAAAATTCTAGAAATCTCTGTCCTTGAGAATATGTCTTCAGGATGATTTAGACTAGATGAGGAACATGACTGCACTGAGTAGCAAGCCAATCCCATTGCAATAACAAGAAAAGTAATATTTAAATATTCATATCTATACCTGCATGGCCCCTGGCAATTTTATAATTACTTATATTTCAGTATTGATGCAGAATGGAGAGCATACAAAATATTTCCTCTAAATAACCAGATATTTTTGACTGTTAAGATTGTTGCCTGGTAGTTTTGTTCCTTTATGCAATTTTCATTTGCTTGAATTATCTAGATAATTGAAGTCAAAGGTCATTTTTGACTTCAATATCCAGACAATTGATGCACAGATTCAACTGATGATAACTTATAGTAAAGAAATAAATGTGTTTTGGCATAAATGTATAATGACATGTAAAATTCAATCTGTGGCTGCACATGGATCTTAGTGCACTCCTAATACTATGATGTGAACCTT